>NW_027448267.1:0-357295 GCF_038048845.1 Mixophyes fleayi
AATCATGAATCAAATCATGAATCATGAATCATGAATCATGAATTGAATCATGAATCATGAATCGAATCATGAATCATGAATCGAATCATGAATCATGAATTATGAATCATGAATTGAATCATAAATCATGAATCATGAATCATGAATCGAATCATGAATCATGAATCATGAATTGAATCATGAATCATGAATCGAATCATAAATCATGAATCAAATCATGAATTGAATCGTGAATCGAATCATGAATTAAATCATGAGTCATTAATTGAATCATGAAATATTGAATTGAATCAGGAATCATGAATTGAATGATGAATCATGAATCATAATTCATGAATTGTATCATGAAATGAATCATGAATTGAATCATGAATCATGAATCATTAATCATAAATTGAATCATGAATCATGAATCATGAATTGAATTATGAATCATGAATCATGAATCATGAATTAAATTATGAATCATGAATCACGAATCAAATCATGAATCATGAATTGAATCATGAATCATGAATTGAATCATGAATTATGAATTGAATCATAATTCATGAATTGAATCATGAATCATGATTTGAATCACGAATCATGAATTGAATCATATATTGAATCATGAATCATGAATTGAATCATGAATCATGAATTGAATCATAAATTGAATCATGAATCACAAATCATGAAATGAATCATGAATCAAGAATTGAATCATGAATCATAAATTGAATCATGAATAGTGAATTGAATCATGAATTGAATCATGAATCATGAATCATTAATTGAATCATGAATCATAAATCATGAATCAAATCATGATTCATGAATCCTTAAATGAATCATGAATTAAATCATGAATCAAGAATTGAATAATGATTCATGAATCATGAATCATGAATAGAATCGTGATTCATGAATCATGAAACGATTTATAAATCATGAAATGAATCATAAATCATGAATCATTAAATGAATCATGAATTGAATCATGAATTGAATCATGACTCATGAAATGAATCATGAATCATGAATTGAATCATGAATCATGAATCAAATCATGAATCATGAATCATGAATCGAATCATGATTCATGAATCATGAATCATGAATTGAATCATGAATCATGAATCATGAATCATAAATCGAATCTTGATTCATGAATCATGAATCATGCATCGAATCATGATTCATGAATCATGAATCGAATTGTAAATCATGAATTGAATCATGAATCATGAATCATGAAATGAATCATGAATTGTATCATGAATCATGAATTAAATCATGAATCATGAATCATGAATCATAAGTCTTGAATCATGAATCATGAATGATGAATCATGAATTGAATCATGAATCATGAATCATGAATTGAATCTTGAATCATGAATTGTATCATGAATCATGAATCATGAATCATGAATCATGATACAGGTATGATGAATTGAATCATGAATCATGAATCATGAATCGAATAATGAATCATGAATCATGAATTGAATCATAAATCATGAATCATGAATTGAATCATGAATTATGAATTGAATCATAATTCATGAATTGAATCATGAATCATGATTTGAATCATGAACTGAATCATATATTGAATCATGAATCATGAATTGAATCATGAATCATGAATTGAATCATAAATTGAATCATGAATCACAAATCATGAAATGAATCATGAATCATGAATTGAATCATGAATCATAAATTGAATCATGAATAGTGAATTGAATCATGAATTGAATCATGAATCATGAATCATTAATTGAATCATGAATCATGAATCATGAAATGAATCATGAATCATGAATCAAACCATGATTCATGAATTGAATAATGAATTGAATCATGAATCATGAATCATGAATCGAATCATGAATCATGAATCGAATCATGAATCATGAATCATGAATTTAATCATGATTAATGAATCATGATTATAGAATTTAATCATGATTCATGAATCATGAATCATGAATCGAATCATGAATCATGAATCATGAATTGATTCATAAATCATGAATTGAATCATGAATCATGAATCATGAGTCATGAATTGAATCATGAATCATGAATCATGAATTGAATCATGAATCATGAATTGAATTGAATCATGATACATGAATTGAATCATGAATTGAATCATGAATCATGAATTGAATCATGAATCATAAATTGATTCATGAATCATGAATCAGGTATGATGAATTGAATCATGAATCATGAATTGAATCATAAATCATGAATCAAGAATTGAATAATGATTCATGAATCATGAATAGAATCATGATTCATGAATCATGAATCGATTTATAAATCATGAAATGAATCATAAATCATGAATCATTAAATGAATCATGAATGGAATCATGAATCATGAATTGAATCATGAATCATGAATCATGAATGATGAATTATATTATGAATCATGAATTTAAAAATGAATTGAATCATGAATCCTTAAATGAATCATGAATTGAATCATGAATCATGAATTGAATCATAATTCATGAATTGAATCATAATTCATGAATCATGATTTGAATCATGAATCATGAATTGAATCATATATTGAATCATGAATCATGAATTGAATCATGAATTGAATCATAAATCATGAATTGAATCATGAATCATGAATTGAATCATAAATCATGAATTAAATCATGAATCATGAATGAATCATAAATCATGACTCATGAATCAAATCATGAATCATGATTTGAAACATGAATGATGAATCATGAATCATGAATCATGACTCATGAATCAAATCATGAATCATGAATTGAATCATGAATCATGAATCATGAATCATGAAATGAATCATGAATCATGAATTAAATCATGATTCAAGAATTGAATCATGAATTGAATCATGAATCATGACTCTTGAATCAAATCATGAGTCATGAATCATGAATTGAATCATAATTAATGAATCATGAATCAAGAATTGAATCATGAATCATGAATCATGAATCGAATCATGATTCATGAATCATGAATCATAAATCGAATCTTGATTCATGAATCATGAATCATGCATCGAATCATGATTCATGAATCATGAATCGAATTGTAAATCATGAATTGAATCATAAATCATGAATCATGAAATGAATCATGAATTGAATCATGAATTAAATCATGAATTATGAATCATGAATCATAAGTCATGAATCATGAATCATGAATTGAATCATGAATCATGAATCATGAATTGAATCATGAATCATGAATCATGAATTGAATCATGAATCATGAATTGAATCATGAATTGTATCATGAATTATGAATTGTATTATGAATCATGAATCATAAATCATGAATCATGAAACAGGTATGATGAATTGAATCACGAATCATGATTCATGAATCGAATCATGAATCATGAATCAAGAATCATGAATCGAATCCTGAATCATGGATCATGAATCATGAATCATAAATCGAATCATGAATCATGAATCATGAATCATGAATTGAATCATGAATCATGAATCATGAATTGAATCATGAATCATGAATCATGAATTGAATCATGAATCATGAATCATAAATCGAATCATGAATCATGAATTGAATCAGGATTCGAATCATGAATTGAATCATGAATCATGAATTGAATCATGAATCATGAACTGAATCATGAATCATGAATTATGAATCATAAATTGAATCATGAATCATGAATTAAATTATGAATTGAATCATGAAGCATGAATTGAATCATGAATCATGAATCGAATCATGAATTATGAATCATGAATTGAATCATGAATCATTAATCATAATTCATGAATTGAATCATGAATCATGAATCAAATCATGAATTATGAATCAAGAATCATGAATCGAATCATGAATAATGAATTGAATCATGAATCATGAATCATGAATCATGAATCGAATCATGAATCATGAATTGAATCATGAATTGAATCATGAATCATGAATTGAATCATGAATTGAATCATGAATTGAATCATGATTCATGAATTGAATAATGAATCATGAATCATAAATTGAATCATGAATCATGAATTGAATCATGAATGGAACCATGAACCATGAATTGAATCATGAATTGAATCATGAATCATGAATTGAATCATGAATTGAATCATGAATCATGAATTGAATCATGAATCATGAATTGAATCATGAATTAAATCATGAATTGAATCATGAATTGAATAATAAATCATGAATTGAATCATGAATCATGAACCATGAATTGAATCATGAATTGAATCATGAATCATGAATCGAATCATGAATCATGAATTGAATCATGAATTATGAATTATGAATTGAATCATGAATCATGAATCATGAATCAAATCATGAATCATGAATCATGAATCATGAATTGAATCATGAATCATGAATCGAATCATGAATCATGAATCGAATCATGAATCATGAATTATGAATCATGAATTGAATCATAAATCATGAATCATGAATCATGAATCGAATCATGAATCATGAATCATGAATTGAATCATGAATCATGAATCGAATCATAAATCATGAATCAAATCATGAATTGAATCGTGAATCGAATCATGAATTAAATCATGAGTCATTAATTGAATCATGAAATATTGAATTGAATCAGGAATCATGAATTGAATGATGAATCATGAATCATAATTCATGAATTGTATCATGAAATGAATCATGAATTGAATCATGAATCATGAATCATTAATCATAAATTGAATCATGAATCATGAATCATGAATTGAATTATGAATCATGAATCATGAATCATGAATTAAATTATGAATCATGAATCACGAATCAAATCATGAATCATGAATTGAATCATGAATCATGAATTGAATTATGAACCATGAATCATGAATTGAATCATGAATCAAATCATGAATCATGAATCATGAATCAAATCATGAATCATGAATCATGAATCATGATTTGAATCATGAATTATGAATCATGTATCGAATCATGAATCATAAATTATGAATCATGAATTGAATCATGAATCATGAATTATGAATCATGAATTGAATCATGAATTATGAATCATGAATCGAATCATGAATCATGAATTATGAATCATGAATTGAATCATGAATCATGAATTATGAATCATGAATTGAATCATGAATCATGAGTCATGAATTGAATCATGAATTGAATCATGAATCATGAATCATAAATTGAATCATGAATCATAAATCGAATCATGAATCATGAATCGAATCATGAATCATGAATCAAATCATAAATTGAATCATGAATCATGAATCATAAATCGAATCATGAATCATGAATCGAATCATGAATCATGAATCAAATCATGAATTGAATCATGAATCGAATCATGAATTGAATCATGAATTAAATCATGAATCATGAATCATGAATCATGAATTGAATCATGAATCATGAATCATGAATCATGAATCATTAATTGAATCATGAATCATGAATCATGAATTAAATCATGAATCATGAATCATGAATCAAATCATGAATCATGAATTGAATCATAATTGAATCATGAATTGAATCATGAATCGAATCATGAATTGAATCATGAATTGAATCATGAATCATGAATCATGAATCATGAATTGAATCATGAATCATGAATCATGAATCATTAATTGAATCATGAATCATGAATCATGAATCATGAATCAATAATTGAATCATGAATCATGAATCATGAATCATGAATTAAATCATGAATCATGAATCATGAATCATGAATCATGAATCAATAATTGAATCATGAATCATGAATCATGAATCATGAATTAAATCATGAATCATGAATCACTAATCAAATCATGAATCATGAATCATGAATTGAATCATGAATCATAAATCGGATCATAAATCATGAATCATGAATCATGAATTGAATCATGAATTATGAATCATGAATTGAATCATGAATCATGAATAATGAATCAAATCATGAATCATGAATCATGAATTGAATCATGAATCATGAATCAAATCTTGAATCATGAATTATGAATCATGAATTGAATCATGAATCATGAATTATGAATCATGAATCGAATCATAAATCATGAATCGAATCTTGAATCATGAATTATGAATCATGAATTGAATCATGAATCATGAATTATGAATCATGAATTGAATCATGAATCATGAATCATGAATTGAATCATGAATTGAATCATAAATCATGAATCATGAATCATGAATTGAATCATGAATCATGAATTGAAGCATGAATCATGAATCATGAATCGAATCATGAATCATGAATCGAATCATGAATCATGAATCAAATCATGAATTGAATCATGAATCGAATCATGAATTGAATCATGATTTATGAATTATGAATCATGAATTGAATCATGATTAATGAATCATAAATCATGAATCATGAATTAAATCATAAATCATGAATCATGAATCATGAATCATAAATTGAATCATGAATCATAAATCATGAATTAAATCATGAATTGAATCATGAATCATGAATCATGAATCATGAATTGAATCATGAATCATGAATTATGAATCATGAATTGAATCATGAATCATGAATTGAATCATAAATCATGAATCATGAATCATGAATCATAAATTGAATCATGAATCATGAATCATGAATTAAATCATGAATTGAATCATGAAGCATGAATTGAATCATGAATCATGAATCGAATCATGAATTATGAATCATGAATTGAATCATGAATCATGAATCATAATTCATGAATTGAATCATGAATCATGAATGAAATCATGAATTATGAATCAAGAATCATGAATCGAATCATGAATAATGAATTGAATCATGAATCATGAATCGAATCATGAATCATGAATCATGAATCGAATCATGAATCATGAATTGAATCATGAATTGAATCATGATTCATGAATTGAATAATGAATCATGAAGCATAAATTGAATCATGAATCATGAATTGAATCATGAATGGAACCATGAACCATTTATTGAATCATGAATTGAATCATGAATTGAATCATGAATC
Source organism: Mixophyes fleayi (assembly GCF_038048845.1). Lineage (NCBI taxonomy): Eukaryota > Metazoa > Chordata > Amphibia > Anura > Limnodynastidae > Mixophyes > Mixophyes fleayi. Next base: position 7,035 of record NW_027448267.1, read on the forward strand.
ATGAATTGAATCATGAATCATGAATTGAATCATGAATTAAATCATGAATTGAATCATGAATTGAATCATAAATCATGAATTGAATCATGAATCATGAATCATGAACCATGAATTGAATCATGAATTGAATCATGAATCATGAATCGAATCATGAATCATGAATTGAATCATGAATTGAATCATGAATCATGAATTATGAATCATGAATTGAATCATGAATCATGAATCATGAATCAAATCATGAATCATGAATTGAAGCATGAATCATGAATCATGAATCGAATCATGAATCATGAATTGAATCATGAATCATGAATTGAATCATGAATCATGAATCGAATCATGAATCATAAATTATGAATCATGAATTGAATCATAAATCATGAATCATGAATCATGAATCGAATCATGAATCATGAATCATGAATTGAATCATGAATCATGAATTGAAGCATGAATCATGAATCATGAATCGAATCATGAATCATGAATCGAATCATGAATCATGAATCAAATCATGAATTGAATCATGAATCATGAATTGAATCATGAATCATGAATCATGAATTGAATCATGATTTATGAATTATGAATCATGAATTGAATCATGAATCATGAATCATGAATCATGAATTGAATCATAAATCATGAATCATGAATCATGAATCATAAATTGAATCATGAATCATAAATCATGAATTAAATCATGAATCATGAATGAAATCATGAATTATGAATCAAGAATCATGAATCGAATCATGAATAATGAATTGAATCATGAATCATGAATCGAATCATGAATCATGAATCATGAATCGAATCATGAATCATGAATTGAATCATGAATTGAATCATGATTCATGAATTGAATAATGAATCATGAATCATAAATTGAATCATGAATCATGAATTGAATCATGAATCATGAATCAAGAATCATGAATCGAATCATGAATCATGTATAATGAATTGAATCATGAATTATGAATCATGAATTGAATCATGAATCATGAATCATAAATCGAATCATAAATCATGAATTGAATCATGAATCATGAATCATGAATCGAATCATGAATCATGAATCAAGAATCATGAATTGAATCATTAATCATGAATCATGAATCATAAATCGAATCATGAATCATGAATCATGAATCATGAATCATGAATTGAATCATGAATCATGTATCATGAATTGAATCATGAATTATGAATCATGAATTGAATCATGAATCATGAATCATAAATCGAATCATGAATTGAATCAGGATTTGAATCATGAATTGAATCATGAATCATGAATTGAATCATGAATCATGAACTGAATCATGAATCATGAATTATGAATCATGAATTGAATCAGGATTCGAATCATGAATTGAATCATGAATCATGAATTGAATAATGAATTATGAACTGAATCATGAATCATGAATTATGAATCATGAATTGAATCATGATTCATGAATTGAATCATGAATCATGAATCATAAATTGAATCATGAATCATGAATCATTAATCGAATCATGAATCATGAATCATGAATTGAATCATGAATCATGAATCATGAATTGAATCATGAACTATGAATCATGAATCGAATCATGCATCATGAATCAAGAATCATGAATTGAATCATGAATCATGAATTAATGAATTCAATCATGAATTGAATCATGAATTGATTTATTAATCATGAATCATGAATCATGAATCATGAATTAAATCATGAATCATGAATTGAATCATGAATCATGAATCATGAATCGAATAAGGAATCATGAATCAAATCATAATTTGAATCATGAATCATGAATCATGAATTGAATCATGAATCATGAATCGAATCATGAATCATAAATCATGAATTGAATCATGAATTATGAATCATGAATCATGAATTATGAATCATGAATCATGAATTATGAATCATGAATCATGAATTGAATCATGAATCATGAATCATCAATTGAATCATGAATCATGAATCAAGAATCATGAATCAAATCATGAATTATGAATTATGAATCATGAATCATGAATCATGAATCATGAATCATAAATCATGAATCATGAATTGAATCATGAATCATGAATCATGAATTGAAACTTGAATCATGAATCATGAATTAAATCATGAATCATGAATCATAAATCGAATCATGAATCATGAATTGAATCAGGATTCGAATAATGAATTGAATCATGAATCATGAATTAAATAAGGATTCGAATAATGAATTGAATCATGAATCATGAATTGAAATATGAATCATGAACTGAATCATGAATCAAGAATTATGAATCATGAATTGAATCAGGATTCGAATCATGAATTGAATCATGAATCATGAATTGAATCATGAATCATGAACTGAATCATGAATCATGAATTATGAAGCATGAATTGAATCATGATTCATGAATTGAATCATGAATCATGAATCATGAATTGAATCATGAATCATGAATCATGAATTGAATCATGAATCATGAATCATGAATTGAATCATGAATCATGAACTGAATCATGAATCATGAATTATGAAGCATGAATTGAATCATGATTCATGAATTGAATCATGAATCATGAATCATGAATTGAATCATGAATCATGAATCGAATCATGAATCATGAATCATGAATTGAATCATGAATCATGAATTGCATCATGAATTGAATCATGAATTGAATCATAAATCATGAATCATGAATTGAATCTTGAATTGAATCATGAATCATGAATCATGAATTGAATCATGAATCATGAAACAGGAATCATGAATTGAATCATGAATCATGAATCATGATTCATGACTTGAATCATGAATCATGAATCATGAATTGAATCATGAATCATGAATCATGAATTGAATCATGAATCATGAATTGAATCATGATTCATGAATCATGAATCGAATCAGGAATCATGAATCAAATCATGAATTTATTCATGAATCATGAATCATGAATTGAATCATGAATCATGAATCGAATCATGAATCATGAATCATGAATTGAATCATGAATTATGAATCAAGAATTATGAATCGAATCATGAATCATGAATCATGAATCATGAATCATGAATCATAAATCGAATCATGAATCATAAATCGAATCATGAATCATGAATCATGAATCATGAATAATGAATCATGAATTGAATCATGAATCATGAATCATGAATAATGAATCATGAATCATAAATCAAATCATGAATCATGAATTGAATCAGGATTCGAATCATGAATTGAATCATGAATCATGAATTGAATAATGAATCATGAACTGAATCATAAATCATGAATTATGAATCATGAATTGAATCAGGATTCGAATTATGAATTGAATCATGAATCATGAATTGAATCATGAATCATTAAATGAATCATGTATCATGTATTATGAATTGAATCATGAATCATGAACTGAATCATGAATCATGAATTATGAAGCATGAATTGAATCATGATTCATGAATTGAATCATGAATCATGAATCATGAATTGAATCATGAATCATGAATCGAATCATGAATCATGAATCATGAATTGAATCATGAATCATGAATCATGAATTGAATCATGAATCATGAATCATGAATTGAATCATGAATTATGAATCATGAATTGAATCAGGATTCGAATTATGAATTGAATCATGAACCATGAATTGAATCATGAATCATGAAATGAATCATGAATCATGAATTATGAATCATGAATTGAATCATGATTCATGAATTGAATCATGAATCATGAATTATTAATCGAATCATGAATCATGAATCATGAATTGAATCATGAATCATGAATTGAATCATGAATCATGAATCATGAATCGAATTATGAATCATGAATCATGAATTGCATCATGAATTGAATCATGAATCATGAATTGAATCATAAATCATGAATCATGAATCATGAATCATAAATTGAATCATGAATCATGAATTGAATCATGAATTGAATCATGAATCATGAATCATGAATTGAATCATGAATCATAAATCATGAATCATGAATTGAATCATGAATCATGAATCATGAATCGAATCATGAATTGAATCATGAATCATGAATCATGAATTGAATCATGAATCATGAATCATGAATCATGAATTGAATCATGAATCATGAATTATAAATCGAATCATGAATCATGAATCATGAATTGAATCATGAATCATGAATCGAATCATGAATCATGAATCATAAATCATGAATTGAATCATGATACATGAATCATGAATCATGAATTGAATCATGACTCATGAAAAGAATCATGAATCATGAATTGAATCATGAATCAAGAATCATTAATTGAATCATGAATCACGAATCATTAATTGAATCATGAATCATGAATCATGAATTGAATCATGAATTGAAACATGAATCATGACTTGAATCATGAATCATGAATTGAATCATGAATCATGATTTGATTCATGAATCATGAATTGAATCATGAATCAAATCATGAATCATGAATCATGAATTGAATCATGAATCATGAATCAAATCATGAATCATGAATCATGAATTGAATCATGAATTATGAATCATGAATCATGAATTATGAATCATGAATCATAAATTGAATCATGATTCATGAATTAAATTATGAATCATGAACTGAATCATGAATTATGAATCATGAATCAAATCTTGATTCATGAATTGATACATGAATTGAATCATGAATCATGAATCATGAATCGAACCATGATTTATGAATCATGAATCATGAATCGAATCATGATTCATGAATCTCGAATCATGATTCATGAATCATGAATCATAAATCGAATCATGATTCATGAATCATGAATTGAATCATGAATCATGAATTGAATCATGAATCATGAATCATGAATTGAATCATGAATCATGAATTATGATTTGAATCATGAATCATGAATTGAATCATGAATCATGAATCGAATTATAAATCATGAATTGAATCATAAATAATGAATCATGAATTAAATCATGATTCATTAATTGAATCTTGAATCATGAATTGAATCATGAGTCATGAATTGAATCGTGAATCATGAATCATAAATTGAATGATGAATCATAAATCATAAATCGAATCATGATTCATGAATCATGAATCATAAATCGAATCATGATTCATGAATCATGAATTGAATCATGAATTGAATCATGAAACATGAATCATGAGTTCAATCATGAATTAAATCATGAATCATGAATCATGAGTCATGAATTGAATCATGAATCATGAATCATGAATAGAATCATGAATCATGAATAAGGTATGATGAAATGAATCATGAATCATGAATTAAATCATAAATCATGAATCATGAATCATGAATCGAATAATGAATCATGAATCATGAATTGAATCATGAATCATGAATTGAATCATGAATCACGAATTGAATCATGACTCATGAATTGAATCATAATTAATGAATTGAATCATGAATCATGAGTCATGATTTGAATCATGAATCATGAATTGAATCATATATTGAATTATGAATCATGAATTGAACCATGAATCATGAATTGAATCATGAATCATAAATTGAATCATGAATAGTAAATTGAATCATGAATTGAATTATGAATCATGAATCATTAATTGAATCATGAATCATAAATCATGAATCGAATCATGATTCATGAATCCTTAAATGAATCATGAATTAAATCATGAATCAAGAATTGAATAATGATTCATGAATCATGAATCATGAATAGAATCATGATTCATGAATCATGAATCGATTTATAAATCATGAAATGAATCATAAATCATGAATCATTAAATGAATCATGAATTGAATCATGAATTGAATCATGACTCATGAAATGAATCATGAATCATGAATTGAATCATGAATCATGAATCAAATCATGAATCATGAATCATGAATCGAATCATGATTCATGAATCATGAATCATGAATTGAATCATGAATCATGAATTGAATCATGAATCATGAATCATAAATGGAATCTTGATTCTTGAATCACTGCATCGAATCATGATTCATGAATCATTAATCGAATTGTAAATCATGAATTGAATCATAAATCATGAATCATGAAATGAATCATGAATTGAATCATGAATCATGAATTAAATCATGAATCATGAATCATGAATCATAAGTCATGAATCATGAATCATGAATGATGAATCATGAATTGAATCATGAATCATGAATCATGAATTGAATCATGAATCATGAATTGTATCATGAATCATGAATCATGAATCATGAATCATGAATCATGATACAGGTATGATGAATTGAATCATGAATCATGAATCATGAATCGAATAATGAATCATGAATCATGAATTGAATCATGAATTATGAATTGAATCATAATTCATGAATTGAATCATGAATCATGATTTGAATCATGAATCATGAATTGAATCATATATTGAATCATGAATCATGAATTGAATCATGAATCATGAATTGAATCATAAATTGAATCATGAATCACAAATCATGAAATGAATCATGAATCAAGAATTGAATCATGAATCATAAATTGAATCATGAATAGTGAATTGAATCATGAATTGAATCATGAATCATGAATCATTAATTGAATCATGAATCATAAATCATGAATCAAATCATGATTCATGAATCCTTAAATGAATCATGAATTAAATCATGAATCAAGAATTGAATAATGATTCATGAATCATGAATCATGAATAGAATCGTGATTCATGAATCATGAAACGATTTATAAATCATGAAATGAATCATAAATCATGAATCATTAAATGAATCATGAATTGAATCATGAATTGAATCATGACTCATGAAATGAATCATGAATCATGAATTGAATCATGAATCATGAATCAAATCATGAATCATGAATCATGAATCGAATCATGATTCATGAATCATGAATCATGAATTGAATCATGAATCATGAATCATGAATCATGAATCATAAATCGAATCTTGATTCATGAATCATGAATCATACATCGAATCATGATTCATGAATCATGAATCGAATTGTAAATCATGAATTGAATCATGAATCATGAATCATGAAATGAATCATGAATTGTATCATGAATCATGAATTAAATCATGAATCATGAATCATGAATCATAAGTCTTGAATCATGAATCATGAATGATGAATCATGAATTGAATCATGAATCATGAATCATGAATTGAATCTTGAATCATGAATTGTATCATGAATCATGAATCATGAATCATGAATCATGATACAGGTATGATGAATTGAATCATGAATCATGAATCGAATAATGAATCATGAATCATGAATTGAATCATAAATCATGAATCATGAATTGAATCATGAATTATGAATTGAATCATAATTCATGAATTGAATCATGAATCATGATTTGAATCATGAATTGAATCATATATTGAATCATGAATCATGAATTGAATCATGAATCATGAATTGAATCATAAATTGAATCATGAATCACAAATCATGAAATGAATCATGAATCATGAATTGAATCATGAATAATAAATTGAATCATGAATAGTGAATTGAATCATGAATTGAATCATGAATTGAATCATGAATCATGAATCATTAATTGAATCATGAATCATGAATTATGAAGCATGAATTGAATCATGATTCATGAATTGAATCATGAATCATGAATCATGAATTGAATCATGAATCATGAATCGAATCATGAATCATGAATCATGAATTGAATCATGAATCATGAATCATGAATTGAATCATGAATCATGAATCATGAATTGAATCATGAATTATGAATCATGAATTGAATCAGGATTCGAATTATGAATTGAATCATGAACCATGAATTGAATCATGAATCATGAAATGAATCATGAATCATGAATTATGAATCATGAATTGAATCATGATTCATGAATTGAATCATGAATCATGAATTATTAATCGAATCATGAATCATGAATCATGAATTGAATCATGAATCATGAATTGAATCATGAATCATGAATCATGAATCGAATTATGAATCATGAATCATGAATTGCATCATGAATTGAATCATGAATCATGAATTGAATCATAAATCATGAATCATGAATCATGAATCATAAATTGAATCATGAATCATGAATTGAATCATGAATTGAATCATGAATCATGAATTGAATCATGAATCATAAATCATGAATCATGAATTGAATCATGAATCATGAATCATGAATCGAATCATGAATCATGAATTGAATCATGAATCATGAATCATGAATTGAATCATGAATCATGAATCATGAATTGAATCATGAATCATGAATTATAAATCGAATCATGAATCATGAATCATGAATTGAATCATGAATCATGAATCGAATCATGAATCATGAATCATAAATCATGAATTGAATCATGATACATGAATCATGAATCATGAATTGAATCATGACTCATGAAAAGAATCATGAATCATGAATTGAATCATGAATCAAGAATCATTAATTGAATCATGAATCACGAATCATTAATTGAATCATGAATCATGAATCATGAATTGAATCATGAATTGAAACATGAATCATGACTTGAATCATGAATCATGAATTGAATCATGAATCATGATTTGATTCATGAATCATGAATTGAATCATGAATCAAATCATGAATCATGAATCATGAATTGAATCATGAATCATGAATCGAATCATGAATCATGAATCATGAATTGAATCATGAATTATGAATCATGAATCATGAATTATGAATCATGAATCATAAATTGAATCATGATTCATGAATTAAATTATGAATCATGAACTGAATCATGAATTATGAATCATGAATCAAATCTTGATTCATGAATTGATACATGAATTGAATCATGAATCGAATCATGATTTATGAATCATGATTCATGAATTGAATCATGATTCATGAATCATGAATCATGAATCGAACCATGATTTATGAATCATGAATCATGAATCGAATCATGATTCATGAATCTCGAATCATGATTCATGAATCATGAATCATAAATCGAATCATGATTCATGAATCATGAATTGAATCATGAATCATGAATTGAATCATGAATCATGAATCATGAATTGAATCATGAATCATGAATTATGATTTGAATCATGAATCATGAATTGAATCATGAATCATGAATCGAATTATAAATCATGAATTGAATCATAAATAATGAATCATGAATTAAATCATGATTCATTAATTGAATCTTGAATCATGAATTGAATCATGAGTCATGAATTGAATCGTGAATCATGAATCATAAATTGAATGATGAATTATAAATCATAAATCGAATCATGATTCATGAATCATGAATCATAAATCGAATCATGATTCATGAATCATGAATTGAATCATGAATTGAATCATGAAACATGAATCATGAGTTCAATCATGAATTAAATCATGAATCATGAATCATGAGTCATGAATTGAATCATGAATCATGAATCATGAATAGAATCATGAATCATGAATAAGGTATGATGAATTGAATCATGAATCATGAATTAAATCATAAATCATGAATCATGAATCATGAATCATGAATCGAATAATGAATCATGAATCATGAATTGAATCATAATTAATGAATTGAATCATGAATCATGAGTCATGATTTGAATCATGAATCATGAATTGAATCATATATTGAATTATGAATCATGAATTGAACCATGAATCATGAATTGAATCATGAATCATAAATTGAATCATGAATAGTAAATTGAATCATGAATTGAATTATGAATCATGAATCATTAATTGAATCATGAATCATAAATCATGAATCGAATCATGATTCATGAATCCTTAAATGAATCATGAATTAAATCATGAATCAAGAATTGAATAATGATTCATGAATCATGAATCATGAATAGAATCATGATTCATGAATCATGAATCGATTTATAAATCATGAAATGAATCATAAATCATGAATCATTAAATGAATCATGAATTGAATCATGAATTGAATCATGACTCATGAAATGAATCATGAATCATGAATTGAATCATGAATCATGAATCAAATCATGAATCATGAATCATGAATCGAATCATGATTCATGAATCATGAATCATGAATTGAATCATGAATCATGAATTGAATCATGAATCATGAATCATAAATGGAATCTTGATTCTTGAATCACTGCATCGAATCATGATTCATGAATCATTAATCGAATTGTAAATCATGAATTGAATCATAAATCATGAATCATGAAATGAATCATGAATTGAATCATGAATCATGAATTAAATCATGAATCATGAATCATGAATCATAAGTCATGAATCATGAATCATGAATGATGAATCATGAATTGAATCATGAATCATGAATCATGAATTGAATCATGAATCATGAATTGTATCATGAATCATGAATCATGAATCATGAATCATGAATCATGATACAGGTATGATGAATTGAATCATGAATCATGAATCGAATAATGAATCATGAATCATGAATTGAATCATGAATTATGAATTGAATCATAATTCATGAATTGAATCATGAATCATGATTTGAATCATGAATCATGAATTGAATCATATATTGAATCATGAATCATGAATTGAATCATGAATCATGAATTGAATCATAAATTGAATCATGAATCACAAATCATGAAATGAATCATGAATCAAGAATTGAATCATGAATCATGAATAGTGAATTGAATCATGAATTGAATCATGAATCATGAATCATTAATTGAATCATGAATCATAAATCATGAATCAAATCATGATTCATGAATCCTTAAATGAATCATGAATTAAATCATGAATCAAGAATTGAATAATGATTCATGAATCATGAATCATGAATAGAATCGTGATTCATGAATCATGAAACGATTTATAAATCATGAAATGAATCATAAATCATGAATCATTAAATGAATCATGAATTGAATCATGAATTGAATCATGACTCATGAAATGAATCATGAATCATGAATTGAATCATGAATCATGAATCAAATCATGAATCATGAATCATGAATCGAATCATGATTCATGAATCATGAATCATGAATTGAATCATGAATCATGAATCATGAATCATGAATCATAAATCGAATCTTGATTCATGAATCATGAATCATGCATCGAATCATGATTCATGAATCATGAATCGAATTGTAAATCATGAATTGAATCATGAATCATGAAATGAATCATGAATTGTATCATGAATCATGAATTAAATCATGAATCATGAATCATGAATCATAAGTCTTGAATCATGAATCATGAATGATGAATCATGAATTGAATCATGAATCATGAATCATGAATTGAATCTTGAATCATGAATTGTATCATGAATCATGAATCATGAATCATGAATCATGATACAGGTATGATGAATTGAATCATGAATCATGAATCATGAATCGAATAATGAATCATGAATCATGAATTGAATCATAAATCATGAATCATGAATTGAATCATGAATTATGAATTGAATCATAATTCATGAATTGAATCATGAATCATGATTTGAATCATGAATTGAATCATATATTGAATCATGAATCATGAATTGAATCATGAATCATGAATTGAATCATAAATTGAATCATGAATCACAAATCATGAAATGAATCATGAATCATGAATTGAATCATGAATCATAAATTGAATCATGAATAGTGAATTGAATCATGAATTGAATCATGAATCATGAATCATTAATTGAATCATGAATCATGAATCATGAAATGAATCATGAATCATGAATCAAACCATGATTCATGAATTGAATAATGAATTGAATCATGAATCATGAATCATGAATCGAATCATGAATCATGAATCGAATCATGAATCATGAATCATGAATTTAATCATGATTAATGAATCATGATTATAGAATTTAATCATGATTCATGAATCATGAATCATGAATCGAATCATGAATCATGAATCATGAATCATGAATTGATTCATAAATCATGAATTGAATCATGAATCATGAATCATGAGTCATGAATTGAATCATGAATCATGAATCATGAATTGAATCATGAATCATGAATTGAATTGAATCATGATACATGAATTTAATCATGAATTGAATCATGAATCATGAATTGAATCATGAATCATAAATTGATTCATGAATCATGAATCAGGTATGATGAATTGAATCATGAATCATGAATTGAATCATAAATCATGAATCAAGAATTGAATAATGATTCATGAATCATGAATAGAATCATGATTCATGAATCATGAATCGATTTATAAATCATAAAATGAATCATAAATCATGAATCATTAAATGAATCATGAATGGAATCATGAATCATGAATTGAATCATGAATCATGAATCATGAATGATGAATTATATTATGAATCATGAATTTAAAAATGAATTGAATCATGAATCATGAATCCTTAAATGAATCATGAATTGAATCATGAATCATGAATTGAATCATAATTCATGAATTGAATCATAATTCATGAATCATGATTTGAATCATGAATCATGAATTGAATCATATATTGAATCATGAATCATGAATTGAATCATGAATTGAATCATAAATCATGAATTGAATCATGAATCATGAATTGAATCATAAATCATGAATTAAATCATGAATCATGAATGAATCATAAATCATGACTCATGAATCAAATCATGAATCATGATTTGAATCATGAATGATGAATCATGAATCATGAATCATGACTCATGAATCAAATCATGAATCATGAATTGAATCATGAATCATGAATCATGAATCATGAAATGAATCATGAATCATGAATTAAATCATGATTCAAGAATTGAATCATGAATTGAATCATGAATCATGACTCTTGAATCAAATCATGAGTCATGAATCATGAATTGAATCATAATTAATGAATCATGAATCAAGAATTGAATCATGAATCATGAATCATGAATCGAATCATGATTCATGAATCATGAATCATAAATCGAATCTTGATTCATGAATCATGAATCATGCATCGAATCATGATTCATGAATCATGAATCGAATTGTAAATCATGAATTGAATCATGAATCATGAATCATGAAATGAATCATGAATTGAATCATGAATTAAATCATGAATTATGAATCATGAATTGAATCATGAATCATGAATCATGAATTGAATCATGAATCATGAATCATGAATTGAATCATGAATCATGAATTGAATCATGAATTGTATCATGAATTATGAATTGTATTATGAATCATGAATCATAAATCATGAATCATGAAACAGGTATGATGAATTGAATCACGAATCATGATTCATGAATCGAATCATGAATCATGAATCAAGAATCATGAATCGAATCCTGAATCATGGATCATGAATCATGAATCATAAATCGAATCATGAATCATGAATCATGAATCATGAATTGAATCATGAATCATGAATCATGAATTGAATCATGAATCATGAATCATGAATTGAATCATGAATCATGAATCATAAATCGAATCATGAATCATGAATTGAATCAGGATTCGAATCATGAATTGAATCATGAATCATGAATTGAATCATGAATCATGAACTGAATCATGAATCATGAATTATGAATCATAAATTGAATCATGAATCATGAATTAAATTATGAATTGAATCATGAAGCATGAATTGAATCATGAATCATGAATCGAATCATGAATTATGAATCATGAATTGAATCATGAATCATTAATCATAATTCATGAATTGAATCATGAATCATGAATCAAATCATGAATTATGAATCAAGAATCATGAATCGAATCATGAATAATGAATTGAATCATGAATCATGAATCATGAATCATGAATCGAATCATGAATCATGAATTGAATCATGAATTGAATCATGAATCATGAATTGAATCATGAATTGAATCATGAATTGAATCATGATTCATGAATTGAATAATGAATCATGAATCATAAATTGAATCATGAATCATGAATTGAATCATGAATGGAACCATGAACCATGAATTGAATCATGAATTGAATCATGAATCATGAATTGAATCATGAATTGAATCATGAATCATGAATTGAATCATGAATCATGAATTGAATCATGAATTAAATCATGAATTGAATCATGAATTGAATAATAAATCATGAATTGAATCATGAATCATGAATCATGAACCATGAATTGAATCATGAATTGAATCATGAATCATGAATCGAATCATGAATCATGAATTGAATCATGAATCATGAATTATGAATTATGAATTGAATCATGAATCATGAATCATGAATCAAATCATGAATCATGAATCATGAATCATGAATTGAATCATGAATCATGAATCGAATCATGAATCATGAATCGAATCATGAATCATGAATTATGAATCATGAATTGAATCATAAATCATGAATCATGAATCATGAATCGAATCATGAATCATGAATCATGAATTGAATCATGAATCATGAATCGAATCATAAATCATGAATCAAATCATGAATTGAATCGTGAATCGAATCATGAATTAAATCATGAGTCATTAATTGAATCATGAAATATTGAATTGAATCAGGAATCATGAATTGAATGATGAATCATGAATCATAATTCATGAATTGTATCATGAAATGAATCATGAATTGAATCATGAATCATGAATCATTAATCATAAATTGAATCATGAATCATGAATCATGAATTGAATTATGAATCATGAATCATGAATCATGAATTAAATTATGAATCATGAATCACGAATCAAATCATGAATCATGAATTGAATCAAGAATCATGAATTGAATCATGAATTATGAATTGAATCATAATTCATGAATTGAATCATGAATCATGATTTGAATCACGAATCATGAATTGAATCATATATTGAATCATGAATCATGAATTGAATCATGAATCATGAAATGAATCATAAATTGAATCATGAATCACAAATCATGAAATGAATCATGAATCAAGAATTGAATCATGAATCATAAATTGAATCATGAATAGTGAATTGAATCATGAATTGAATCATGAATCATGAATCATTAATTGAATCATGAATCATAAATCATGAATCAAATCATGATTCATGAATCCTTAAATGAATCATGAATTAAATCATGAATCAAGAATTGAATAATGATTCATGAATCATGAATCATGAATAGAATCGTGATTCATGAATCATGAAACGATTTATAAATCATGAAATGAATCATAAATCATGAATCATTAAATGAATCATGAATTGAATCATGAATTGAATCATGACTCATGAAATGAATCATGAATCATGAATTGAATCATGAATCATGAATCAAATCATGAATCATGAATCATGAATCGAATCATGATTCATGAATCATGAATCATGAATTGAATCATGAATCATGAATCATGAATCATGAATCATAAATCGAATCTTGATTCATGAATCATGAATCATGCATCGAATCATGATTCATGAATCATGAATCGAATTGTAAATCATGAATTGAATCATGAATCATGAATCATGAAATGAATCATGAATTGTATCATGAATCATGAATTAAATCATGAATCATGAATCATGAATCATAAGTCTTGAATCATGAATCATGAATGATGAATCATGAATTGAATCATGAATCATGAATCATGAATTGAATCTTGAATCATGAATTGTATCATGAATCATGAATCATGAATCATGAATCATGATACAGGTATGATGAATTGAATCATGAATCATGAATCATGAATCGAATAATGAATCATGAATCATGAATTGAATCATAAATCATGAATCATGAATTGAATCATGAATTATGAATTGAATCATAATTCATGAATTGAATCATGAATCATGATTTGAATCATGAATTGAATCATATATTGAATCATGAATCATGAATTGAATCATGAATCATGAATTGAATCATAAATTGAATCATGAATCACAAATCATGAAATGAATCATGAATCATGAATTGAATCATGAATCATAAATTGAATCATGAATAGTGAATTGAATCATGAATTGAATCATGAATCATGAATCATTAATTGAATCATGAATCATGAATCATGAAATGAATCATGAATCATGAATCAAACCATGATTCATGAATTGAATAATGAATTGAATCATGAATCATGAATCATGAATCGAATCATGAATCATGAATCGAATCATGAATCATGAATCATGAATTTAATCATGATTAATGAATCATGATTATAGAATTTAATCATGATTCATGAATCATGAATCATGAATCGAATCATGAATCATGAATCATGAATTGATTCATAAATCATGAATTGAATCATGAATCATGAATCATGAGTCATGAATTGAATCATGAATCATGAATCATGAATCATGAATTGAATCATGAATCATGAATTGAATTGAATCATGATACATGAATTGAATCATGAATTGAATCATGAATCATGAATTGAATCATGAATCATAAATTGATTCATGAATCATGAATCAGGTATGATGAATTGAATCATGAATCATGAATTGAATCATAAATCATGAATCAAGAATTGAATAATGATTCATGAATCATGAATAGAATCATGATTCATGAATCATGAATCGATTTATAAATCATGAAATGAATCATAAATCATGAATCATTAAATGAATCATGAATGGAATCATGAATCATGAATTGAATCATGAATCATGAATCATGAATGATGAATTATATTATGAATCATGAATTTAAAAATGAATTGAATCATGAATCATGAATCCTTAAATGAATCATGAATTGAATCATGAATCATGAATTGAATCATAATTCATGAATTGAATCATAATTCATGAATCATGATTTGAATCATGAATCATGAATTGAATCATATATTGAATCATGAATCATGAATTGAATCATGAATTGAATCATAAATCATGAATTGAATCATGAATCATGAATTGAATCATAAATCATGAATTAAATCATGAATCATGAATGAATCATAAATCATGACTCATGAATCAAATCATGAATCATGATTTGAATCATGAATGATGAATCATGAATCATGAATCATGACTCATGAATCAAATCATGAATCATGAATTGAATCATGAATCATGAATCATGAATCATGAAATGAATCATGAATCATGAATTAAATCATGATTCAAGAATTGAATCATGAATTGAATCATGAATCATGACTCTTGAATCAAATCATGAGTCATGAATCATGAATTGAATCATAATTAATGAATCATGAATCAAGAATTGAATCATGAATCATGAATCATGAATCGAATCATGATTCATGAATCATGAATCATAAATCGAATCTTGATTCATGAATCATGAATCATGCATCGAATCATGATTCATGAATCATGAATCGAATTGTAAATCATGAATTGAATCATAAATCATGAATCATGAAATGAATCATGAATTGAATCATGAATTAAATCATGAATTATGAATCATGAATCATAAGTCATGAATCATGAATCATGAATTGAATCATGAATCATGAATCATGAATTGAATCATGAATCATGAATCATGAATTGAATCATGAATCATGAATTGAATCATGAATTGTATCATGAATTATGAATTGTATTATGAATCATGAATCATAAATCATGAATCATGAAACAGGTATGATGAATTGAATCACGAATCATGATTCATGAATCGAATCATGAATCATGAATCAAGAATCATGAATCGAATCCTGAATCATGGATCATGAATCATGAATCATAAATCGAATCATGAATCATGAATCATGAATCATGAATTGAATCATGAATCATGAATCATGAATTGAATCATGAATCATGAATCATGAATTGAATCATGAATCATGAATCATAAATCGAATCATGAATCATGAATTGAATCAGGATTCGAATCATGAATTGAATCATGAATCATGAATTGAATCATGAATCATGAACTGAATCATGAATCATGAATTATGAATCATAAATTGAATCATGAATCATGAATTAAATTATGAATTGAATCATGAAGCATGAATTGAATCATGAATCATGAATCGAATCATGAATTATGAATCATGAATTGAATCATGAATCATTAATCATAATTCATGAATTGAATCATGAATCATGAATCAAATCATGAATTATGAATCAAGAATCATGAATCGAATCATGAATAATGAATTGAATCATGAATCATGAATCATGAATCATGAATCGAATCATGAATCATGAATTGAATCATGAATTGAATCATGAATCATGAATTGAATCATGAATTGAATCATGAATTGAATCATGATTCATGAATTGAATAATGAATCATGAATCATAAATTGAATCATGAATCATGAATTGAATCATGAATGGAACCATGAACCATGAATTGAATCATGAATTGAATCATGAATCATGAATTGAATCATGAATTGAATCATGAATCATGAATTGAATCATGAATCATGAATTGAATCATGAATTAAATCATGAATTGAATCATGAATTGAATAATAAATCATGAATTGAATCATGAATCATGAATCATGAACCATGAATTGAATCATGAATTGAATCATGAATCATGAATCGAATCATGAATCATGAATTGAATCATGAATTATGAATTATGAATTGAATCATGAATCATGAATCATGAATCAAATCATGAATCATGAATCATGAATCATGAATTGAATCATGAATCATGAATCGAATCATGAATCATGAATCGAATCATGAATCATGAATTATGAATCATGAATTGAATCATCAATCATGAATCATGAATCATGAATCGAATCATGAATCATGAATCATGAATTGAATCATGAATCATGAATCGAATCATAAATCATGAATCAAATCATGAATTGAATCGTGAATCGAATCATGAATTAAATCATGAGTCATTAATTGAATCATGAAATATTGAATTGAATCAGGAATCATGAATTGAATGATGAATCATGAATCATAATTCATGAATTGTATCATGAAATGAATCATGAATTGAATCATGAATCATGAATCATTAATCATAAATTGAATCATGAATCATGAATCATGAATTGAATTATGAATCATGAATCATGAATCATGAATTAAATTATGAATCATGAATCACGAATCAAATCATGAATCATGAATTGAATCATGAATCATGAATTGAATTATGAACCATGAATCATGAATTGAATCATGAATCAAATCATGAATAATGAATCATGAATCAAATCATGAATCATGAATCATGAATCATGATTTGAATCATGAATTATGAATCATGTATCGAATCATGAATCATAAATTATGAATCATGAATTGAATCATGAATCATGAATTATGAATCATGAATTGAATCATGAATTATGAATCATGAATCGAATCATGAATCATGAATTATGAATCATGAATTGAATCATGAATCATGAATTATGAATCATGAATTGAATCATGAATCATGAGTCATGAATTGAATCATGAATTGAATCATGAATCATGAATCATAAATTGAATCATGAATCATAAATCGAATCATGAATCGAATCATGAATCATGAATCAAATCATAAATTGAATCATGAATCATGAATCATAAATCGAATCATGAATCATGAATCGAATCATGAATCATGAATCAAATCATGAATTGAATCATGAATCGAATCATGAATTGAATCATGAATTAAATCATGAATCATGAATCATGAATCATGAATTGAATCATGAATCATGAATCATGAATCATGAATCATTAATTGAATCATGAATCATGAATCATGAATCATGAATTAAATCATGAATCATGAATCATGAATCAAATCATGAATCATGAATTGAATCATAATTGAATCATGAATTGAATCATGAATCGAATCATGAATTGAATCATGAATTGAATCATGAATCATGAATCATGAATCATGAATTGAATCATGAATCATGAATCATGAATCATTAATTGAATCATGAATCATGAATCATGAATCATGAATCAATAATTGAATCATGAATCATGAATCATGAATCATGAATTAAATCATGAATCATGAATCATGAATCATGAATCAATAATTGAATCATGAATCATGAATCATGAATTAAATCATGAATCATGAATCACTAATCAAATCATGAATCATGAATCATGAATTGAATCATGAATCATAAATCGGATCATAAATCATGAATTATGAATCATGAATTGAATCATGAATTATGAATCATGAATTGAATCATGAATCATGAATCATGAATCAAATCATGAATCATGAATCATGAATTGAATCATGAATCATGAATCAAATCTTGAATCATGAATTATGAATCATGAATTGAATCATGAATCATGAATTATGAATCATGAATCGAATCATAAATCATGAATCGAATCTTGAATCATGAATTATGAATCATGAATTGAATCATGAATCATGAATTATGAATCATGAATTGAATCATGAATCATGAATCATGAATTGAATCATGAATTGAATCATAAATCATGAATCATGAATCATGAATTGAATCATGAATCATGAATTGAAGCATGAATCATGAATCATGAATCGAATCATGAATCATGAATCGAATCATGAATCATGAATCAAATCATGAATTGAATCATGAATCGAATCATGAATTGAATCATGATTTATGAATTATGAATCATGAATTGAATCATGATTAATGAATCATAAATCATGAATCATGAATTAAATCATAAATCATGAATCATGAATCATGAATCATAAATTGAATCATGAATCATAAATCATGAATTAAATCATGAATTGAATCATGAATCATGAATCATGAATCATGAATTGAATCATGAATCATGAATTATGAATCATGAATTGAATCATGAATCATGAATTGAATCATAAATCATGAATCATGAATCATGAATCATAAATTGAATCATGAATCATGAATTAAATCATGAATTGAATCATGAAGCATGAATTGAATCATGAATCATGAATCGAATCATGAATTATGAATCATGAATTGAATCATGAATCATGAATCATAATTCATGAATTGAATCATGAATCATGAATGAAATCATGAATTATGAATCAAGAATCATGAATCGAATCATGAATAATGAATTGAATCATGAATCATGAATCGAATCATGAATCATGAATCATGAATCGAATCATGAATCATGAATTGAATCATGAATTGAATCATGATTCATGAATTGAATAATGAATCATGAAGCATAAATTGAATCATGAATCATGAATTGAATCATGAATGGAACCATGAACCATTTATTGAATCATGAATTGAATCATGAATTGAATCATGAATCATGAATTGAATCATGAATCATGAATTGAATCATGAATTAAATCATGAATTGAATCATGAATTGAATCATAAATCATGAATTGAATCATGAATCATGAATCATGAACCATGAATTGAATCATGAATTGAATCATGAATCATGAATCAAATCATGAATCATGAATTGAATCATGAATTGAATCATGAATCATGAATTATGAATCATGAATTGAATCATGAATCATGAATCATGAATCAAATCATGAATCATGAATTGAAGCATGAATCATGAATCATGAATCGAATCATGAATCATGAATTGAATCATGAATCATGAATTGAATCATGAATCATGAATCGAATCATGAATCATAAATTATGAATCATGAATTGAATCATAAATCATGAATCATGAATCATGAATCGAATCATGAATCATGAATCATGAATTGAATCATGAATCATGAATTGAAGCATGAATCATGAATCATGAATCGAATCATGAATCATGAATCGAATCATGAATCATGAATCAAATCATGAATTGAATCATGAATCATGAATTGAATCATGAATCATGAATCATGAATTGAATCATGATTTATGAATTATGAATCATGAATTGAATCATGAATCATGAATCATGAATCATGAATCATGAATTGAATCATAAATCATGAATCATGAATCATGAATCATAAATTGAATCATGAATCATAAATCATGAATTAAATCATGAATCATGAATGAAATCATGAATTATGAATCAAGAATCATGAATCGAATCATGAATAATGAATTGAATCATGAATCATGAATCGAATTATGAATCATGAATCATGAATCGAATCATGAATCATGAATTGAATCATGAATTGAATCATGATTCATGAATTGAATAATGAATCATGAATCATAAATTGAATCATGAATCATGAATTGAATCATGAATGGAACCATGAACCATGAATTGAATCATGAATTGAATCATGAATTGAATCATGAATCATGAATTGAATCATGAATCATGAATTGAATCATGAATTAAATCATGAATTGAATCATGAATTGAATCATAAATCATGAATTGAATCATGAATCATGAATCATGAACCATGAATTGAATCATGAATTGAATCATGAATCATGAATCGAATCATGAATCATGAATTGAATCATGAATTGAATCATGAATCATGAATTATGAATCATGAATTGAATCATGAATCATGAATCAAATCATGAATCATGAATCATGAATTGAATCATGAATCATGAATTGAATCATGAATCATGAATCGAATCATGAATCATAAATTATGAATCATGAATTGAATCATAAATCATGAATCATGAATCATGAATCGAATCATGAATCATGAATCATGAATTGAATCATGAATCATGAATTGAAGCATGAATCATGAATCATGAATCGAATCATGAATCATGAATCGAATCATGAATCATGAATCAAATCATAAATTGAATCATGAATCATGAATTGAATCATGAATCATGAATCATGAATTGAATCATGATTTATGAATTATGAATCATGAATTGAATCATGAATCATGAATCATGAATCATGAATTGAATCATAAATCATGAATCATGAATTGAATCATGAATCATGAATTGAAGCATGAATCATGAATCATAAATCGAATCATGAATCATGAATCGAATCATGAATCAAATCATGAATTGAATCATGAATCGAATCATGAATTGAATCATGAATCATGAATTGAATCATGAATCATGAATTGAATCATGATTTATGAATTATGAATCATGAATTGAATCATGATTAATGAATCATAAATCATGAATCATGAATTAAATCATAAATCATGAATCATGAATCATAAATTGAATCATGAATCATAAATCATGAATTAAATCATGAATTGAATCATGAATCATGAATCATGAATCATGAATTGAATCATGAATCATGAATTATGAATCATGAATTGAATCATGAATCATGAATTGAATCATAAATCATGAATCATGAATCATGAATCATAAATTGAATCATGAATCATGAATCATGAATTAAATCATGAATTGAATCATGAAGCATGAATTGAATCATGAATCATTAATCGAATCATGAATTATGAATCATGAATTGAATCATGAATCATGAATCATAATTCATGAATTGAATCATGAATCATGAATGAAATCATGAATTATGAATCAAGAATCATGAATCGAATCATGAATAATGAATTGAATCATGAATCATGAATCGAATCATGAATCATGAATCATGAATCGAATCATGAATCATGAATTGAATCATGAATTGAATCATGATTCATGAATTGAATAATGAATCATGAAGCATAAATTGAATCATGAATCATGAATTGAATCATGAATGGAACCATGAACCATGAATTGAATCATGAATTGAATCATGAATTGAATCATGAATCATGAATTGAATCATGAATCATGAATTGAATCATGAATTAAATCATGAATTGAATCATGAATTGAATCATAAATCATGAATTGAATTATGAATCATGAATCATGAACCATGAATTGAATCATGAATCGAATCATGAATCATGAATCGAATCATGAATCATGAATTGAATCATGAATTGAATCATGAATCATGAATTATGAATCATGAATTGAATCATGAATCATGAATCATGAATCAAATCATGAATCATGAATTGAAGCATGAATCATGAATCATGAATCGAATCATGAATCATGAATTGAATCATGAATCATAAATTGAATCATGAATCATGAATTGAATCATGAATCATAAATTATGAATCATGAATTGAATCATAAATCATGAATCATGAATCATGAATCGAATCATGAATCATGAATCATGAATTGAATCATGAATCATGAATTGAAGCATGAATCATGAATCATGAATCGAATCATGAATCATGAATCGAATCATGAATCAAATCATGAATTGAATCATGAATCATGAATTGAATCATGAATCATGAATAATGAATTGAATCATGATTTATGAATTATGAATCATGAATTGAATCATGAATCATGAATCATGAATCATGAATTGAATCATAAATCATGAATCATGAATCATGAATCATAAATTGAATCATGAATCATAAATCATGAATTAAATCATGAATCATGAATGAAATCATGAATTATGAATCAAGAATCATGAATCGAATCATGAATAATGAATTGAATCATGAATCATGAATCGAATCATGAATCATGAATCATGAATCGAATCATGAATCATGAATTGAATCATGAATTGAATCATGATTCATGAATTGAATAATGAATCATGAATCATAAATTGAATCATGAATCATGAATTGAATCATGAATGGAACCATGAACCATGAATTGAATCATGAATTGAATCATGAATTGAATCATGAATCATGAATTGAATCATGAATCATGAATTGAATCATGAATTAAATCATGAATTGAATCATGAATTCAATCATAAATCATGAATTGAATCATGAATCATGAATCATGAACCATGAATTGAATCATGAATTGAATCATGAATCATGAATCGAATCATGAATCATGAATTGAATCATGAATTGAATCATGAATCATGAATCATGAATTGAATCATGATTTATGAATTATGAATCATGAATTGAATCATGAATCATGAATCATGAATCATGAATTGAATCATAAATCATGAATCATGAATCATGAATCATAAATTGAATCATGAATCATAAATCATGAATTAAATCATGAATCATGAATGAAATCATGAATTATGAATCAAGAATCATGAATCGAATCATGAATAATGAATTGAATCATGAATCATGAATCGAACCATGAATCATGAATCATGAATCGAATCATGAATCATGAATTGAATCATGAATTGAATCATGATTCATGAATTGAATAATGAATCATGAATCATAAATTGAATCATGAATCATGAATTGAATCATGAATGGAACCATGAACCATGAATTGAATCATGAATTGAATCATGAATTGAATCATGAATCATGAATTGAATCATGAATCATGAATTGAATCATGAATTAAATCATGAATTGAATCATGAATTGAATCATAAATCATGAATTGAATCATGAATCATGAATCATGAACCATGAATTGAATCATGAATTGAATCATGAATCATGAATCGAATCATGAATCATGAATTGAATCATGAATTGAATCATGAATCATGAATTATGAATCATGAATTGAATCATGAATCATGAATCAAATCATGAATCATGAATCATGAATTGAATCATGAATTGAATCATGAATCATGAATCGAATCATGAATCATAAATTATGAATCATGAATTGAATCATAAATCATGAATCATGAATCATGAATCGAATCATGAATCATGAATTGAATCATGAATCATGAATTGAAGCATGAATCATGAATCATGAATCAAATCATGAATCATGAATCGAATCATGAATCATGAATCAAATCATAAATTGAATCATGAATCATGAATTGAATCATGAATCATGAATCATGAATTGAATCATGATTTATGAATTATGAATCATGAATTGAATCATGAATCATGAATCATGAATCATGAATTGAATCATAAATCATGAATCATGAATCATGAATTGAATCATGAATCATGAATTGAAGCATGAATCATGAATCATGAATCGAATCATGAATCATGAATCGAATCATGAATCATGAATCAAATCAGGAATTGAATCATGAATCGAATCATGAATTGAATCATGAATCATGAATTGAATCATGAATCATGAATTGAATCATGATTTATGAATTATGAATCATGAATTGAATCATGATTAATGAATCATAAATCATGAATCATGAATTAAATCATAAATCATGAATCATGAATCATGAATCATAAATCATGAATTAAATCATGAATTGAATCATGAATCATGAATCATGAATCATGAATTGAATCATGAATCATGAATTATGAATCATGAATTGAATCATGAATCATGAATTGAATCATAAATCTTGAATCATGAATCATGAATCATAAATTGAATCATGAATCATGAATTAAATCATGAATTGAATCATGAAGCATGAATTGAATCATGAATCATGAATCGAATCATGAATTATGAATCATGAATTGAATCATGAATCATGAATCATAATTCATGAATTGAATCATGAATCATGAATGAAATCATGAATTATGAATCAAGAATCATGAATCGAATCATGAATAATGAATTGAATCATGAATCATGAATCGAATCATGAATCATGAATCATGAATCGAATCATGAATCATGAATTGAATCATGAATTGAATCATGATTCATGAATTGAATAATGAATCATGAAGCATAAATTGAATCATGAATCATGAATTGAATCATGAATGGAACCATGAACCATGAATTGAATCATGAATTGAATCATGAATTGAATCATGAATCATGAATTGAATCATGAATCATGAATTGAATCATGAATTAAATCATGAATTGAATCATGAATTGAATCATAAATCATGAATTGAATCATGAATCATGAATCATGAACCATGAATTGAATCATGAATCATGAATCGAATCATGAATCATGAATTGAATCATGAATTGAATCATGAATCATGAATTATGAATCATGAATTGAATCATGAATCATGAATCATGAATCAAATCATGAATCATGAATTGAAGCATGAATCATGAATCATGAATCGAATCATGAATCATGAATTGAATCATGAATCATGAATTGAATCATGAATCATGAATTGAAGCATGAATCATGAATCATGAATCGAATCATGAATCATGAATCAAATCATGAATTGAATCATGAATCATGAATTGAATCATGAATCATGAATCATGAATTGAATCATGATTTATGAATTATGAATCATGAATTGAATCATGAATCATGAATCATGAATCATGAATTGAATCATAAATCATGAATCATGAATCATAAATTGAATCATGAATCATAAATCATGAATTAAATCATGAATCATGAATGAAATCATGAATTATGAATCAAGAATCATGAATCGAATCATGAATAATGAATTGAATCATGAATCATGAATCGAATCATGAATCATGAATCGAATCATGAATCATGAATTGAATCATGAATTGAATCATGATTCATGAATTGAATAATGAATCATGAATCATAAATTGAATCATGAATCATGAATTGAATCATGAATGGAACCATGAACCATGAATTGAATCATGAATTGAATCATGAATTGAATCATGAATCATGAATTGAATCATGAATCATGAATTGAATCATGAATTAAATCATGAATTGAATCATGAATTGAATCATAAATCATGAATTGAATCATGAATCATGAATCATGAACCATGAATTGAATCATGAATTGAATCATGAATCATGAATCGAATCATGAATCATGAATTGAATCATGAATTGAATCATGAATCATGAATTATGAATCATGAATTGAATCATGAATCAAATCATGAATCATGAATCATGAATCATGAATTGAATCATGAATCATGAATTGAATCATGAATCATGAATCGAATCATGAATCATAAATTATGAATCATGAATTGAATCATAAATCATGAATCATGAATCATGAATCGAATCATGAATCATGAATCATGAATTGAATCATGAATCATGAATTGAAGCATGAATCATGAATCATGAATCGAATCATGAATCATGAATCGAATCATGAATCATGAATCAAATCATAAATTGAATCATGAATCATGAATTGAATCATGAATCATGAATCATGAATTGAATCATGATTTATGAATTATGAATCATGAATTGAATCATGAATCATGAATCATGAATCATGAATTGAATCATAAATCATGAATCATGAATCATGAATCATAAATTGAATCATGAATCATAAATCATGAATTAAATCATGAATTGAATCATGAATCATGTATCATGAATCATGAATCATGAATCATGAATTGAATCATAAATCATGAATTATGAATCATGAATTGAATCATGAATCATGAATCATGAATTGAATCTTGAATTGAGTCATGAATCATGAATTGGATCATAAATCATGAATCATGAATCATGAATCATAAATTGAATCATGAATCATGAATCATGAATTGAATCATGAATTGAAGCATGAATCATGAATTGAATCATTAATCATGAATCGAATCATGAATTGAATCATGAATCAAATCATGAATTGAATCATGAATCATGAATTGAATCATGAATCATGAATCATGAATTATATCATGAATCATGAATTGAATCATGAATTGAATCATGACTCATGAATTGAATCATGAATCATAAATTGAATCATGAATCATAAATCATCAATTGAATCATGAATTGAATCATGAATCATGATTTGAATCATGAATTGAATCATGACTCATAAATTGAATCATGAATTATGAATTGAAGCATAAATTGAATTATGAATTAATGAATCATGAATTAAATCATGAATCATGAATAATGAATCATAAATCGAATCTTGAATCATGAATTATGAATCGAATCATGAATCATGAATTATGAATCATGAATCGAATCATGAATCATGAATCGAATCATGAATCATGAATCGAATCATGAATCATGAATTATGAATCATGAATTGATCATGAATCATGAATTATGAATCATGAATTTAATCATGAATCATGAATCATGAATTGAATCATGAATTGAATCATAAATCATGAATCATGAATCATGAATTAAAGCTTGAATCATGAATCATGAATCGAATCATGAATTATGAATCATGAATTGAATCATGAATCATGAATTATGAATCATGAATTTAATCATGAATCATGAATCATGAATTGAATCATGAATTGAATCATAAATCATGAATCATGAATCATGAATTGAAGCTTGAATCATGAATCATGAATCGAATCATGAATTATGAATCATTAATTGAATCATGAATCATGAATTGAAGCATGAATTGAATTATGAATTAATGAATCATGAATTAAATCATGAATCATGAATCATGAATCATGAATCATAAATCGAATCATGAATCATGAATTGAATCATAAATCATGAATCATGAATCATAAATTGAATCATGAATCATAAATCATGAATTAAATCATGAATTGAATCATGAATCATGTATCATGAATCATGAATCATGAATCATGAATCATGAATTGAATCATAAATCATGAATTATGAATCATGAATTGAATCATGAATCATGAATCATGAATTGAATCTTGAATTGAGTCATGAATCATGAATTGGATCATAAATCATGAATCATGAATCATGAATCATAAATTGAATCATGAATCATGAATCATGAATTGAATCATGAATTGAAGCATGAATCATGAATTGAATCATTAATCATGAATCGAATCATGAATTGAATCATGAATCAAATCATGAATTGAATCATGAATCATGAATTGAATCATGAATCATGAATCATGAATTATATCATGAATCATGAATTGAATCATGAATTGAATCATGACTCATGAATTGAATCATGAATCATAAATTGAATCATGAATCATAAATCATCAATTGAATCATGAATTGAATCATGAATCATGATTTGAATCATGAATTGAATCATGACTCATAAATTGAATCATGAATCATGAATTGAAGCATAAATTGAATTATGAATTAATGAATCATGAATTAAATCATGAATCATGAATAATGAATCATAAATCGAATCTTGAATCATGAATTATGAATCGAATCATGAATCATGAATTATGAATCATGAATCGAATCATGAATCATGAATCGAATCATGAATCATGAATTATGAATCATGAATTGATCATGAATCATGAATTATGAATCATGAATTTAATCATGAATCATGAATCATGAATTGAATCATGAATTGAATCATAAATCATGAATCATGAATCATGAATTAAAGCTTGAATCATGAATCATGAATCGAATCATGAATTATGAATCATGAATTGAATCATGAATCATGAATTATGAATCATGAATTTAATCATGAATCATGAATCATGAATTGAATCATGAATTGAATCATAAATCATGAATCATGAATTGAAGCTTGAATCATGAATCATGAATCGAATCATGAATTATGAATCATTAATTGAATCATGAATCATGAATTGAAGCATGAATTGAATTATGAATTAATGAATCATGAATTAAATCATGAATCATGAATCATGAATCATGAATCATAAATCGAATCATGAATCATGAATCATGAATCATGAATTGAATCATGAATTATGAATCATGAATTGAATCATGAGTCATAAATCGAATCATGAATCATGAATCATGAATCATGAATTGAATCATGAATTATGAATCATGAATTGAATCATGAATCATGAATCATGAATTGAATCATGAATTGAATTATAAATTAATGAATCATGAATCATGAATCATGAATTGAATCATGAATTGAATTATGAATTAATGAATCATGAATTAAATCATCAATCATGAATCATGAGTCATTAATTGAATCATGAATCATGAATTGAATCAGGAATCATGAATTGAATGATGAATCATGAATCATGAATTGTATCATGAAATGAATCATGAATTGAATCATGAATCATGAATCATTAATCATTAATCATAAATTGAATCATGAATCATGAATCATGAATTGAATCATGAATTGAATTATGAATCATGAATCATGAATCATGAATTAAATTATGAATCATGAATCATGAATCAAATCATGAATCATGAATTGAATCATGAATCATGAGCTTACACATTCAGACCAAAATGAGGCAATGAGGCAATGAGCGCTACTGCACAGTCTTGCTTACAAGAGACAAGTCACGTAGACACGCCCCAAGCGTGTCTACGTGACTTGTCTAATGTCAACAAGACTGTGCAGCTTTTGTCAGGGAAACACAGAGGAATCTGCAGCGGCGATCATCGGAACTGTCAGTCACGTGACTGACAGCGCCGAGACTGTGGGAGGCGCCTGCAGGACCTGAAGGTCCTTTTGCAAAGTAACGGTGGACACGTTGGAGCTGCTGGAGCTGATTAGCGGGGACTCCTCACACCAGATGCCGACTTCTTCAATCAGGTAAGTAGCGCTTGCAGTGTATAAGACGCACCTTTTTCTTTAGACCCAAAATTTGGGGTAAAAAGGTGCGTCTTATACATGGGGAAATACGGTAATGAATATTTCAATTACGGCAAGCCATACAAATATTAAATATACAATAGCTACAAAATTAGATTTTGTTTACGTGTTCTGTTTAAAACAATGCTAAATACTTAAAAAATTAGATATTTAAATTGTAATTACTTACACTAGAGTTCCATATAGGGTGCCATTTTCAATCAGCCAACTTGACTACATATTTAAATATAAACCTGCAGGTAACTGGTTAATAAATAATTGCCTGATTACAAATTGATTTTATAATACACAAAGTACTTTCCTTCCAACAAAAAAAACAAACAGAATTTGCAGTTATAAAATGGGATTTTGTGCCTCAAAATTTCAATGTGTATTCTACAAAAATATTTTTAAATCTATTTTGTTGTAAAACAATTTCATATGCAACAAAATCAAATGTTGTGCTGCAAATCATATTCATGAGATACAAATTGATTTTGAGTTTTCAGGAAGTTGCAAATCAATTTTGTAAATTACAAAACAATTTTTTTTGCCACAGAAACAATTCTGTGTTACAGAAGAGCTTTTTTTATGCAGGCACACAGTAGAAGAGCCTGGATGTGAACTAACTGCAGTATGTCAATGCCTTTATATGTTTTTCATATGCATCAGTTCAATAAGTCCACCATTAATATGTGATATATCACTTATTCACTTTTATTTACACTTGTTGAATCCTAATTAGTGGGAGATCTGCCAATGTTTCTGAAGTTGAGCCACACAGAGAAGAAGTAGGAACCCATTGTGCTGACGCGTTCCGCATCATCATGCTCCGTGATGATATGTATCATTGCGCTGTGGCGGGCAGAATGTTATAGTGTAAGACACATCCTTAATGCCCACCTGCCCCCAACTTCACTGAGTTACTCACCACATCTCCAGGAGAGATGTCCGAATTTGAGGAGACTGTCGCACCATTACGCGACTCAATGCGTTTCTCCCAAATCACGGAAAGTTGTGGGTATGTCGCCATTCATCAAGATGAGCAGGGACATCACCACAGTGAACAGATTATTGATGTCATTTATCAGAGACATGCTCATTAGCTGAGTGACAAACTACGGAACCAATAGAAAAATATAAACAACAGATTTTATACTTTCTAAAATGCTCAGGCAAACACTCAGACATGATCAGCAAGTGTTTAGTCACTGTGAGGAGCACTGCTACACGGCATTAAAAGGAAGGGGAATGTCAGGGGCATTGTGGGGAAAGACAGGGGTCATTTTTAAAGCATGATGCTCCATGTTTGCAATCTGAAAAGCACAAATATTCAAGATAATACATCCAATATGTGTGTGCATATACGTACACTTACACTTCTGTATTTTTTTATTTTAGCAGAGATCCAAGACAGTACACAGTCACATAGTAGGTCTGCCTGTAAACATTAGGAGTTACGGAATAAAATAAGGGTTATACTTCAAGGGTTGAGCAACCAAGGGAAGAATCGCAAGTGCAAAATAAAAACAATATGAAATTTGCTTGGGAAGAGTAAAAGATCTAAAAAAATTTTTTTCCTTTCAGTGTAATGTAAAAATGGTGTAAACCTCCAGGGGTGCAAATTTGGCATCGACCCCAGGAGTGAAAGGGTTTACGACAGCTGTTTCCAATAGATTTGGAAAGTGCAGGCGGTTACAATGTACCTGCCCAAGAGTTCTGTACAAAGGGAATAATGTGCTTAAATGGGATTTGGTGGATCATCCCCTGCTAAAAAACCTTGACTACATTAGATAACATGATCAGCCAGGAGAGACTACTAACTCTTAGGCATCCTGGTCCCAGTGGTCATCAGGTTTTTGGATGTAAGGTTATTCTATGAAATTCACATCCAATCAGGAGACTATAAATGTAACAAAATGGAAATTTTGTGTGGAACACCATTCCATAGATCGTCAAAACAGGAGAGGGATAGACTGTATCCTGGGAGCTTTATAGTAGAAGTGACATTGAACCGAGATTTGCACAAGATTTCACCACAAATTTGCTTATCTCTAGTTGTCAAATATCCCAGAATAGAGAATAAGAGAGGTGGAACTTTTCCACTGTCAAAAATCTAATGTAGAGACTTCCCCTGGCAAACAAAAAGCACCAGGGCGCCACTCACTACAACACAGTTGTTCACAAGTCTAACAAAATAACTTCTGTGGAGTGTAAAAATCTTTAAAAATCACTATTTGGTGTCACGTTGAAAACGCTTTCCAAGGGAAAGTCACACGACAGCTGTTATATAAATACCTGGGTGTAAAATCAAATGACACATAAATTAGCGCTAGTTTGGTGGAAGCTTAAACCACATTCACTGACACACTGTTCACTTCTTCATTCTGGAATTAAATAAATAATGCAAACAAATAGTCACCATATCATAATAGGTATTACAGCAGCTAACTGTTTTGCACCCAGAGTTATTTAATTGCTAGAATCAGTGGATCACGCCGGGCATCTTCCAGTATTTGTGGGAAACCCCAATTAAGAGGCCCATGAAGAGGCAGATGGCACTTTCCTATGCAAATTTGGGCAGCAAGTGCCAGTCAAACACTTAGGCTACCTTGGTTACAACATTAACCAGGGTAGAGTCAGTCTGTTATTTTGGTATGTGTTATTACAGCATGTTCATGTTGCAATATTTACAGTAAATGATATTGCTTAAACTGCATTTTTTTTTTTAATTTTGCATTTTAATTAATGCAACTCCTTTAATGCTGTAGTCTGAATATACCCTATGGCACTTATACGTTGCTATGTGGATTTACATGGTTAAGAAGCCATGCTTTAAGTCATTTTAAGCATGGTGCTCCATGTTCCCAATCCAGAAAAACAAAACTGACAAACACTCAAGATAATTCACAAATTATCTTGAGTGTTTCCAGTAGGCAGGAGCGGGCTGGGACGGGGGGCAGGGGGGCATCTGTCTCCTGGGCCGCTCAGTCAGACCACTGTTCGGGCCCCCCCCCCCCTCCCGTGGATGCAGGTTTTTTTTAAGAAAAACGTGCATATTACCTGAGGCCGCATCACAAAACAAGCGATGCGGGCGCGACAGCGCACGTGCGGCCGCATCACATGACACGCGATACGGCCGCGTCATCAATGATGCGGCCGCATCGCGTGTCATGTGATGCGGCCGCCTGTTCGCCCCCCCGGGCTGAAATTTGCCTAGCCCAGCCCTGCCAGTAGGATTGGAACGTTTAGGTGGATATGATGTATCTGCCCAAGAGTTCTGTACAAATGGACCAATGTGCTTAAATGAGATTAATCATCCCCTGCCAAAAACCTTGACTTCATTAGTTAACATGATCAGCCAGGACAGACTACTAACTCTTGGTTATCCGTCATTCCTGGTTATAGAGGCTATCAGATGATTGGATGTAAGGTTCATCTATGAAATTCACATCCAATCAGAATTTGCCTTTTTCAGCCAAGAACATCCGTTGGTTCAGTAGTAGCATCCCTACTGATTGCGAGGTCACATTTTCAAATGGGGGGCTCCCTCCAACATTTAAAACTTCAAACCGTAATTCATGTCAAAGACACAGCATGGATAGATTTAATAACCTTAGATTTAGTAAACCTCTCATCTGTTACATATAAATATTGCTATTTTTCATGACAAAGAAAGTGAATTTTTAATTTATTGTAAACAAAATGTAATCAGAAGATTAAAAACACAGAAAATACAGAAGAGATAAAGAGGATCTGATAAAAGGAGAAGTACATCCAATAACAACAAAAAAAGAGAAAATAAAAAAGAGAAGACATATAAATGGGATGTCAAATCCGATGTTGGAGTAGAGGAAAAAAGCAGGGATGATACGTTTTATTCCAACCATAAAAAAAAAATGGGATTATAGGTAAAAGCAAGAACGAGACAGGGATAAAAGATATAGGGAAATTACAGAACAAATGGAATACATATATGTGGTGAAACGAGGTATTAATATCACCTTAACCAGTCTTTCCCTCGTTTCTCACAAAATGTGGATTATAGCATGTACTTTTATAGCCCTTGCTTTTGTTCCCCAGCTCAACAGAATACCATGCAGTGTCTAATTACATGTGGATAAGGGGACATTGTAACTCATTCTAAATTTGTATATTGTTTATTGTATCTTGTTAAGCTGTTAGTCATTGTCCTTAAAGTGAAGCCAGGTGGATTATGGGTACGGATCAGATTGCAGATTACAGGTGAGGGGGAAGGCCAATTAGTATCCATTGTTCTACAAAAGTGGAAGCTGCTCAAATCAATTTATAGGCCATAACAGGTGCTTGAAAGGGTGGGGTTATCCTGCAAGGAACATACACACAACATTTTTTCCCCCAGCACACTGCTATAGCCAGCAACAGATCTGCCATTTCTACTGTAGATAAAAATGCAAAAGTCTTTGTTGCACACATTTGCAAACACATGTTTAAGCCATCCGCCACGCCAAGGCGCTTTTGCTAATAGGATGGTCCTACTCTAAACAATGAGAGTCCCATATATTTGGGCCATACATATGTGTTTTTAAATTGAGAGCCAACTTACCAAAGAGGTACCCCAGAAACCTCCAAACAGCAATTCAGTGCCAGTACCCCCTCTCAGCTACTGACACCAACATGCCTCTCAGACAAATACAAAAGTGGAAGCTGCTCAAATCAATTAATAGGCCATAACAGGTGCTTGAAAGGGTGGGGTTATCCTGCAAGGAACATACACACAATATTTTTTTCCCCAGCTCACTGCTATAGCCAGCAACAGATCTGCCATTTCTACTGTAGATAAAAATGCAAAAGTCTTTGTTGCACACATTTGCAAATGTATGTTTAAGGCTTCCTCTGGACACGGAGAAGACATTCGACAGGCTCCATTGGGGCTTCATGTGACAAGTTTTACTTAAATTTGCCTTTGAGGGAAATATCTTTAATGCAATTCTGGCCCTATACTGTGGCCCATTTGCTAAAGTCTTTATCAACGACTCCCTCTCCGACAAATTTGGTATTTCCCATGGCACCAGACGGGTGCCCTCTGTTGCCTCTTATCTATATACTAGCTATAGAACCCCTGGCTGAACACTTCCTTTGTTCTACAGAGTGTAGGGGCTTAGACCTCCAGGGAACATACCACAGTATTTGCCTTTTTGCTGATGATGTCTTCCTCTTCGTGTGCAGTCCAGAGACCTCATTAGGGCCGCTTCACCAAGTATGGGTCTACTATAGCCGGGCTTCCTATTATAAACTAAATATCACCAAAATTGAGGCCCTCCCACTTATTACCCCACCGGAACCTTTGGCTTGTTTGAAATCCTGCTTCAAGTATGCCTGGAAGGAGAAATCTCTTTCACATTTAGGGATCCATATCCCTTCAGGCATATCTGAAGTGATTGATATCAACTATCCCCTGTTAATTGACCAGCTTTCTAAGACCATTTGTCAGTGAGTTTCAAGTCAATGCGAGAATAAGTATTATGGGCAAGGGAGTGGTAAGTAAATGGTTTCAGTATCTGATGCCATATTGCCATTTGGAGAAGTTTGGTAAATTAGCTTTCAATTTAAAAACACATATTTGTATGGTTTAGAATTAGGACCACCCTATTAGCAGAAACGCAGTGAAGTGGCGGGTGGCTTTCCGTACATTTGCAAATGTGTGCAACTAAAAGCTTTGCATTTTTATGTACAAATAGAAATAGCAACTGATTTGCTGGTTATAGCAGTGTGCTGGGGGATTTTTCTCTGTATTTGTTCTCAGCTTTCTAGGATGTCTACCTCTTGGATGGACTATGAGGTCTCTTGGCTGGGCAGGATGGCTGCTTTAAAAATTATGTTGCTCCCTAAGCTTATGTGTGTTTTCTGCACACTTCCCTACCTCCTCCCAAAAATTGTTCATGGATGCGCTCCACTCACTGGTGCTTAAATATATCTGGGGCAAGTTTTCTCATTTGTATTTTTCACTAATGGCTTTTACCCAAGAGATAGGGGAGATCTAGATCTACCAAATTTAGTCAAGCATGTATTGTTTCACATATTAGAGACTGGGTGCTTTCAGCCCTAGACCACACTCCCCCATTCCCCATCCTCCATTTTAGTTGCTCTCAAGGGCTGGGACAGGACTGTTGGGCCCTTTATGGACTTTGTCCCCCCAACTAGAAACCTCTATTGTCACACGGCTCCACTACATATTACATTTCAAATAACATCATAAATTAATATCATAACATACATTATAATCATAAATTTCAACACATTTGTCCTTTAACACATGCAGCCCATACCATGGCAACTGTTTATGCCACACACATCATCATCATTTATTTATATAGCGCCACTGATTCCGCAGCGCTGTACAGAGAACTCATTCACATCAGTCCCTGCCCCATTGGAGCTTACAGTCTAAATTCCCTAATATAGACACACACACACACAGACAGACCAACAGAGAGGAATTTTTTTAGCAGCCAATTAACCTACCAGTATGCTTTTGGAGTGTGGGAGGAAACCGGAGCACCCGGAGGAAACCCACGCAAACACAGGGAGAACATACAAATTCCACACAGATAAGGTCATGGTCGGGAATCGAACTCATGACCCCAGTGCTGTGAGGCAGAAGTGCTAACCACTAGGCCACTGTGCTGCCCACACACACACTCAAAAGTACATATATTCTTCCGAGATTTGGGTAATCTCCTAATTACAATTTCCTTCTTTAAGTCCTGTGCCGCATCATCATAGCAACCATACAAAGCGCAACCAAAACAAGAGCCCCATTTCTGGAAGCAGAGTCACATGATTCTCTATATTTATTACACCTTCCAGGGCACATACATATCACATCATACCTAACGACCCGCTTGATTCTTGGGCATGCAATATCGGTTGTCATAGCAACCTGGGACTATGCGACATCCAAATAGATGAGCATCTAAATGAACAAACATTAAATCAATCACAAGGCTCCACTTTCAAGTTAAATATGAGAATTACTCCCTTCGTTGAATCAATGTAAATTACTATGCCATCCAAATTCCTTATTCCACATAACCATAGACATATCGCTACAAATTAATGTTCAAATGTTGGTTAAACATATACTCTCACATTAGCCTGCAGAGTCCACGCATTATATGTAGTCCATACATTGATGTAGCCCTCCCCCCTATATATTGGGGTTTACTATGCATGTCATCACCATGGTGATATGTCCAAGTTCTATTGGCAAATTGTCATTTGATTCTGGGTGGTCTCTCTGTGAAGAAAATATTTTGGTAAACTTTATCCATAAAAATAGGTTCCAGTACTCCTATCATGATATCTCCAGGTTGTGTTAACCCCTCAAGAGCAGAGAGATCCAGTCTACATCTCTGATCCGCAGAATAAATGCAGACATGAAAAAAAAGGTAGGTCACTACAGGTCCATCGCTTTTATGATATATAAAACATGACTACTCATACTGTATGTATAGATCTTAATTTTGCTGATGATATTGGTGTTAAAAATAAAAGTGACATGTCATCCTTGCTTTTAGGTAATTATCAACAAATTTGTATAAAATGATCAGTTTCTCTTCAATAATTTGGACCATGACAATATTTATCCGTCTTCAACTGATTTATTCTGCGGATCAGAGATGTAGACTGGATCTCCCTGCTCTTGAGGGGTTAACACAACC
Source organism: Mixophyes fleayi (assembly GCF_038048845.1). NCBI lineage: Eukaryota > Metazoa > Chordata > Amphibia > Anura > Limnodynastidae > Mixophyes > Mixophyes fleayi. The sequence continues at coordinate 46,289 of NW_027448267.1, forward strand.
TGGAGATATCATGATAGGAGTACTGGAACCTATTTTTATGGATAAAGTTTACCAAAATATTTTCTTCACAGAGAGACCACCCAGAATCAAATGTGCACTGTAAGTATGGATTAAAGTTACATAGTAACATAGTTGATGAGGTTGAAAAAAGACACCAGTCCATCAAGTTCAACCTATTTTGGATCTCCTGCGATCCTGCACTTATATTTGAAATTAATCCAGAGTAGGCAACCGCCCATCTGTTTCAATTTTGAAAATCCCTTTGTGAAACAACACATGCACTCTAAAACCATGCCCCCAGGTCCAACAATTACTGGTGATAAAGGCTAAGCAAGAATATTTGGATTTTTTCTAACAAACAAAACTTTGTAGGCGAAATGTTGTTTTGCAACAACTGAAACGAACCATTTAACATTGTGTCTCTAATGAACAAAATAAATAAATATATATATATATATATATATATATATATATATATACATACCTATCTCTCTCTCTCTCTCTCTCTTTGTATACAAATATAGATATACACACATATATGTATATATACACACCAAATAATTTGCTAATATATAACAACTGCCACACGTTACAAATCGGAACCAAAAGTATCGCATTGATGTGCTAAGAGAACTAAGTTTGGTAGCAAAGGTATTTTTCTTGTTTTTTTTATGGACTTCTTTTTAAGACAGACAGTACCACAAGACTGGTGGGACACAAATCCATAACTGGAAAAATGTACATTGCAACATGATTTGTCAAAATGTAACTTTGCACTATTAAATGTATTTGATCCTAAAGATAAATTAGACCCACTGGGCCGTATAAATTAAGGCACGTAAATGCCGATACGTGGAGTATTTTTTGTAAAATTGCTCTGTGCATGAGACAAACCCTATGTCAGAGACAGGGGTGTAGGAACCCGGGGGACAGAGGGGGCAGTTGCCCCCCCCTACATGATTTCTGCCGGGTGGGCAAAGACTGTGCCCCCCCTCCCCTCCATGAACTTCTACACAAAATCCTTCATGCTAGTTTTTGAAGTCAGTGTATCTGTTCTAAACTTGTGAAGCTTTTTAAATTATAGATTGTCTTAAAATAACTACCAAATGTACTTTAATATAGATTGCCTTAGTATAGATTTAATACAGATTGATTGATTTGTTTATTTAAAAAACTCTAAGGGGTATATTTACTAAACTGCGGGTTTGAAAAAGTGGAGATGTTGCCTATAGCAACCAATCAGATTCTAGCTGCCATTTTGTAGAATGTAATAAATAAATTATAACTAGAATCTGATTGGTTGTTATAGGCAACATCTCCACTTTTTCAAACCCACAGTTTAGTAAATTTAGCCCTAGGTGTTCCGTTCATAAGCATTTAATAAATAACCTGTATTGATGATGAACAACTATTCACTTTGCTTTTTACCCTGAATTTCGTGTGATGCTTCCAGTAACAAACCAGTGAGGCAGTGACTATAGATTTAAAAATACTTCCAATCAAATGAGATTATGCTGTCAACAAAATTGGAATAAAATGTTAATGACTATGAAAAATGTAAATTTTTAACATGAAAAATTGAATTTATCTATCTTTCTAACAGCTATTGTACTAATTGATAGTTAATATTAATAATAAAATGTATTTAATATTGTATAAATAAATTTTTATAGTAAAATAAACAATGAAACGGGTTGGCCAACCCCTTAAACACTGATAAAAATTAACATAGGATTGGGAGTCTTTGTATATCTACAGTCACTGTTACAACTGCCGTAAAACAAGATGCCAAACACGAGAAAAAGGGGCTACAGGTCGGGTGTAAGTGCCGATTACTAGTGGTGACTGCCGCGTATGCAATGCTAGAACATGTGTTTGCAATCAGAAGCAACTGTAAACATGTATTTTATCTACAATAGACATTAATAACATCCTAATAAATGTATTTTACATTTTGTTCATTTTTTTAATGTTTTGTAATTACTATATTATTAACAGGTGACATTAATTGACTTTTTTTCTGTGCGTTCTTTTGTGACTTTATATTCCACATATACATTGGACATATACTGCAGTGTATTGTCTGTTAGAGGACTAAGACCTGTATTGATCATCAGACTTATTTTTTGCACTCCTTGTTGAATATAAACATGCGCGTGCCTGATTTAGATGCTTTTTTTACAAAATGTACAGAACATTCATTTTACGTTCCTTAATTAATCAGGCCCTCTATGTTATTGTAAAAAAAAGTGTCCCAGTGCCTGCTCTTTATACAACCACCTTTACATACTATCAGGTTTACTATCGTAACACAAATCCACTATTATAAAATATTTTAATCCTATTATGTGTTGCCATCTATATAAACATTAACACCCTTTTAATGTCAGGTTTTTGCATTTTCTAAGCTGGCAGTGTAAAATAGGGATCACTGTATTTTAAAACTCAGACATCTGCCACATAACATGTAATTGCATATGATTTCCTAAATTGTTGTATACACTTAGATATAGTTACCTTTTTCCAGATAATAGATGGTTTAGGTACTCCACTGGCTTTGCATGGTAGAGATACTGCATGTCCTTCAATTGTACTGAAAATTTGGGGTCCGTGTTGAATGATAGGGCTAACTAAAATAGAAAAGGATAAATATAATTCCTGACATATATATAAAATATATTAAAATATTTGTATGATGGACTCTCTAGCAAAATCTAAAGATATAATTTCATAGTGAATATTGTCTAATTTGTCGTAGGATGCAAGATCTTGGCAAATGATAGTAGTTGGAAGGGTAGGTGTGGGTTGAGAAGAGACATTTTGGTTTAGAATACTGAGTGGAGATGAGAGACTAGAGGTATATTTGTTTGGCCACCTCCAAAAAATTTCAGAAGGAGTGGTATTGCAGTGTCACATTTATAGACACCGTAGGAGGCACCGGCTGGTATTTACGCAAATGAACAGAGAGACGCGGAGTCTAACACATCCTGCTGTTCACCAGGGACACCCGCAAGGAGGTTTGGTCTTCGCTGTGTGGGATGCACAGGTTGCGTTTCTCGAAGTCAGTTACCAGCGCGGTGGAGTTGTAAACAGGAATAGTCAGATGGTCCAGGTCGAGCCAAACAGTAGCGGAGGACAAAGGGAGAAGCTGGAGGGGTGTCAGGGATAAGCAGAAGCTCAAAACCAAACGGACTGTGCAGTACCAAATCAGGATCCAGAAGAATGAGCGAAGAAATAAGCCAGAAGTCAGTTAACCACAATGGAGCATATAAACAGGAAGTGCTGGAGCTGGAGTAAACCAATACTCTGGCACCCTAATGGTGCCAGAGTGTTACTTAAATAGCAGGGAGTGAGGGATGATTCAGCGGTCAGCAGCGCACCCCGTTGCCTAGCAACGGGACACGATCATTCTTGCGCATGGGCGTGTAGCGAGGCCCTGAAAACTGGAAGTGCGTCCTGTTACTTAGCAAGGCAAGGAGAGGCGACCGTCCCCTGCACCTAGGAAGAGTGCGGGGATGGCGCCTGGCAAGCAGTATATTTTAGGAATTTGTCAGAAGTATGACACTTTCCTGAATGGCATTGTACTTTGTTTTAGAAGCATTACCCTTGTGGATGAGGTCATGGTCAAGCTGGGGTGAAACTGTAACTGGATCATAAGATGGGGGGCTGTCAAATCAGGACAGAGGAATGTAAAATTGTGAATAAAAGTTATTGCAGAGAAGAAGAAAGCTGGTTAAATCAATGGAACTGAGATTACTGTTGGTATGAGGAACCTTGGTTGAGTTAGGGTGCACAGAGGATAGTTAATCAGGTGATGGTCTGAGAGAGGTAAAGGAGCTGTAACAAAACAGAAACGAAAAGTCAGAAGAAAACAAGATAAAGGCAGAGATGTGTAGGTGAAGCAGCTAGTGCAAGCAGTAGTGGATCTCCACCCTATCAGCACAAGCCTATCTTTAAATTGCGTCAAAGACGTAGATCAAAATGGGCGAGGGGCGGGGTAATAGAGCGCTGTGGTGGGGTCAACCGGGGCTAGCCAATGAGGATGATGGAGGGGCATGATTATGATAAATCGCCCCCCCTAAAAATAAAGTCTAGGTCCACTCCTGACTGCAAGAAGCTCAGAGAGGAGGATAGAGAGATTAGTTTGGAGGCAGAAAGTGTATGTAGGTCATGAATTAGCATGCTGAAATCAATGAAGAGTATGTACTTTAAAAAATAGAAAATCTTTGAATTTACCGTTTGTTACAGCTGGAGTGTTCATTCCATAAGTCACATTCAAAGGATTTTGAAAGTGGTGGGAGACAGGTGATACCTTTGAGGTTTGATGAATTTCTAGAGTGTGTATAATTATAATTAAATGTATCACCAGTTGCTAGAACAAGATGGATTTCGGTAGAGAATATGGTCATAAAATATAAGAGTTATTATTTTGTGCTGAGGTTGGGAATATTGCCGTTAAGAAATAAAGACAGGAAATAAGTTCATGAGTGTTAGTTAGAGCTGAGTGGAGTGGTAAGTAGACAAAATGATTAAAGGATTGTGATGCAGGGGGGTTGAAGGATTTTTTAATTCTAAGGATAATACTATGGAGAGATATTAAGAAAGACACTTTGTCATGGGCTTTCAATGTGGTTTTAGAATGAATGGCAAGTGTCCAAGGAAAATTGAGAAATACAATCTGCAAGATACAGTGAGATGGTGAATGCAGATTCTGGATGCAGCAGATGAAGATTGCAATACTCAGTTGTTGCTCAGTGATTGCAAGCTGTATTGTTCATCTGTAAATTCCCTTCACTTTGTAAGTGAAACACTCAGAAAGCGAATAAAAAATGCAACCCCCTAGAATGACTTGCAAGATCTAGTGATACACCAACATGAAATTATTGTAGCAAATAAGATTGTAATCTTAACAAAGTAAGAGTACATGAAAACCCCAACTGAAATCTTAGCAACATGATTTCAGTTTTGAAATCAGTATGTTGCACATGCCATTCCTTCAAACTATTTTTTTTAACATTACCCATATAATGGTAACATTCCTATAACATATCCAGCTTAGTGTATACAAGTGTCCCAGTACGCTGGTAAGGAACAACTAAAACATTTCAAACACATTTATTGTCAGGTGTTACATAAGCTATTCAATCATATCAATTAATGTTGCTCTATTTTCCCTTACCATATACATTGACAGTTGTTGCTCTTCTGCTTGTACCGGCAACGTTGGTCACTGCACATACATATTCTCCACCATCTTTCAGATGAACACTTTCCAAGTGAAGGCTTCCATCTGTCCGCACACTAACATATGGGTTCGAAACCAGCTAAAAAAAAAAAAATAACATTTTATATATGTAAATTTGGCAGAGTTTGTCTAAAAATGTTGTCTCAGTGCGAAAATGGATGTGCATCATTCAGCAATGTAAGGAACACCAGAAAATTGCACCTTCTGTACTTTTTACCTCACATTAATAATTTCAGTTCATAAAAATGACAGTAATTTTTGCACTGCTCCACAATGCTTTAGCTCTGCCCCATCAACCAATGCAAACTTATTCTCCTATCAATGCAAACCCTTGCACTTTAGCAGAAATCTCGGTGTGTGGCTTCACCAAAGAGGATTTTGCTCTGTGCCTCAGACATTTAAATTAGCCCCTCTCTGTCATCATTTCTTAAGCAGTTTTTGGCCACTGTAGTTTGATCACTAGCAGATTTGGAAAAAAAATAGCTATGGATATTTCACATTAACGGAATAGCTCTGAGATGACTGAGCTACTAGTGCATGTGACTATTCCCTTCATACACTGCATTAACATGTTCAGGTCTGGTTCTCTTGAATTTTTAGAACTTTGTTATTGCAAGTATATAATAGAACTCCTTACTTCTTAATTACTCCTTGTAAAATTACTGTAGAAATGAAATGTTTAATCCTATATGCAAGCCAAATTGGTGTCTTAACAACTGTTTTTGAATGTGTTTTTATCATTACTACATTGATACAATTACTCTTTACCTTACATAAAAACCTTTGTTTTATTCTGATGCAGATAAAGGGGTAGCGTTGGTTGTGAAATGGGCGTAAATCACACTTAAAAAAGTGCAGGAAAAAATATCATATGTACAGGGGCAGGCTGGGCGGGGGCCAGTGGGGCAATTGCCCTCCGGGTAGGTCCCATAGTGGGCTACTTTGGGCTGGGTCACTGGGCTACCTGCATTTTTTTCCTATATATAAGCTTCTGAGTCGAGTATTGCCCCCAGGCTAAAATTTGTCAGCACTCCCCTGCATATGTACTTCCATATTCAGAGCTGTACACATCTCGAGATGCTTCCAGCTCTGCTTCAGCAAGCCATCATCATAAGCGTATATTTGCAGCTGCCCTCTAGCAGGTGTATAAGACATACCTCCTACCAGACATATATGATTGTTTCTGTAGGGCTATATGAGCCGCGTGTGCGTAAACATGCCCTTATTGTCCTTGGTCTGTCCTTGAAAAGTTTTAAAGTTTAAAGTTTTTGGTAAAGTTTTATGGAAGGCTTTCCATTAGATTTTGGAGCATTGCTGTGGGGATTCACATTTATTTGGCCACAAGAACGTTAATGAGGTCAGGCACTGATGTTGGGTGAAGAGGCCTGGCTCACAGTACATGTTCCACTATATCCCAAAGGCTTTTCAGGGTGGTTGAGGGCAGAGCTCCGTGCAGGCAAGTCAAGTTCTTAGACACCAAACTGAGAAAACCATTTTTTGATGGACCTCACTTTGTGCACAGGGCCATTGTCATGCTGAAAAAGTAAAGGGCATTTCTCAAACTGTTGCAATTCAGCTCTCCTTAGGGTATAGAAGAGATGTAAGGTAGTAATGAGAGAAAACTCATTGAGTTTGTAATGTGTAGTGTATTCGGCACAGTGTGTGGGGGAGAACTTTACATGAATCCAATGCTGCTTCTTCAGGTGTTGTGTATATGTCAGAAAACTCACAATAACCTCCTAGGGACTAATACACAAAAACAATAAATATAAATGATATGAAGTATAAGAGTTCATCAAAAAGAGTCACACCCCAATAGAGGGGATATGCCACTTTCCCTGTGTGAATGCAAATAGCAAAAAACAATATTTGGGAGCGCCGCAGATGAACATCTAAAAATGTAATTATTGAGTAAAAAGCTTTTTAGACATCTATATCTTTCATACGTGTGTATGAAAGGAATTTTCCGTTTAGTATTAACTTTACTCCCTTTTCATTAAATATGGATTATATCCGTATATAGTCTCTGTATTGTAGTAATAGAAATAGACGCTGTCAATCAGTAGATGGCACACACTCCCTTTTAATTGTCCTAGAAGTGAGATTGTAATCAATACTGGTGCGAGTGGCTGTTTTAGGGAAAATAGTATCTTCTCCTCTGTATTTAGACAGCCCAATGGATCCCACAAATCACTTAGGATGTTTTACTCACAAAAGTCTGACTGAGGGAAAGAACCTAACAGGAGCTGTAGCCTGTAGATCCTGTAGATCACAAGAGTCTGACTGGAGGAAAGAGCCTGACAGGAGCTGTAGATCCTGTAGATCACAAGAGTCTGACTGGAGGAAAGAGCCTGACAGGAGCTGTAGATCCGGTAGATCACAAGAGTCTGATTGAAGGAAAGAGCCTGACAGGAGCTGTAGATCGTGGCAGCTGAGGGCAATGTTCACTGATGGATCTGTCTTAGCAGCATAACAGGCAAATAGGGAGAATTTTATAGCAGTGTTTTAATACAATGCTTTTACTTCAATAGATCTAAGTGGTCTGAATATTATCCCAGTATCCAAATGCATAAGGTGTTTCACTTCTACTATTTTTTTACCCCACTTTGACCAGTCAGCATCTTTCTTAAGTGGATAACTAGCTGTCAAACACATTTAATTACTCCTACTTAAAACAGTTATAGCTGCATAAAAATTTAGATCAAACTTTATTAAACATGTCCAGGAGTTCAGTCTAAGTCACTCAAACAGATATATTACAAAAAAAACACATGTCCACACATATATGTATATATTTCATGTGCTATTATAATTTTTGTCTACTTTGTTATTTTTTATTTTTTAGATATATATCCCCTCATTGATACTCATTCAGGTACATCCTGGTTATATATTCTTTTTATATATAATAATTAGAGCATGGAGACCAACAAACATATTACATTAGAAAAAAATAATAAACTATTTTCCTAGTGTCATGTCAGGGACACAAACCCTGACTTGCAAGTTACTAAAGCAAAGTCTGAACACTGTGAGCCACTCTACCACATAGACAGAGACACAGACACAGACACAGGTTGAAGATACTTATATATTAAATACTTATATATTTTCATTTTTTTATATTTTAATATTGTATTGATAATATACATGTTTTTGCTAATTCTATTAGATAAATAAAAAATTTCCATATTATTCAAGAGTTCAGTTTGTCTATGTGCCATGTCACATATAGATGTCTAAAAAGCTTTTTATTTAATAATTATGTTTTTAGATGTTCATTTGTAGGCGCCTCCAAGTATTGGTTTTTACCATTGTGTATATGTCAATCTGTCCTGTGTTGTGTATGTTAATAATGTACATTGTTTCTTGTGCAGGCCCACATTTGGCTTTAGCATCCTTTTGTTTACATGTAACAAGACATGTGCATGTCTCAATTGTTACGTTTCACAAATAGTAATATGAATTACAATTTAATAGCAATGATAATTAATGGCACTTACCACTATGTTGTCCTTAAACCACTGTCTCACTGGAAGAGGATTTCCAGCTAAGATAACACATGGCAAAGTGATCTGGTTTCCTTCAATAACACTCACCATGGAAGGGCTCTCTCCAATTGCAGGAATTACTAAGAAGAGGTGCATTGATACAAAAATTAGAAGAATTATTGGTCAGCTTTCATTAACCTTCTACAGAGAAACATAGTCTATTAAAATACCCAGGGCCGGTGCTAGCGTTATCGGCGCCCTAGGAAAAATTTCAAAGGAGAAGAGGAAACCATAAAACTACATTACCCAGATCCCTCTGCACTTCCTGGTATAACGTCATATTTCAGATGTTTAACTCCGGGAGAGGTATGTAAGGGCGCATCATATCAGATAAAGAAGAGGACGGCGGCGGCCATTACAAAATAGCAGCAGGCGCCCCTTCGCCGCTGCACTTCTGTCCCAAACCGCTGACAGCGTTTTGGGACAGAAGTGCAGCGGCGGAGGGGCGCCTGTTGCTATTTTGTAATGGCCGCCGCCATCCTCTTCTTGGAACAACTGACTAGATTAGACAATCTAGGGGCGCCCTGCAGGTCCCGGCGCCCTAGGCAACTGCCTAAGGTTGCCTAATGGGAGCGCCGGGTGTGAAAATACCAAGACTAGGTCCAGATTTATCTGTGTGCTGCTTTAGGCCAAATATACCAGGCCAACCTCACAGTGCTGCACTTGAGAGGAGGTAACATAACTGTATTGAATGCCTACAAGAAAGAGTTATGTTTGTAAACATATTATAAGTGGTCTAATTCACGGTTTTAGATATAGATTAAAACGTGACATATATTCATGCTTGCCTACCTTTGGTAAGTTGTATTCGGGAGAGGGGCGTGTCTAGAGGGCGACAGGGGGCGGGGCACGTGAATTGTGTCATTTTAGCCCCGCAAATGCGGGATGCAGGAGATTTGCCAGCTCTCCCGGGAGTCCGTGAGACCGACCCGAATTTCGGGAGTCTCCCGGACATTCAGGGAGAGTTGGCAAGTATGCATATATTCGAGCAGCAATAACACCCTGCATTTCCTGCCAGTTCAATGTTGACATTATCTGGCTTTATAGATCAAGATAGGAGTTTTAAAAGTCCATGAATCTGGAAAAGATATCTTACCTAGTCCTGTTAGTGTAACAATGACTTGGGACTGAACTTTTCCAAACTGATTCTCAGCTTCACACAAATAGGTACCTTCATCTCCAACCCACAGATCTAAAATAAATATTTATATTTATAATATATATACTAAGTAATAGCTAATAAGTCGCCATTGAACCAGAACACTGACAAACAGAAGCAACACAGAATGCTTATAATAACTGTGATCCGCACAAAAATGGTAAAAATGTTCACAATTTCACTTTGTTTAGCTGAATTTCACAGTTTTCTGTGTTACTTATTTATAAGATTCAGCCTACTGCACTTCAATAAGATAACAACTAGCAAATTCTGTACTAACAAAAGCCTAAAATGTGTTCAATATAACAATGATTTCCACTTATTTTAGATAGCTACTTACCAATAATTCAATTATTTTCTCTAATAATGAAGCATGTGAATGTAAATAAAAAATAGAGAATCCGTCTTATATCAACAATCTATGAAAGTTATGGACATGTGAACACATATCTCTTGAGATAAAAATGTCTTTTAGGTTAAAGGTATTTGTGAGTAGTTTTTAAGACTCTACAGATCCCTCCTGCAAATGTACTAAGCAGGATGGCAATCATCATCGTCATTAATTTATATAGCGCCACTAATTCCGCAGCGCTGTACAGAGAACTCACTCACATCAGTCCTTGCCCCATTGGGGCTTACAGTCTAAATTCCCCAACATACACACACACAGACAGACTAGGATCAATTTTGTTAGCAGTCAATTAACCTACCAGTATGTTTTTGGAGTGTGGGAGGAAACCGGAGCACCTGGTTGAAACCCACGCAAACACGAGGAGAACATACAAACTTCTCACAGATAAGGTCATGGTCGGGAAGTGAACGCATGACTCCAGTGCTGTAAGGCAGACGTGCTAAACACTTAGCCATCATGCTGCTGGAGAAAGCAACATAGGAGAATAGTAGACAACAGCTGATGAGTGACAGGAGTAGTAGCTGCTTTGCAAGGTAGCGGTGAGAGAACCGAAGCTGTCACAATGAAGTACTCTGGAGATGGTAATAGAGATACTGGAGCAGCGATAGTTCAACACAGGCCACGAGCTGAGAGCAGACTGAAGTAGCGGAGGTACCTCGGGGTAACAGCTGATGGCTCTGAGAGGTAGCGATGAGAGAACCGAGGCTGTCACGATGAAGTACTCTGGAGATGGTAATAGAGATAATGGAGCAACGATAGTTCAACACAGGCCACGAGCTGAGAGCAGACTGAAGTAGCGGAGGTAACTCGGGATAACAGCTCATGGCTCTGAGAGGTAGCGATGAGAGAACCGAGGCTGTCACGATGAAGTAATATTACGAGATAGTAATAGAGATACTGGAGCAGCGATAGTTCGACACAGGCCACAAGCTGAGAGCAGACTTAAGTAGTGGAGGTAACTCGGGACAACAGCTGATGAGTCACAGACGTAGTAGCGGCTCTGAGAGGTAGCGATGAGAGAACCGAGGCTGTCACGATGAAGTACTCTGGAGATGGTAATAGAGATACTGGAGCAGCGATAGTTCAACACAGGCCACGAGCTGAGAGCAGACTGAAGTAGCAGAGGTAACTCGGGATAACAGCTCCTGGCTCTGAGAGGTAGCGATGAGAGAACCGAGGCTGTCACGATGAAGTACTCTGGAGATGGTAATAGAGATACTGGAGCAGCGATAGTTCAACAAAGGCCACGAGCTGAGAGCAGACTGAAGTGCACGCAATCCACAAGGAGAACAGTAACTAGAACCACAGGCTGCAGGAAGTGAGCTTGAAGAACAGAGGTCAGACAGGTGAATCCAGGAGGTTTAAATAGTGCTCCGATAACACTTAGTCAATAAGAAAGAGGGAGAAGGTCCTGAAGTGAAACAGACCTTGCACCTGCCCAGATCTGACAGTAGGTAAATGAATGGTGTGAGTCTGACACCAGAACATGCCAGTTTCAAGATCAGTGAGATGCAGGTAACGAGACAGGTACCCGTTTGAGGGACCAGAGCGTGACATCCACGTGCCTCTCATGACATGACTCCCCAATAATACCCAGTTATCTATATACATTGAAATGGACCTGGCACAATTTAAACAATTTTGCCAACTGGGCACAGCAGTTACTTATAACCTATGTTGAACATATTTACAAGCATAACCTAATATGATATGCACTACTTAGTTATTGAACCCTAATTGTATACACTATATAATGTGGACGGGTGAAGCAATTACTCAGCAACATAGCCTTTATTATGCATGCTAGGCATCGTGCTGTCCTCATAGTAACCATTTACTCTATTCACTCTCAAGTAGTTTGGGGGACTGGCTGTATTGAGTCCTCCATCTGGCATCTTCCCTACATCACAGACTTCAATTATTACTGCCCATTGACAGCAACAAGGTAACAGTCCTGTGGGCTCGTGCCACAGCCAGCGGATTCAATACTGCAGAACCATTAAAAAAGGTAAAAGATGCAGAATAAGAAGTGCTATCCACTGAACTACAGAATGTATATGGTAAACAGTTATTGATAGGATAGGGGTTACATTTGTAAATAGACCCTTTGGGCTAGATTTACTAAGCTGCAGGTTTGAAAAAAATGGGGATGTTGCCTATAGCAACCAATCAGATTCTAGCTGTCATTTATTTAGTACCTTCTACAAAATGACAGCTAGAATCTGATTGGTTGCTATAGGCAACATCCCCACTTTTTCAAACCCGCAGCTTAGTAAATCTAGCCCTTTGTGTCTATTATGCATAATTAACTGCTAATACAAACTGCACATAAGTGAAGTTTTCTTATAAGTAACATTTTTATTGCAACGCAGTGATGACTCAAGAACAGACAAACTAGTTGTCCAAGACTAGACCAAGTTAAGAATCTCTGAAGCAGAGCACAATACATCTACACATCAGGACGATGATAAAGTAACTAATGTACAAAATAATAGTACATTTAGTATCAGTTGGGAACAGTATTGTATTGCTATAAAGAATGCATTTTGAATATGTTTGTTGAAGGTGGATGTCCCTTTTAGTGACTGTCTTTCAGTTTCCTAGGTAACAGAAGTGATACATTGTAAGTGATTGGAAACAGGCATAGGATCATGTCACTGCAAGTTTGGAAGGGGTCATGCTTTGCTGTGTTTAGGTTTCTTGTTATACATAGGAAATCATTACATACATGAAGGTAATTAACACATCTCCTTTGATTTACGGTTATTTTTTAAGAAGCACTCTGTTTTACAATGTAGACTTACTACTAATCTGTAGTGTCCCAGTCTTCTGGTTATACATAAGTGGCTTTGAAAATGTGGATGTGGCATTTAACTTTCTCCATTTTATCTTCGGTTCAGGGAATCCCTGTGCAGTACAGTGCAAAATCACATCTGATCCAATATCCATTGCTATATTACTTGGGTTCTCTGTGAACACAGGAGCAGCTGGAAAAAAGTTTTTATTTCGTTAAATATGAATAATCAGCAAAATAAAACTACAGGGGGTAAATGTATTAATGTCCGGATTCTTCAACTCCGGCGTGTTCAGCGTCTTCGGCGATTAAATTTAAAGCGGCACTGCATTGTAAAGGGAAGTTTCCCTTTGCAATGCAGCGCCGCTTTAAATTTAATTGCCGAAAACTTAGAACTGACATGTTGAGGTACAGGTAAATTTGTAAGATACAGAATACAACATATGATTGAAATTATGTAGCTGCCAACATTCTTATCAATTCTGAACTCATTAGTAGACTAATCAGCAAAATGATTGAATGGAAAGAACAGGATTAGTTCAAACATGCACACATTGGGCCTGATGCTGAGTTATGTGCAATGTAAAAAAAAGGAGTAACTTTGCAACTTGGCAAAACCATGTTGCACTGGAGGGGGAGGTCAATTTAAAATGTGTGAACAGATTTATAGTTGGGATAGGTCATGTCCTAGATCAACTTTAAATTTTAGTTTGAATTAAAGCTATCAACTATTTGTGTGCTACATGAAAACAGCCAGTATTTAACTTATATACAAAATAATAGACTAATTTGCACCCATTATATTGTAACATGGTTTTATACAGGAGAAAATTTACTCCTTTTTTGCTTTGCTCCTAACACAGCATCAGACCCATTGTTTAGAAAGTGATTCATGATCTGTCACTGACTGAGAAAATATAAATGTAAACAGAGGTCAAAAGAAATTGCTACTTATTTAATAATAAAGAAAACTTTTTATTTTGTTCACATTCAAAAATATTTGTTTCTTCACCATAATTTTGTGTTCCCTGACTTATGACTGTATCTTAAAATACATCTGATTATAGCTACCTATGAAACAATGAACTGATTAATATAACAACTGATTGATAAATATAGCAAAATAAAAGTGTACGTATTTAAATAAGCATCGTAAATTAGGACAATGTATATAATTAGTGGTAAATAACAAAGGTCTTTGGTGAGGAAATATGTCAGATGTGAGATGAGAGATGTGTATCTCTTACAGCCGTACTCTGGAGGAAAGAAGTGCAGAGTCCGATGCTCTTCCCGCTGGATCTTTATCGGAGTTCGGAGATCGTCAGGGACGGGAAGCTCTGGAAAGGAAAGACATATATAGACATAAATATACTGTACAATAGGTGATGTGTACTTGCACATTCACTATATATAGACACACACACAGTATTGAAAAAGTATTCAGACCCCAGCCCTTGTTCACACTTAAGATTCTCATGTCTCACAGCAGTTTACTTCTTATAACGGGCTTCACAGAATCACAGGACAGTTGAGGGGCAGCACGTTTGGGGTCTCGCCATAGATTTCTGATGGAATTAAGATGAGGACTTGGACTGAGCCTCTCAAGGACCAGGATCTTTTGTCTTTATTTTACTGCGCTGGTGCTGTGAGTGCTGGATTATTGTCCACACAAATCCCCAAGGCGAGTTCAAGGGTGTTGGTGGTTGTCAAGCCTGACCTTCCCATCACTGTACGGGAAGAGGTGGCTCGGGAGGAGGCTATTGATGATGTAGCTGGCGCTGTGGAGGAACTTGATGATGAGGATGGTGATGTGGTTATTGTAAATGAGGCACCAGGGGGGGAAACAGCTGATGTCCATGGGATGAAAAAGCCCATCGTCATGCCTGGTCAGAAGACCAAAAAATGCACCTCTTCGGTCTGGAGTTATTTTTATCCAAATCCAGACAACCAATGTATGGCCATATGTAGCTTATGTAAAGCTCAAATAAGCAGGGGTAAGGATCTTGCCCACCTAGGAACATCTTCCCTTATACGTCACCTGAATAACCTTCATAGTTCAGTGGTTAGTTCAGGAACTGGGGCTAGGACCCTCATCGGTACAGGGACACCTAAATCCCGTGGTCCAGTTGGATACACACCAGCAACACCCTCCTCGTCAACTTCCTCCACAATCTCCATCAGATTCAGTCCTGCAGCCCAAGTCAGCAGCCAGACTGAGTCCTCCTCAATACGGGATTCATCCGAGGAATCCTGCAGCGGTACGCCTACTACTGCCACTGCTGCTGTTGCTGCTGTTAGTCGGTCATCTTCCCAGAGGGGAAGTCGTAAGACCGCTAAGTCTTTCACAAAACAATTGACCGTCCAACAGTCGTTTGCCATGACCACAAAATACGATAGTAGTCACCCTATTGCAAAGCGTATAACTGCGGCTGTAACTGCAATGTTGGTGTTAGACGTGCGCCCGGTGTCCGCCATCAGTGGAGTGGGATTTAGAGGGTTGATGGAGGTATTGTGTCCCCGGTACCAAATCCCGTCGAGATTCCACTTCACTAGGCAGGCGATACCAAAAATGTACAGAGAAGTACGATCAAGTGTCCTCAGTGCTCTAAAAAATGCGGTTGTACCCACTGTCCATTTATTGGTGCGAATCATACAAGTTCAGGGTTTTTAATATATATTGTGGTGACCCACTCCTCTACGCAGTCCAGGTACATTTATTGGTGTGAATCATACAAGTTGATGGTTTTCTTATTATATATATTGTGGTGACCCACTCCTCTACGCAGTCCAGAAAGATACCTCGTTGCAACGTTTTGGACTAATAACTATATTGTGAGGTGTTCAGAATACACTGTAAATTAGTGGAAATGCTTGTTATTGAATGTTTTTGAGGTTAATAATAGCGTAGGAGTGAAAATAAGCCCAAAAACTTGATTTTTAAACTTTTTTTTTTTTTTTCAAAAAAAATCCGAACCCGAGACCTTAAATCCGAACCGAGACCTTTCGTCAAGTGTTTTGCGAGACAAATCCGAACCTCAAAAATAACGGAAATCCGGATCCAAAACACAAAACACGAGACCTCAAAAGTCGCCGGTGCACATCCCTAATTGTTATGAGCCACCCCTGCTCGTTTGTTGACACTGGGGCGCGTCCTGGCATTTGCCCTGACAGCCAGCATGTCATGTCCGCCCCTTCATCCTGGCTGTCACCGGGGCCACAGCTAGGACACTCTGTAGTTCACCGCCGCATCCTGGTAAATCTAGCAGCCAGCAGCGTGCACAAATAGGCTCCTCTCATGACTACATCCTCCTGTGGTTGAGTGACAGGTCTGATGCATTGATGTCTGCTTGGTGGGTTTCACTATTTAAGGCAGAGAGGGCATAGCCTTCCTCCCAGTTATAGATTTTGTTCCAAGTTCTGTGGATACTCTGTCCGTTTGCTGTTTGATTCCTGTTGTGATCCCTGGCTTGTTTCTGAACCCTGCTTGAACTCTGATTGCCCTGACCTTGGCTTTGTTATTCGGATTCCCCTTGCTTGCTACAAGCCTTGACCTTTTGGCCTGTCCCTGATATTCTGATTGCTACAGACCTACTACCGTTGGACTGTCCCTGGATTACCTCCTGACTTTGGTTACTCCTCCTACCTCCGTCACTACGGTCTCTGAACATAAATTCCGAGTAACTGTGAACATAACATGCTGTACGGGAAAGGCGGCTGCTATAGGTGAAGACCTCTACTGCCTGTTCTAGGAGTTCATATTAGTGCCGTCAGCCATAACTGGTATAAATGAGAGATTAAATAATTGTTTTCCTCTCACCCTTGCCATATTGAAATGTTTATGGGGATGAGTTATACTTGGTCAGGGGTAAACAAACTGTTTACATCTAGGTAACATTTCAGAGAAATATATGGAAGAATTAACAGTGTTAAAGGGAGTTCATAGACTAATATTTCTGAAAGCATGCACTAACACAACATTCTAGAGTCATTACCACACTGATTATTTTTCTTGAGTACAGTTGATTGGTTAAATGTCCACAAGAATCTTCTTTTACAATTTCATAAGATCCCTTTGACATACCTTAGTAATGAGATAGCAGCCATTACTTCACCACAGCATATATTAAAATAAGTTTAGCAGACCCAAAAACTAGAGTTTTGCAATTTATTTGTGTTTGTCCATTAATTTTTTTAAGATATATAGTGTTGATATATCAGCGTAATTCTACATAAATCATCACCATCAGCAGCAGTTATTTATATAGGGCCACACAAAATGTTGTTCCAATAATGTTGAAAACATGTTAATGAATAGTTATGCTCACATGAATAGAATATATGAATCTGATATTTTTGCTCATGCTAATAAGTACTCTAAATGCCAGAATACTAATTGTAGACTAAGTACATGCCTAAACATCTGGAGCATGTACTGATTTCAGTCAGTTTCCTGCATTTAATCTATGTAACTGCATTAGAAATTTAAGCTGAACTGTGAATGTTTTAGGTCAAGGAGGATGGCTAGTAGAGGTACTGTACAGGTTTTATATACATTGTTGCTCTTGTCTGCGTGAATGGCCACTAAAGACAGTATTCAGCTATGATGCTAATAGGTCATTGGCAGATCATTTTTCTGCTGGAAATCATTTAAAAAAAATATCTCTGTGTGCGCTGGGGAATTCAGTTAAACTGCATCAAATGAGTATAACAGTCATTTTTTTATCCCGTCACTAAAAATGCAACAGTTTTTATAGATGTAACAATATAATACAGACACACGCGTTCTTTGGCATAAATAGCAATATTTGTAATAATAAAAGTCAAAATTTGCCCATTTTAAGTTCAACAAATAGAACCCTAAGTAGCCAGGCGAAAAAATACACATAAATATACATAAATACACATAAAAAACCATTACAATTACGGAAGAGGGCTCATTGTCAACCAAATTACACACTAATGGACTGCATTTTAAGGATATTTCTAACCATCAAATAAACTTTTGGTTAACTGTCCCTTTCCCCAACTTGGTCCCATTTTGGGAGGACTTACTACTGCTAGGGATGCACTGGTCTTCCCTATGAGAGAGTTTTAAGAATCACAGTGGTGTGCTAGTTTCTACACAGGTACTGACTTTCCTAGCATGGGGCACCCAAAGTTCTGCTAGTTGTGGGGTGAGTGGTGTTGGTAATTTTAAAATTCACTTTGCAGTATGATGGTTCTGGGTTTACTATGTTCCCCAACACTGAATGCAGCCAAACATCTTGTTTCCCAATTTTCCACATTTTCTTTGGATCTTTATTGTTTAAAAATTAGGATCGTTTGGTATACAAAACAATTGATTCTTTTATTTTATAAAATCCAGCAATGTACACACGTATAAAGTAAAAGTAAAATATAATATACATATAAATATGTGTATTGGATGATTGATGTCATGTGCTGTTTTGCTCAAACCTTTTAAGATGTTTTACAATTAGTACAAGTTTCAAGGTATGCTGAAAAATAATAATATGTCAAATGTATCACTTGTGTAGGTGTATTACAATACAAATATGCACTTAGAGGCTTGGCTGAAAAATAACAAATCAGGCTCAGCCTACGGGTGAAAAATCCTTACCAGCACAAGACAAACATAATCTAAAGGAAACGCAGCTTTAATTATATAAATCAAACCACAAATGGTATAATATGAAAAAAGTAAATCCACATTTATATATATATTTTTTAAATATACATAAACAGCACAATAGAGTACACATAATAACTGTTGGGAATAACAATGCATTTCAAATAGTTTAAGTTCTATAAGGCATGAAAACTTGAAATGTGTATATTTGAATGTTCTTTCACATAGGGAAAACTTTTATTTTAGAAATCTAAAATATAAACTGTCAAAGGTTGTTTAAGAAATTCAAGGAAACTAGCCACTCCAAATGAGTGGTGTTTTATTACACTAGTCAACGAACATGATTAATTACTCCTTGTAATACATGAAATTCCTTAAATTACATAAAGAATATTATTTTAAGTAGTATTATTTGTGCAGTAAAGAGACCTGCTTGAAATAGTATTAAAACTCTAACATTTTGTTTCTTTCATTCACAAAAACGAACTGTATTTCGTGAAGTGGGTGGTCTTAAATGGGGATTTATACATGTGCCAAGTACAATATTCATTCTGTGACTCTTCACCTTTAATGCCTGAAAAGAAACAAAAACATAAAAGAACTTATTCTGTATAACGTAAAAAGTTTTTTCTTTCATAATTCAATGTATACATAGACTTTTGATTTACAAAATAACTTCTTGAAACGATATTTTATTCCGTGCTCATTAAATTGTGAGGAAATACCATACATAGTTCTTTAGCAGTTCTATTAAGCAGAAAGTGAACTCTACCTTGGTATAATAGAGCTGATGCTTAATTATAACAGACATTGAGTGGGATTGACAAGCATAGCTGAAGATAACCATCTGCAAGGTGAGTGATATGGCAGACTAAAATGTATTATGCCTTGACATAGTTTTTCAGTGGTGAGTCACAAAGTGTTATTGTCCACACAGGTAATGTGCTTAAGAAAGCAAAACTCTGTGGTGCTTCAGTTTTAAAGAGGAAATATGAGTTTTCATTATTTTTTTTGCAACATAATTTGGTACAATGTCTTGTTTTGTTCTTTTGTGTGAAGAGAAATTAGACAATTGTTGATGTCTAGAGCCATTTACTGTTTCTTAGAGAGAAGCTTTGGGATTTACTGTGCATAGAGAAAGAGAAGAGATGTTAGAGGAGGTCATTTACGTAGCTGAAAATGTCAATTTAATAAAGCAAATGCCATTTTGAACCTGCTGTTCACCTTGTTTTGTGCAAATGTTAGAAGCACGGTGGCTTAGTGGTTATCACATGTAGCTAGCCAAAATATTTGTTACAGAATATTAATATCTCATATATTTCAAAATGCTATATTTTATTTTCATTTATGTTTCTATACTGCAGTTGCCAGAGTACAGTGTGTCTTTTCACGAGCTGTTCTCTGTGCTTATAAATCCTTTCCCCATTAATTTGATGTTAGTGCTTAGACAGATTAGGTGTGGTATATAGGGCTACATCCATACCAATGCTTTCTCCAGGCGTACAGGGAGCCAATTGGAGCAAGTAGAAGCATGAGAAATTATGTTTCATGATGAATCATTTTCACGCCCCTTCATGCTCCAGAGTTCCATGCATGCCCGAAAAAAGTGTCTGTGTAGATGTTGCCTAAGGATGCAGGTAAATATTTAATTACATTTTACACATCTTTTCAAGTATGCTATTGTGAGATTAGAGACTCAATAGTTAAGTTTGTATGAATTTATCCTTTGGTCAGTTAAAATAAAATACTAATACCAACTTTTTTTTTTCAATGTAATAGGCTTATATTAAAAGATGCATGGTAAGATATGCTTTGATTATCTTTGCAGCCTTATCATTGGTTGAAAAGAGCACATGTGGATCCAGATTCTTGTGTGTTCCTGTGAGAAAGCCATACAACATTCCCAGGACAGGTAGAGAACCATCCAGGGCCATTTCTCTTTAATGAGGCGATGTGAAACTCTCATCTCAGACATCACCATTATAGGCCTCCTTACACTCCTGTCAATTCTAGGAGAAAATGCAGTGTGACACCAATCACCTTCACTTCTTCCTGCAGTCATTGAACTAGCGCAGTAGTGACTTGTAGTGTGAGTAGTGGAGGTACCAGAGGGAAGGAAACTCACAGCATTAGTCACTGTTTTTACTAATGTTATGACTGCAGAGAGACTTTCAGGTCCTTGGTGTCCCACTGCATTCCCTCCTGCAGTCAAGACAAGTGTAGTGACTGCGGATAGAGTGTTTTGTGTAGGAGTATGAAGTGGCTTTAGGGTCAGGGATCCTCGGAGATGACATTATTAATGGTACCATGACAGATAAAGTATATGTATCGCCCTGGAATCATCTGTGAGAAAAATCAGTGACATCTTTGACAAATAGAAATTCAATTATAGGTACCGTGTATACACGAGTATAAGCCGACCTGAATATAAGCCGAGGACCACAGAAAACTGGGGAAACTTATTGACTGGAGTATAAGCCGAGGGGGGGCTTTTTGAGCGTAAAAAAAAGGTGCTGAAAAACTCGGCTTATACACGAGTATATACAGTATATTGTCCCATGTTGTGTTGTAATGCTAGGTGTGCTGTCTCCCCAATTCTGGTGCTCCAGTACCCAGTCAGATTAACAAAAAGATCAAAGCCAAACATAATGGAACATTTCTATTGGTTGATATGCACAGGACTATTTTAAATAATTTTGATTGAAAAATAAAAAAAGACTAAATATTTATCCAATTATTATAAAAACAACTGTATACTTATATTGATATTTAGCAAAAAGCAAATTATGAAATAGATATTTATTATGATTGAACCTGAGTTTATCATTACAATCTATCAAGGAACTTTAATTAAACAATACAATATATATGGTCAGAACACAACTGAGATACACTATATAAGTGGCTCTATATATGAGAACATTTACAAACAGATTCTATATAATTTTTTTTTAAAGAAAGGAATAAAATTAAACATTTCATTAGATCCATTTGGAAATCTATTCAATTTATAAATTCAATGCTCTTTTTTAACATATTTTTAGATCGCCTCCATGTTTACCTGATTGTATAAGCTCTATATACACACATTTTAGATGAGCTTGATCACAATTAAGAACAAAAACAAAGTATCAGAATATGTGTCAGTAGCTTAAGATTCATTTTTTTTTAGGTTTACTTTTGATATTATTGTTATTATTTAATTTCCTGTAAAATGTCACTAGCCAACAACCAAAAGCTTCTTGACAATACTTGCTCCTATGCTATGTCATAGTAACCTATTTTCCTTCTCTGCTTCTTTAATCACTGTCTTTGAATTGGTTTTCAGTTTATGTTTTTTGTGCAGGTGCTGGAAGTGGCTTTACGGTTAGGGGTGCTGGGGATGTTACTTCTAATAATACCCTGACAGCTTAAAGATACGGAATGCCGCCGGAACCCTAGTGAATCAGTGATCTTTGACAGATGTAATCTTACCAATAATCATTCATGTTTTGAGTTGATAGAACAATGTAAACAAACTATATTTGATGTGAGCAATTTATTCAGAAAATACTTGTGTATCTGTTATTTATCTGTCTATATGTATTTAATCTCTGGTTCCATGTCATTTCTTATACCTGTGAGAAACTTAAGGTCAATTTCACATTATTATCAGTTCATTTGTTTTCAGAATACTCCTCACAATACAAAAGGAACGTGTAAGACCCCCCAAAGCCAGGTGTAGATATAGTAATTCCAGAAAGAATTTTAGAAATGAATAGTGAAAGTATTTAATGTCTCCACAATTAGTAATAGAAATGCCACTTCTGGGCCTGTGGAGCACTGGCAATTAGAACAGAACAGAGAGCTTGCACTGTGGTATTCCAAACATTACGCACATATAATTTGCATAATTGGCCCCTCACTGGCCTCCAGAAATAAAGTATTGAAGCAGAAAAATGTTTTTCTTTTATTTTTGGCCAGGGAAAGTTTGGCTAAGGTAGAATACTCCAACTCCAGTGATGAGATTAGCAACCCAGATAGCATTCTTTTATCTGTGCTCTTTCTAAAGCTTTTGTTGCTAACACAGCTATGAAAATAAATTGGGATTAGCCAGGCATATTGTTCTAAAAATAATAGCATCTTTATGCCTTGTCTAGCATGCACTCTGTAAAAACAAAGCCCGAACTAGAGGTGTGTGAGCTGTTAATTGCCTACATCTGATAAAGTGGACCTACAAAAATGCATTCATCTGATTTTGGTTTGCATCAAGCTGTTGCTAAGGACAGATTAATGGCACACACTTTTGTACTAGCAAAAAAAAAAAAATGACCTCATGCTTTTCCCGCAATGGAGTTTTCAGTCTCCTTGCAGTATCTGCACAAAAGTTTTTATTTACGCCCCTTATCATAGCTGGTTCAGATTAACCCATTGGCTAATAAGGGTATAGCTTTATGCCCTTATATTCTTCATGAGTAGACTCTGAAGTTGTTTTCAATTACACATTAAATACAAACAGATAATTACCCTGAACTCACGTTCTGTTAAAGAGGGAGAAAGAAACCAATTACGTCCTGCTTTAGTGGTAACCTCGAGATGGAGGCAATGGGATAGCAGTCCTTTCTGTGAATTCCTATTAAACACTTTAAAACAGTACTTTATGCACAAGAAATTTGAAGGTATGTAAGGTGAATTAACAGCAGAATAAGCTATTGCTGGAAATGTAATGTAATGGACCTAAGCTGGCATGTGTCCTGGTTCTTCCATTTCCATAACAATGCCGGCATACCAGTAATAATACTCACATATTGCGTATAAACATTGCAGTGAGGACCCCCGCAGGCAATATAATGTTAGTGTGAATACACTGCAGATACTTGATGTCTGTGCCATTTTTTTATTGTTTGTTGTTTTTTTCTCAACTCCACATTAAAAAGCACAACAAACAATAAAAAAAGCAAAAATATAGTTCAAGATGAGTCTAAAAGCCAACACAGTGTAATGCAGTCGTTGAAAATAATGATTGTATGTCCCCTATATCCATTTACATGACTATATTGCAAGTCTTTTACACAGGTCATCAAATGGAAGGCTTCTCGTATCGTTCTACTTTTACAGTAAGGGGGGAACATTTTTCCCTACAAAACACAAATTCCAGTGTGAAATAGAGAACGTTGCGCGTATTGGGGCATCCTCTTATCCAGACGGTCTGCTGTGGTAGCTACGCATCACAACGCGGAACATTTTCAAAATGAGTCACATGACACAAGTGACATCACTACCGTCTAAACCCAGAGTCACATCTATACCCTCCAAATAAAATTATATAAATTTTTACAGGATATCTTACATATATTCACATCACTTGTGTATTATAAAATAAATAAACTCCTAAAAAGTTGCCCAGAGAGGATGGCAGGATTAGGTTGTCAACCTACACCAATATTGCTTGCATCAGACTGTTAAAAGCTATGCTGTTTGCATCCAAATTTAACATTCCACTGATTAAAATGGATGTAAATGGGAATTTAATCTTAAAAACTATAAAATATGAGTTGGAATGTTTAAACTGACTTTTTAAAAATAAAACTTTGTCTTGCTGATATGGATCTGATTACAAATGCATTGTTTTGCACCCTTCCCTACACTGCCAAACCTTGTATGACATAACGGTTGTTAAAAGGACTACCTGTTGACTGCAGTTCATGTTGATATCCTTCTACGTTGCACTACTGTGACTAATAAAGTGAATGGTTTGCTGTGGAAACCTGTAAAAATCTAGCTTTACAAAATCTATTTTTTTTAGGCAATGACTTTTAAACGGCACCAGTTGAAGAATAAATATCTATGAATATGGTGTTGAATCAGATCAAAATTGTTAAAAGGGAAAAGGAGTACCCTTCTGCAATAATCACTTTATTTAAATAGAAAATAATGGAATAAAAGAGCTGTTTATATACTAAGTCATTGAAAACTCAACCAAATAAATTATTGATATGTGAATATGATGAGAAACGGTCACAGACTGTCACACCTGAGCTTCTATTGGGTGGTGAAAATTCTATCACTAGCAGAAAAACGCAATATATCTGATTTCATCTAATCCTTAAAACCACTGATTAATCTGCTAAATATAAATAATGCAACACGCAGTCGGGCCACATAGTCACAATAGGCTGTAATGGCAAGAGCATGAAAATCTTACATCATGCATTTTGTATGTCTGACAAATGCTTGTATATGAAAACTAGTCATGTAAGGCAAACTGTAATGTTGATGGATTTGTGTTGACTGTATCAGCAGTAAGCCTGTTAACTGTCAAGTCTGAAATACCAAATCATTAGTTTTGGATTGGCTTGCTAGCTTCATACTTGGATACGGACTCATTTGGGACTGGTTATGAAATGTCAATCATGTCAGTAAATGTTCATGAATAAAATGATTGTTCAAAGCAAATGGGAGCTTCTGCATAGCTTAACATGATTTATAAGTGTAACCATCATCAGTACTCTGGAGCCATTGGGGGTTAGATACCAGGCTGCTCCTATACAACTTTTCTTTTCCCATTATGATTATCTAGTGGCTGATCATGCATAAAACAATAAAATATGCCCCAGTACACATGTATTTATGACAGTTGTTCTAGATTAGCAGTTATGCATTGCAACCTGTAATTCTCCATCTGTTGTGGAACTACAAATCCCAGGCTGCAACTACCAAATGCATACTGGTACTTGTATTCCAACAACAACTGAAGATCCAAATTTTGCCCAAGTCTTCAATTTTGTGTGTTCTCTTTATGTTCGTAAGAATGTTTTAGACATAAGCTGAGCTATTATACTCTGCTCTATATTCCCAAAACTGTGCAGGTTGTACCATTACTTTATTGTACTATACACTGTAAAGAAATTAATATGTTAAAGCAATGTCATAGCAAAAATTCAACTATGGCTACCAAAGAAAATTTGTTGCACAGCTGACTCCTATACTCTTTTTCAATCCCCTGAGAAAGGGGACAGAAGTCTCTGAAATGCTTCTGCTGGTTCATTTAAGCATCATTCACAGTCTTTAGATTATATTTATGCTATGAAATCTCAAGTCAGTAATATCTAAAATTAGAAAATGCATAGCTCCGCTATTCTCTAAGCTACAGGCTGGGGCTAATTGCCATCATACCATGATGATGGGAGGTCATATTTACAAAATCTGAAGTATCTCAATATGTAAAAAGTCTCAATACAAGCTGATTTATATCTTTCACAGCGATCAGGTTTATTCCAAGACATGGGCGTACCTACCATAGTTGCAACTGCTATAAGACCCACAACTGAGACAGGTCGACTTCCCTGTCAAAGTTTAATGTGTATATGTGAGTTTATCTACATTGGGAGATACATGGGACCCTTACAAACTTTCCTATGGGGCCCACAGAGGACTAGTTACACCTATGAACCATCAATGTATTTTTCACAAAGGTCCAGTTTCTAGTTGGCAAAAGGATCACTGACATTTTGGAATGTTGGTTTGGAATTAAAGATTATAATCTATCCCAATGCACTGCAGTGTTTAAGATTCCCTATCAATTACAAAAAGTTTGTTATGTTACCCACATTTATCTGATCTGCTTTATAGGAACCCCCCCATTTTGTTAACATAGATGCAGACTAATTTGTTATCCAATTTGTTTATTTTAGCAAAAAGACTGTTATTTATTTATATATATATATATTTACACATACATTTTATTGTTTAATATTGTTCATAGTTTATTCCTTAAATTATCTGTTAATAATAATATAATTATGTATATTTAAAAAGGTGAGGCCTCAAATTAGTTTTATACTATAGATTTGTTTTTATGATGTATAATAAAATGTTCTATATTTTAATTATTTTGAATTTGCACTAAATGTAATGTTTATGACATTTGATACGTATATATTTCATTCTACTTCAGCATCATAGGATCGTATTTATTCACCTAGAACGGGTTTATAAGCAGCATAAATTTGGATGTGAAATCTTTAGACATATGCGAAGGTATTCACATTCACATTTGCATTGTATATTTTTGGATTTCAATAATAAGTGTTATACTGATTAACTAATAAATAAATATATAACTATTATTATAATTTATTTGTTAGGCGCCACAAGGTATCCGCAGCGCCGCACACAGTACTAACAGTAGACTATACAGGGTGAAACCATACAGAACAATGAACAAAAAGACCAATACTTCAGAAACTCCAGCCAGTCATATGCAGTAAAGACGGAGTGGAAGAACAGGTATGGAGACAGGAGGGGAGGGGGCCCTGCTCATATGAGCTTACATCCTAAGGGAGGGTAAACAGACCAGGCACAAGAGCAGCCAGTTGAGGCAAGAGGAGAGAAGGGAGGACGAGCTAAAGGGAGGAGATGGGGTTAAGTAGATGGTTGGTAGGCTTTGAGGAAGAGGTGAGTTTTGAGTGCACGTTTGAAGGAGCACAGAGTAGGGGAGAGACGGATGGAACGAGGGAGGTCGTTCCAGAGAAGGGGGGCTGCACGGGAAAAGTCTTGGATTCTGGAGTGGGAAGAGGTGATAAGAGTGGAGGAGAGGCGGCGGTCTTTGGCCGAGCGCAGGGAGCGGGCAGGAGTGTGAATGGAGAGTAGGTTAGAGATATAAGGGGCAGTAGAGTTGGAGAGAGCCTTGTAAGTGGTGGTGAGGAGTTTAAAAAGGATTCTGTAGGGGAAGGGGAGCCAGTGCAAGGCAAGGCAGAGAGGGGAGGCAGAGGAGGAGCAGCGTGAGAGGAAGATGAGTCTTGCAGCTGCATTGAGTATCGAGCGGAGGGGGGAGAGACGGGAGTGGGGGAGGCCAGTGAGGAGGAGGTTACAATAATCGAGGCGGGAGATGATGAGTGCGTGGATGATAGTTTTGGTGGCATCCTGAGAGAGAAAAGGACGGATGCAGGCGATGTTGCGTAGTTGGAAGCGACAGGCTTGGGCAAGGGAGTGAATGTGGGGGGCAAAAGAGAGAGAGCAAAGTTGCGTGACAGAGGAGATGGTGGTGTTATTGACGACAATAGAGAGGTCATGGTGGGATGGGAGTCTGGGCGGAGGAAAGACAATGAGTTCAGTTTTAGAGAAATTGATTTTGAGAAAGCGCTTGGACATCCAGGAGGAGATGGCGGGGAGGCAGTCTGATACCCGAGCGAGGAGGGTGGAGGAAAGATCAGGAGAGGAGATATAGAGTTGAATGTCGTCAGCATAAAGGTGCATGTATTGCATGTAAACTAGCATTGCATAAACTAGCATGTATTTGTGTTTCTTTGCATATACAAACATGTTGGTTTATATTTATTATCAGGTAGTTCATACACCAAGATAATTTGATGCCAACTAGTCCTTTTGTATACCCATACATTACAGGAACAAAAAAAAAAATCTATACATCTATATGGCATCTATATGCACCTTGGTACTCTCTTTTCTGTTTATATTTACAAGCAATTTGTTTTTTTTGGCACTTTTGAAAGGGCAAATCATGTTTATACTTTTGCTGATGTGCATATTTATCACAAACTAAAAGCATGCATGTGGTCCTATAAAGCTTTTGCATAGTCAAATATAAAATATTAGAATGGGTGAGTACATGAATGATGGCCAGATATGCACATTTGTACAAAAGGAGATGTGCTGTACTTTCCCTTTTTACAGTTTACAGTTTAACAGTAAATAAAATAACTAGAAAAAATATTTTTCTTGTTCTGTTCCCTGACAAAGGCTATCCTCAGACAGTGGCGGTACTTGTACCACTGCTCTCCTTGTTAAAATGGCTTCCCCTTCTATGCATGGAGGCCCACTGTGAAGGTTATCGGCTATAGTCTTCACCTGCCAGGGGGCCTTGCTAAATTGTAAAAATCCCTAAATTCGGCAAAAAACAGTTTGCCAGATCTAGGGGTTTCCTCCTACTGGTAAATAGAAAATAGAACCCCAAATATATGCATAAAAGCAACAAGCTTTATGTGTGTTGTTAATTTACTATTGAGACATGATAAAAACAGGTTGTAAGTAGCCTTAAGCGGTAATGACGTCCTAGTACTACCGCACACATTTTAGTATTTATTTTCCTTTATTTTCAGATAATGGTTTATCTGTTTCAGTAAAGAATTAAAATAAACTACTCAGAACAGCTGTGTCTGTCATCTTAAAAATACTAACATTATATAGAGTTTGTTAGGAGGCTATATGATTTTGCTACAGAAGAGAAACAAAGAATATAACAGACTACTTCCATATGTTGTACTGGTTGGAGTTACGTAATGTCTCCAGGACTTCTATGCAAGTGCTGATAAACTTTCACACATCCAGCTTGAGAACTAAGAACACATTCAGATCATACTTCCCAACTCTCCCGGAATGTCCGGGAGACTCCCGCATTTTGGGTGAGTCTCCTGGACTCCCGGCAGAGTATGTCAATCTCCCGCATCTGCCCACCTCCTAGTGAAGTGGGCAGAATTAGGTCCAAAATGCCGCGATTCTCGGGCATTTGGCCTGCCTACTGCTGTAAAATGACGCGTTTGTGTCATTACGTGACGGGTGAGTCCAAAATGACGGGATTTTCGGAGCCCCCCCCCGCACGCCCACCTCCCACATGAGACTCCCAGACGCCAACTACAAAAGTTGGTAAATATGATTCAGATGTATTCATTTGGAAAATGGTACATATATATTGGGCATGCTACAAAGTGACTCCTTACTAAAGCCTAATTTCTCAAATGAAAAATGCCCTGACAGGTGCAGTTTAAAATATCACCAAATACAAGGTGGTGTTAAAAAACAAAACAAAACAAAAAAAACAATACACTGATAACATTCTGAAATATATTGGTGATTTCAGGGGCTAATCAAATTTAAGATATTTCAGAACAAGTTGTGAATGTGAGGGTGGAGGTGGGGGGTATTTTCCCTTCCTGACAGTAATTCCACAGTCAGATTCTTTTTTGCCTATAATGGCTGATTACAGATTGCATTTATATTTACTATACAGCTAACTGCAATGTCAAATATTGTATGAAGGTATGGGAACTTTACCACATTTATAAATGTTAGTTTTTCATTTATATAAGCCTACTTTTATTTTTGATTCAATGATGTTCTTAAAAAGGCAGATGATGTTAAAATAAACAACACCCTTAATAAATTGGTTCACAAACTAATTGTCTTTCAGTAGATTGGATAAAACTTTATTAATAAGAGAGAAGTCACTATCACTCACTGTTGACATGCAATGCAATAAAATAACAAATACAAACAACAATATATAATTATTATTCACAAAATGTATGGCTGTATTTAATCTAACACATGTCTCCACATATAAGTCAGGTCTATATTTGAATAATGCTGTGCAAGAGTTAAGAAGAAGAGTCCAAGTGAAATTTAGTGAACAAACAATTCTGTAAAACAGCACAGCTTTCTACATGACAAGGTCACATACACTGGTGTGTTTAAGAAGTCATACATCCATTTGCCAGCAGGAGTTCCATTAAACAGAAGACGGATGGGACCAGACTTCACACATACAGAAAGATGTGTTCTTCCATGACTTTGATAATAGAGCTGGTTACATAGTGTAGCCTTAAAAAGGTCAGTGGGATTTTTTTTTCTTGGGAGATTTAACATTTTTAAATGTCATAGATATCACAGGGCTTTTCATATTAAGACGTGGGCATTCTTAAAAAGGCAAGGTGTCTAATTAATAGATCATTTTTATCATACAAAAGACCCTCTAAGCTTTTATAGTTTGTGATATAAAGCACATGGAAAGGTCAGTTATAGTGAAGGAAAGCAGACGTCAGCACTCACCTTGAACATTTCACTTGATACAAGGTGCCGTAAAGAGAGAATGATTTGCTAAACTAGAAGTACAATGGAAAAAGTCTGTATATTTTCTTTACAAAATACTGTATATGAAGTACTGTATTTGAAAAACACTTTAATTGGTTGCTGGATTATGGGGGGCTTTCTCAAAATGCCATATCAATAAAAGGTGTTTACCAGCAGCATAGGCAAAGGATAACATATAACACAAGAGAACCCTGAGTGGTTTAATATAGATAACTAAATGAAATTATTGCTGTATTCACAAGTGTCTTCAGCTTTCATGCTATCACTGTAAATCTTACGCTGATGGTTGGAGGTGAGCACAACATTCTCGGCTCCTCAAACAGTGAGTGAGACGCTTGCTTGTGACATCATAGCCAGGAAAAGGAAAGTTAGTGGTAATAAAAGGGCTAAAGGCTGATCTGTGGTAGTGAAATGGAACATGACTCTTTATTGTAACCCGATTGAGCTGCTAAATTATGTCAAAGAAGTAGAGATGGGAAAGGTGATGGCCAAAGAACCAAATGTCATGGTGTGTGAAAAAGGTTTGTGGCAGGGTAAGAGTAAGGTAACCAGGGCTTTTTTAATAAGGGGAAAAAGTATATCAACATAATAAATGCCTGCTATCCAGCAAATTAAAGGTCAGCTATATACAAGCCACTAAATTAGAGGTCTGTTGTTTATTATTAGTTTTGTTTATTTATATGGCACCAATCATATTCTGCACTGCTATATAGAGCGTATGTAGCCATTAAAATCAGATATCACAATAATAAAAACATGTTAGAAAATGCCATCGTAAAATGATGTAGCTTGGCCTCTGTGAGCACTGACGAGCCAGAAGTAATCTGACCTGTCTTCCGTAATGCTGAATGATTAGAGTGTTTCCCAAACCCAGTCCTCAGGGCTCCCCAACAGTGCAGGTTTTTCCGGATCACATGTAACATTATTAGTATCACCTGTGGATCTGTTACAATGTGTCAGTTAGTAATGAATACACCTGTGCTCTAGCAAGGAGATATGGAAAACATGCACTGTTAGGGAACCCTGAGGACTGGGTTGGGAAACCCTGGATTAGACCTTGACTGAGAAGAGAATCCATAGCTTAGGAATATGGGCTGTTCCCGCCTCAACACCCTCCCATGAGACTTTCCAGAAAAGTAGCAAGAAAAACAGCTTTTGATGTGAGGAGAGTTAAAATTGTCAAGAATCTGCAGTGGGTCATGTAGTGCATTTTGTCCAGCATGTATCTTATGTCTATTCAGAAGAACAACCATTTTCACTGGAAATTGGGTGGTTAACTCACTGTATTGCTGATTTACATGCTGGCTTAATTGAGCTTCTTCAACAGTTCTGTTGTATTTGTCTTTTTGTGTCATTGCTCATTTTATGTTAAATTCAACAGATTGGAGATTCATCAAGACATGCATTGTTTGCTTAATGCCCAGATTTTTATATCCTTTAAAAAAACATCTGTTTCTGTGTGGTCTATATAGCATTCTGTCTGTTCTTTTAAGAAATGTAAAAAATGAAACACGTTCACTGAAAATGTATACTTCAATAATGAACAATAAATATGTTTTGAAAAATATATGCTTTATAAGATTGGGGTTGATAATCGGATGTTGAACAAGAGTCTTAATTATAGGTATGGTACATACATGATGTAATTTGTAGACAATTTCTTGTACTTAGTTCTATACATATCTGTATATTCAACATGTTGAAATAACTTAAAGACAAATCAAGAAACACAGTTACAATTAATTTGCTATAATTAATGTCCCTGAAGCATGACATTTTCATTTTCTGAATGTTATCTCATAGTAACATATTCAGCCTTTTTTCTGTAGTGTTAAATTGAAAAGAACCATCTTAAGCACACTCATAGATTCCTTCTCGTCACCCAGCAAAATATCTGCTCAAGATGAACTTGCTTATACTGTGAAACGTAAAAGGCAAAAAAATGAGTAAGCTTTCTCCTGGACAAAACCATGTTACAATGCAAGGGGTGCAAATTAGTTTATAAGTTAAATACTGTCTGGGTTTTTTTTTATGTAGCACACAAATACTTGATAGCTTTATTTGTACACTGAAATATAAATGTGATCTAGGACATGCCCTATCCAACTATAAATCTGTCATCACATTTTAAATTTACACCCCCTCCCCCCTCCAATGCAACATGGTTTTGCAAAGTTACTCCTTTTTTTTTTTGCTTTACCCTCCTTAATGAATCAGGCCCATCATGTTTTTTATGTTTCTTCCACTAATTGCATGTATGATAGAGGGCAACATGAATCTGTCCCTCTGTATGTTTTATATGGTAAAAAGCAGTCCTGCTGCTAGATTGCCTACTAAATATTCTTAATCTGTCCATTGTATTACATGAGTGAATTTACTTTTGTTCTCCCCAGAATCTTCTAAAATTGTTAAACTGGCCACACATGAGCCGATTGGTTCATGTGGGTGGCCAAATCAGTCAAGGTCTAGCCATTCGGCACGAAGGAAGGCAGATCGGATTATTTTTGGCTTGTCAGTGCTCACACAGACCAAGCTACATCATTTTAAGATGGTATATTTCAGCATATTTTTCTTATGACATCTTATAATGATATGATTGAGTTAGATCCCATCATTATTATTGAGCCACAGCTGCTGTGCTAAAGGGTAAACTGTACAACATCCGGCTATATTGCAGTATATGTAGCCAGCTTTTTACATCTATTTTTTACTTTTTGTTGATGTTTTGCATCCTACCCAGAGGGGGAAAAAAATCTTTCAAAGTTTGCTTTAAAGTATGAATCATTACCCTAAAGTTTTAATACGTATGCTATTGTTATACACTTTGAAAGCTCCAAGTATTCCACATTTGGAAAAAAAACAGTTACTAGATGACAGAGATGATAAAACGCTTTTGACATGTGAAAGCTTACAGTCGAGAGAATGTCTTACTTTGTCTACCAATGACATTTTCCTCTGGGGACCAAACATGATGTATAGATGTGTACCATGCTTTTACTAGCTTTTCTTTTTATATACCTCATGGGTGTGCCTGTTCTTTCTATACCATCATCTTGCACAGCTGCACAGCAATGCTTTAAAGCCTTGGGGACTGCTTGCAAAGGACTCCCATCCATATGAATTAACTCTATGTCTAGAGAACTGACAGTGTGAAGAGGAAGAAGAAAATACACAGTGGCTTGATAGACAAATTCAACTGAAATGGCACATTGAGCACTAAAGATTCATTAATAATTTTGACATGCAAAGAGAATATGAGTGGCAGATCAATGCTCTCCAGCTCACAAAGAATTGAAAAGGTACTGTCAATTGAACTGGGCTTATACTGGTAACAATCAATTTTTTCCCTTTAAATATAAATTGCTAATCCAGAACACAGAAAGATCAGAGATGGGAAAATGTCAAATATAGGATTGCCTCCAATCAGTTAACCAGAGACCATGCATTGCTATGTACAAACTCTATTTGCAATGTGTTTTTTAATACATGTTAAAAAGCAAGGTATAATATAAACTAAATTACATATATATGTATGCATATAGATCAGATTAGATCAGATCTAATTATGCATTTAGATCAGAATACACGGACTGGAGACAGGGGATTTCCTGCTAACCAGAAACTCCCTACACAACACTCAAATCACAACAGTACTGAGGGTTAGAAGGAGAAAAAAAGATTTTAGGAATCTCATAGTTAATACATGCATTAAATAAAATATAACACTTTGTCTAAAACCAATTTTTGTGGGAGTCTGCCTGTGGTTTAATGAAGTTTGTCTTTAAGAAAATGCCCACCGTTACTTTTCTTACTTATTTTTGTGCTTAAGTGGATTGCTCTATTATTCTTACTTATGCTTTGGCTGTAGTGTTTTTCTGTGATTTTAGGATAAAGTAAAATTCGGAGAGGCACTGGATGAGTAACTATAACACCAATTGTGGTTTTATTGTAGATTTTCTTATTGTAATTGGATGTGAGGGAAGATTCGTATTTATTCTGTAAAATTGTATTAATTTAGAAGAATTATATTAATTTGATAAGATGGTAAAGATGGATTAGATACGTAAAGATGTTATGTGTGGCAATGTGGGCTTTTTTACATTAATGTACAACTTGCTTTACTTTATGCCTCACTTTTTTTTTAACTTGTGTTATTACATTTATAAATAATATAGTTTTCTAATTCTATTACTGTTGCCAACTTTAAGAGTGGGTGTGGCCAGTAAAGGGGGTGTGGTCAGGCCATGGAGGACAACTTATAGCACTATTTTAAATGTGCACCTTTTTGGATCTAAAATCGGTTTACTCTCGATCCCACTAATATTCTTGGAAATGTCACTCCAAGTGAAATCATTAACGACCGGACAGCTTTACCAAAGAACCTTATGCCACTATGCCCATGTGGGAAATATAAATATCTAATATGTTAAAGGGGACTGATCTCTGCATACAGCAGCAGATCCAATACTTATATGAGAGTTCGTTAAATATACAAAGCCAAGCATGTCCGTCTTAAATTCAGGATCGCTTTACTAATCCGACTAATGTCATTGGATATATAACCAAGCGAAATCCTCACCGATCGAACAGCTTTATCAAAACGAACTAATATCATTGTTTATTGCAATAACAACCAAGCAGCCACAGAAATAATGTGACGCTTTAACTTGCAAATACTAACTCAGCCGCACAGGCTGCTAATAATTAATCTAATCGTGACACGTGAGTGTGGGAGGGAGGGTAGGGGAAGTTAGCCCATATGAAGGACAAAAAAACCGAGACACCCCGGAGGCCAATAGCCAATCAGGCCTTTATCCAGGAGAAACGGGGAAAAAATCCCCTCATGCCCTCGCTAAAAGCGACAAGCAGCATAGCCATGGGTTAACGAGTTGGCGAGGCAAAAGCCTATTAAACTAGGATTGCGGGCGAATATAAGTTTTATAGGCCTCGGATTTCCAACGGCCAATAGCCTGTATGTCCGCAGGGGAAGCACCCTTCTCAGCTGCAGCTGTAGCCGCCCCAATTCTAAATGAATGGGTACCATACAAGGACGGATCTAATCCGATATAGCTTAATGAACGTTTAAATAGGGCATTAAATTGAAATTTAGAAAGCGGTGATCTATCTGCGTGCAGTAGCCACATATCCCCTCCTTTAGGACGAATCAAAGAAAATTTTGAACACAATATCACCGGGCAAATGTTTGAATCTTCATGTGTACATATGTTGAACCACTGTCCAGGCTTAAACTGATCGGTTTTCGATCGGGTCAACTTACAAGAAACATGTGTAGAATAAATATGTGTATGCTTAGCCAATAAAGCATTTCCAATATCGGTATTAGATCTTGCCACTAGTTCGCTTATTCTAAAAGCCCCATGGAAGGCCATACAAAAAGCTGTACTAAATAACAATGCTTCATATGGATTGAAAGAAACTGATGCAAGTGCCCCTACCAATTGTTTCAATACTTGAATGGAAATGGGACGCCTAGTGTCAGCCTCTACTGGTCGTACCCTCGCCCAACCTTTCAACGCTTTAGAAATCATGAATCCTTTCGTTGGGTCTGAAAACCTATGCAGGCGAGCCATAAAGGAAATGCCCGCAAGTATAGACGCCATATTAGATTTAGTAGCACCCTTTACATATCTGTTCCACATGAATTCTAAGATGGGTTCATTCTGACCTGAGGGAAAAGCACCCGGGCATGTGTTCAGAAATAATTGCCATTGTTGCCATGAAGCACGATAAGATCGTCTAGTAGAAGGAGCCAATGAAGCTTCCGCCAAGTCCTTTATACCGACTCGACCATCTGCCAAGCGTAAAGAGGACAAGGAATTCCAATTAAATTAGCGTGTGGGACAAGTGTTCTAAAACGACTCCATTGAAAACGAGATAACGAGTCGGCTACCTGGTTCTCTATTCCTGGGACATGTTTAGCCCGGAAAGAGATATCAAACTTTAAGCACAAAAGTACCAGTCTGCGCAACAGATTGACCGCAGGTAACGAAGTTGACTTTTGTTGATTAATGGCCTGGACGACACCTAAATTGTCACACCAAAAAATTACATTTTGGCCCGACAAACTACTGGACCACAATTCAAGGGACAATACTATTGGAAATAATTCCAATACCAATAGATTTTTTACTAAACCGTTTTGTCTCCATTCTATCGGCCAAGGGGAAGCACACCATTCTCCTTTAAAAAAGGCTCCGAAGCCGTGAGCTCCGGAGGCATCTGTATGGAGCTCTAATTCTAAACTAGATACAATAGGAGACTGCCAAATCCGCACTCCATTAAAATCTTTTAAGAATGTGGACCAGATCCGAAGGTCATATCGTATGTCCATGGCTAAACGAAGCCGAGCATGGGGCTTCGTTAAACCCGCTGTAACTAATTGCAACTTTCTGCAGAAAATCTTTCCCATTGGAATGACTCTGCAAGCAAAGTTCAATAATCCTAACAATGACTGTATCCCCTTCAAAGTACTTGTGTTTGAACTTAACACTTCCGTGATAACGAAAACTAACTTATCGATCTTTTCTTTGGGTAGACGACAACATCCTGCTGTAGTATCGATTTCTATACCCAAGAAAGACAAACAATCAATAGGGCCTTCCGTTTTGTCATGGGCTATTGGAACTCCCATAACGGCAAAAAGAGATTTTGCCGAAAACAATACATCTGCGCAAACTGACGATGCGGCTGGGCCAATGAATAAAAAATCGTCCAAATAATGAGCCAGGCCAACGTGGCCTGTTCCTGCTTGTATACACCAATGCAGGAAGGAACTAAAACATTCGAAATATGCACAAGCTACCGAACATCCCATTGGAAGACAGCGATCAATATAGTAGCCGTCTTGCAATTTAAAACCCATGAATCTGAAAGATTCTGGATGAAGGGGAAGCAATCTAAATGCTGATTCTACATCTATTTTAGCCAAAAGCGCACCCTTCCCAAATGATCTAACAAGCTTTAATGCCTCTTCGAAAGACTGATAGCTCACTGAACTGTGTCTCTCTTCAATGGCATCGTTCACTGAAAAACCCGGGGGATGAGACAGGTGCTGGATTAAACGGTATTTACCTGCCGTTTTCTTTGGCACAACACCAACAGGGGACAATATTAAATCCGCAAAAGGAGGTAAGTTAAATGGGCCTAACATACGTCCCAGGGTGACTTCCTTATTAACTTTATCCCACAATACTTGGGGAAGGAGAGACGCTGATTTCAAATTCCGACCATCACTAGACCGCACCAGTCCAACAATAGGCAACCTAAAACCATCAGTAAAACCGTTGTGGAGAAATTTGGCATGCAGGGTGTCTGGAAAGAAACCCAACCATCTATATAAACAATCCAAATTAACTGGTGAAGGAGCCTTGCGCAGCAGCTCCTGACATACCACGACCCCTTCCACGGGTCGCTGTATTCCTTGTACAATCCTTTGCTGAATGGGCACCTCTACAAATCGCGCAGGTATGTCTATACCTGCATGATTCTCCTCTGCCGCAGGTGGAATTGTTGAAAGCAAAACATCCATTCTGCTTCCTACGGGGGGCACTATACCCCCCAGTTCCTGGAAACCTATCATTTCCAAATTGACCCCCACCCGAAGGGCGCATAAGTTCTGACCACGTTTCCATATCTTTACATTCAAATGGTATCCGATCTAGCCCTTCAGCCTTCTCTCTAAAGCTCTCATCATATCTCCTCCACGCATTATGCCCATCCTTATTTGCCATTTCAGTTATCAAATGAAGATAACGCCATACGTCAATAAGGGCAGCCGGTCTGGTATCTAAATAGCATGCCGCAAAAACACAGTATCCTGAAACCCAATTATTAAAGGAGCGATACGCTTCTTCACCGATACCCCCTTTAGCACAAGCCGCAGCCAAATCTTTCTTACTTTTCTTTGTAAGTGAAAACATATCTACAAAAGCACCTTTTTTAATTCGGTCTTTCATACATGGCCTCACACCTGTTAACAGCGCTGTATTGTCACAGCGTACCATGGAGCATGAATAGAGAGGAGGGTGGAGATGTAGGGTGCAGTGGAGTTGACGAGGGCCTTGTATGTAAGAGTGAGAAGCTTGAACAGGATTCTGTAGGGGAAGGGGAGCCAGTTAAGGGAATGGTACAGGGGGGAGACAGAAGAGGAGCGGCGAGAAAGGAAGATGAGCCTAGCGGCTGCGTTAAGTACAGATCGAAGGGAAGCGAGATGAGAGTGGGGGAGGCCAGTAAGGAGGAGGTTGCAGTAGTCCAAGCGGGAGATGATCAGAGAGTGAATAAGACATTTGGTGGCATCTTGGGAGGAAGGGCCGGATGCGAGCGATGTTGCGCAGCTGGAAGCGGCAGGATTTAGCAAGAGAGAGAATGTGGGGGCCAAAGGAGAGAGAGGAGTCGAGGATGAGACCGAGGCAGCGAAGTTGGGGGACAAGGGAGATAGAGGTGTTGTCGACAGTGATAGAGAGGTCAGAAGGGGGCGAGGTGTGAGGGGGAGGAAAGACTATGAGTTCAGTTTTGGCGAGGTTAAGTTTGAGGAATCGAGAGGACATCCAGGAGGAGATGGCAGAGAGGCAGGCGGACACCCTAGAGAGGAGGGAGGGAGAGAGATCAGGAGAGGAGAGGTAAAGTTGAGTGTCATCAGCGTAGAGGTGGTAATTGAGGCCGTAGGAGCTGATGAGTTCACCCAGGGAAGAGGTGTATAGAGAGAAGAGTAAGGGTCCTAAAACAGAGCCCTGAGGGACCCCGACTAGAAGGGTGGACGGGGGGAGAGAGACCCAGAGGTGGTGACGGAGAAGGAACGGTCAGAAAGGTAAGAGGTGAACCAGGACAGGGTCGGAGAGGCCAAAGGACTGGAGGGTGTGGAGGAGGAGGGGGTGGTTCACGGTGTCAAAGGCTGCTGAGAGATCGAGGAGGATCTGGCTTTAGCAGAGAGATCATTGGTGACTTTAGCCAGGCAGTTTCAGTGGAGTGAAGGGGGCGGAAACCAGACTGGAGAGGATCAAGGAGGGAGTGTTCAGAAAGGTAGGAGGAGAGACGGCTGCAGACGAGCCTCTCGAGAATTTTGGAGGCAAAGGGGAGAAGAGATATGGGGCGATAGTTAGAGGGAGAAGTGGGGTCAAAATTAGGTTTCTTTAGAATGGAGGATACGAGAGCATGTTTGAAGGAGGAGGGGAAGATGCCGGTGGAGAGGGAAAGATTATAGAGGTGAGCGAGGTGGGAGCAGGTGGTGGGGGAAAGGGAGCGAAGAAGGTGGGAGGGGATGGGATCCAGGGGACAGGTAGAGGGGAAGAGGATGAAATGAGAGAGTGGACTTCCTCGCCCGTGGTGGGGCGGAAAAAGTGGAGGGGAAGATGGCTAGGAGGGGAGGACGGAAAAGTGGGGGGGTGGATGAGAGAGTGGAGGAGGAGATTTCAAGTCGGAGGGCTTCAATTTTAGAGGAGAAAAAGGAGGCGAAGTCAGAGGCGGTCAGGGAGGAGGGGGTGGGAGGAGGGGGTGGGGCCAGGAGAGTGCTGAAGGTGGCGAAGAGATGGCGGGGGTTAGAGGATTGGGAAGAGATGAGGGACTTAAAGATTGTTTAGCGAGTGAGAGGGCAGAGCTGTAGGATGCAAGGATGAATTTAAAGTGGAGGAAGTCAGCCAGGGAGCGGGATTTTCTCCAGTGGCATTGAGCGGTATGGGAGCATTTTTGGAGGAAGCAGGTAAATTTGGAGTGCCAGGGTTGGGGTTTGGAGCAGCGAGAGTGGACGGAGTGGGCAGGGGCGACCGCGTCCAGAGCAGAGGTGAGGGTGTGATTGTAGAGGGAGACCGCCTGGTTGGGGCAGGCCAGGGAGGAAAGGGGAGAAAGGAGGGTATCGAGAGAGGAGGACAGAGATGCCGGGTTAAGGGCGTCGAGGTTGCGTCTGGACAGAGTAGGTTTGGGCAGGGGGAGGGGAGCAGGAGAGGAGGAGAAAGAGAAGGAGAGGAGATGGTGATTGGATAGAGGAAAGGGAGAGATGGAGAAGTCAGAGAGACTACATAGGTAGGAGAAGACCAGATCAAGGGAATGACCAAGGCAGTGGGTAGAGGAGGAGGTCCATTGGGTAAGACCAAGGGAGGAAGAAAGGGTGAGTAATTTGCTGGAAGCAGGGTCGGTGGGATTGTCCATGGGGAAGTTAAAGTCGCTGAGGATGATGGAGGGGAGGTTGGAGGAGAGGTGGTGAGGAAGCCAGGCAGCAAAGTTGTCAAGGAAGAGGGAGGTGGGGCCAGGGGGGCGGTAGATGACAGTGACACGGAGATGGATGGGGTATAAGAGGCGGATGGGGTGGGCTTCAAAGGAGGAGAAGGAGAGGTT
The DNA here is from genome assembly GCF_038048845.1 of Mixophyes fleayi. NCBI lineage: Eukaryota > Metazoa > Chordata > Amphibia > Anura > Limnodynastidae > Mixophyes > Mixophyes fleayi. The sequence continues at coordinate 87,294 of NW_027448267.1, forward strand.
TCAGTAATGGCAAGAAGGTTAAGGGAGTTAGATAAAAAGAGGTCGTGGATAGCAGTCAGTTTGTTACGGACTGATCTAGCATTCCAGAGGGCGCATGAGAAAGGGGGAGAGGAGAGGGGGGAGATGGGGATGAGGTTAGCAAGATGGGCAGTTCGCGGGGGAGGGTGGGGAGGAGCGGGAGAGGTAGGGCGGGGGGAGAGTATGGGTATGGATCGAGAGCAGGGAGGCATAGTAGGGTGAGAGAAGGGAGGGTGTAAAAGCGGGTGGAGAGAGGAGGAAGGGAGAGCAGGGGTGAAAGGGATGAGGTCGGTTAGAGAGGCCTAGTATGACGGAGCAGAGAAAAGGCAAGGAGGGCTAGGGAGACAAAAACAGAAAATAGGGCAAGGGAGGCAAGGAGTAACAGAACAGTGAGATAAAGAGGACAGAGAATAACAGGAAGAAAAATAACAGGGAGACAATAGCAATGTGGAATACAATAGCAATGTGGAAGACAGTAACAAAGTTAGGGCGTGGAAGGTATTGAACAACAGGCCAGAGAGATAATAAGGACAATGAAGCAGGTAAGAATAAAACAGGTAAAAATAGTAACAGGTAAGTGTAAAATCAGGACAAAAAACAAAACAAAATAATGGCAGGTAAAATAATATCAGGTAAAAATAATAATATAAAAAATATAAGGTAAAAATAATAACAGGTGAAGATAAAATCCGGTAGAATAGTAACAGGTACCAATCAAGTCTGAGGAATCTAGGTAGTTGCAGGAGCAGATCAAAGGGGTCCAGCGATTAGGAGGTAGGCGCAGGAGACGGAATAGACTGAGGGCTCCAGTGGTAAGGAGGGAGCAGAGTTCCAGAGGGACGATACGGCTAGTTCAGAAATCAGTCCCGGAAGGCAAATAAGCAGGTGGGTCCAGGGGTCAGGAGATTGGGTGAGACCGGTGGTACAAGGTAGCGGTCCGAGGAGAGTCAGGGAAAGAGGGCCAGTGTGGACCGAGGAAACTACGGCGGGGGGCACATGATTGGGGATAATAAATGTATGATGACACTTTCAGGTATACTGGAAGGGAGCTACAAGCGTACAAGAAGGAGTTGGTGCAACATAGGTTGGTAATGAATTATCTCACCTCTATTACTGGTGGATACTGTGGGACGTTGGCCACCCAGTTTGGGTTCAAATGTTGCATGTACATCGCCAATAATACAGATGACCCCAAAGAGGTTATAGACCGGAAGATGGATGAAATTCTGCAACTGAAATGGGAATTTCGAAGGAACCATAACTCTTCGTTATATGAGGTCGGGGAAAAGGTGGCAGGTTGGTTCTCGTGGTTGAACCCTGTAAAATGGTTCTCCGGTCTAGGGGAGTGGGTACAGGAAATGGGTGCTAGTATAGGTAAGCTCCTTCTCCTTATACTTGGTGTCATCTTTGCAATTGGTTTGTGTGTCAAATGTGTTCCTACTGTGTTGAAGTGTGGAAAACAGTCTTCTAGGGGAAACACTGAAAACGAGACTGAAAGGGTGGTGTGAGATATCGAGGTCATGGTCTGTGAAGAAGTGTTGTATAATTCTGAACTTGAAACGGTGATTGTGTGATAGTTTATTACACTATCAAAGGGTGGAGCTGTCGAAGTCAGCAAATTGGATAAAATCATTTCAATTAATATCTAGCAAACTTGGTTGTCTGTGTCTGAAAGTATGTGTAGAGCACGCTACGGCATGGAAGGGTGTATCCAGCCGCACACGTGGCAATAACAGTTTTTACACTTTTTATATACATTCGCACAAACACACACATTTGTAATTAGTACACATTAATTGTAGTTGCAACACATAGTTATTTATGTCGAAATATAGTAGTATTTATGTGTAATATTATAAGTTATATGCATGTTAGTAAAACATATGGTTCAGGTTAAAGGTAAGGAAAGGTGTCATGTCTGGTATTAATCCCCTATTCATCAGCAGCTGTCCGGTTCATTCGGCGAAGAGATCGCACATTGCATACTCGAGTTATTGAGGTTAGGGAATAAACCTTTAATGTGATACTAACTATAAATTGCTAATGGACTAGTTGAAACTGGAGTCTTGGCGGGAAGATCGAAGCACATCCCCTGGAGAGATGACCCCCACCTTTGGATTCTTTAGTTTGAACTAGCCTATGATCTGCAACCCCCTGGACCTTCCTGAAGCCTGGACCAATAGAAGCAAGCCACACCATCTGCATTGTTTTACTGTATTTCTGTCTGCATATAAGCAGGAGCTTTTCATCTAGTGTTCAGTCATCTTGACCACAGACTTCAGACCTGAATGACTGTTCACTGGATCCAGAGCGCCTGCGATAAGTAACGGCTATACTTATTATATATATATATATATATATATATATGTGTGAAATACAAAAAGACATATATGTATATGTGTGTATATATGTATGTGTATATTTATATATGTATGTATATATATATACATATGTATGCATTTGTAAATGTATGTATATATATATATATATATATATACACACACACACACACATATATATATATATATACACACACACACACACACATATATATAAATGTATATATGTATACACACACACACACATATATATATATATAATTATATATATATATATATACACACACGCACATATATATAATTATATATATACACACACACATATATATATATATATACACACACACACACATATATATATATATATATACACACACACATATATATATATATACACACACACACACACATATATATATATATATATACACACACACACATATATATATATATATATATACATATACACACACATATATATGTATATATATACACATATACACACACACATATATATATATATATATCTAAAAGTAAATGAGAGGAGGCGCACAATAGTGTAGTATGGCAAGTCAATGGAGCCAGGTGAAACAAACCACTTAATGAATCAGACCCCTAGTAACCTATGGGATAGCCAAGGGTGGCTGAAGATTGAATACATCCTTACAGCCTACGTGATATCCTGCAGATAAGCCATTAAACAATTGGCTTCTGGTACGCATACATCTTTATTGGTGTGACCTGTTTTTATACCTTTATGAATGTTACCTGGCCGTGTGTGACTTTCTAGTCTATGAGCTGTATATATCCATCTTAGATACTGGTGATACCCACTTGGTGGGAAGCTCTGGCTCACTCATTTCTGGTGGTCTGGTTCCTTTTTTCTGGTTTGTTTCACCTGGCTCCATTGACTTGCCATACTACACTATTGTGCGCCTCCTCTCATTTACTTTTAGATTTTTTCCTGCTACACCGCTTGATACGGAGGATTGGCAGCCGCCCGCACGGGGGAAGTGTTATATAAGAAGGAACAATTACAAGATTGTGGACTATAATATTATCATACTGGTGCAGTATCCTAGCGCCTTCTGTATCTATTCTGTGTTATATATATATATATATATATACACACACACTCATCCCCTCTCTACTGCAACGTAAGAGGGGATGAGGAGCTCAATGGTGAGATGGGAGGAAGTTCAATGAGTAGGCCCCTGGAGGAGAAAGCTGTGCCCAAGGAGACACCCAAACAGCACCCACGGCTGGAATGTAGACCTCTTTATTAAAAGAGTTTTACATTAACATTAAGTAATTATTTTGGCCAACAACTCATACAGAAATTGGATCTTTTCCAGTTCATGAAATGCTGTGATAAGGAGTACCACTGTGCTTTTATATTATGCTGTACAAGCATCCAGGCAAGAGGCTGAGGGTGCTCTTAGATATGTGATGGCTAGGAAGGTTTCATCAATTGTGACGTCCGAATTAAGGAGTTCCAGTTAGACGGGAGTTAAATGGAGTAGTGCAAGTACTGGTCTGTTGAGGTAGTGATCGATTGGGTGTTCTGTGATGGCTCTGCCATATTAATAAGCAAAGCATAGAATGCAGAAAACTCCTCAGCAGGATTTGATTGAACACTAACTGATCTTGCTTATTGTTTTAAAAGAACTTACTCTAGAGGGTTTGTTAGTTTAGTAACAAAGAGCGTGTCCATCTTATCTCCCACTGCAACCATTTTAGGATTTAACTGCTTTTTCAGACCAAATTACATTAGTTGCCACATAAGGGAGGCAGTTTTGCAGAATAGTTTATTATTGGGCTATTGTGTTTGGAGTGAGAGCTAAAATTGGGGTATCCAGTTGTGCCACATTTTCCCTGGTGCACTTTTTCTGGGCAGATGTGAAACTTATCAGGCTTTTTAATGCAAAGTATTTTTAAAGGTACACATGGGTGGTAAATTAGGGGTGTAGTGCAAACAGATTGTCTCAATAATTTGGGCGCCAGACCATCTCTACATTATACACTCTTCTTCACTCAAGCATTCTTAATTGGTTGCAGCAATAAAGTAAATATGTACAGTTCACGTATACATCTCCTCCTGCACAGTTCTTAATGGTATCTCAAGGTGTTAATGAGACATTTGCCACATCTAGGGGATCTGCACTCATTTTGCAGTCCTGACACAATCTATATGTATGCTCAACTGCTCTCACCCCACCTCGGCGGGGCTGATACCTCACTTGTTTGGGACACTGACACTTCCTCTCAAGTGTACTCTCAGCCCTGCTCACCCCTCCTGTGTGGGTGTAACTTTCCCTTGGGCTCTGGTACTTTCTTCACTATGTACTCTCAGCCCGTCTACCCACAATTCTTCCTCTCTGTAGAAGCCCTCCGTCTCCTGAGGGCTCTTCCATGCTCTCAGGGACTTTTTCTTAATATGGGTGCTCTCCCCCTAATGTGGTTCCCCCACTCTTATTAAAGGGACAGTAGAGTTTGTTTGCACATGGCAGCCACTGCACAGCTGCTCCCAAGTAATGCCAGGCCCCCAGCTGTCACATCACCTCTCCTGTCTCCTGCGCCACACACACTCTTTTTAATTTTCTTCTGTTGATTACTTTCAACTCCTCTCCAATTCTTCCAACAACCCGTCCTCCTTCCTCTCACTCTCTAGCAGGCTTGTTAGACTAGCTCTCATCACAGACCCCTTGGCTACACCCCCTGCACCTTGCCACTTAATTCACCCACTCTGGTGACCCCTGCCTGCAGTCACTGGGGCAGTGGGGGCGTTAAACCAATTATTTTGTAAATCTATAGTTACTTGTTAAACCAGTAAGTGCACAATGTATCAGTTATGGACACCTGAAGTTCAGCAATTAAGGGTAAAGCATTATAAAATGCAGTAATTACAATCAATCATTCAACAACTGTTGAATAAACTTGGTATCCTGATCAAGGAAAGGAGATTGTATGCAGGTGTGAACGATATATAAAGGTAGGTCTTCCACTTCCATCTCAGAGGATACTGTTCTGCAGTCAAGCGAGTTTTGTCTGTTAGACAAGCCAGCATAGGGGACATCCCACAGTACAAGACGAGATAAAGGCTCTTTACCTTGTTCGTAGATGTGAGCTGCCAGTATTGTGTCATCGCTGGCAACTGAGAGTTGAAACGGAAATCCCCATCTATATTTAATGTTGTGGTTTCTGTGATTTAGTGATAGGGAGTAGCTCTCTCATTTTTATTGTGGTGGGAGCTAGATTGGCAAATATAGTTGTAAATTAGTTTCTTGGAAAAGGATGAGCTATGTATTTCTAGTGGTGACTATGTTTATTTTGTGTGTATTAATGAAACTGAATGATGTCCCTGTGGGGCTGATTCATGGGCATCTTAAGTATGAAAGCACAGTGGCCCTGGTCCAGCTGAAGGTTTTCAATGGGGGAGTCTGGAAGTATTGTTTGAAAAAGGCCTCCAAATAACCAGAATGGACTGCTGCATCAATCGCCTCTTTGACATGTTTCTTTTTTTTTTTTTAAGTTTTATTTTTGCAAAGTCACATAAACAAAACATTACAATTAACAGGGTGAATACACAACGTGAAGGTAACGGAATACCACCCCGGCTCTATAACCAGCGCAGAACCTGGAAATCACCAAATCAACCAAATATTGAGATATAAGGAAAATGAGTGACCCAAAGTTTTCATACTCAGAGAAAAAGAGAGAAGGAAAAGTAAAAAAAAAAAGGGAGGAAGTAGAAGGAATAAGTGAAAAAGAGATCCAATATAGGAAAAAGTCAGAGCTCTGGAGGAAAAGGAAGAAATAGCACTGATTTCTGTAAAGGGTGGGTACGCCTGAAAGAAGGATAACCATGGGTCCCAGACCCTGGTGAAGGTTCTCGAGGAATTGCCAATAATACTGGTCATATATTCCATCCTTTGGGTCTGCCAGACTCTATTTATTTTGGACTGCGTGGAAGGAGGGGATTGCAATTGCCAGTCTGCCGCTATTGGGCAAGTAGCGGTCGAGAAAATGTGCTCAATGAATTTATTCTGATAACGGGATGCCGAGGGAGCTCCCAGGGAAAGGAGGACAAATTTAGGCTGCAGGGGAATATGCACCTGAAGACTTGAGTGGATCAAGGTTTTGAGCTCAACCCAGGAACTTGACAGCTTTGGACATGTCCACCATATATGGAAGAACGTGCCCTCATGGGAGAACCCTCGTCAAAACCGATCAGACAAGTCAGGAAAGATTCTACGGATGTGCGAAGGCACAACGGTATAGTATGATATAAATATTCTCTTTAACTCTAACACAGATAGAACTAGAGGCAGCATTCTCGTATATCTCAGACCATTGCTCATCCACCAACTCGTCACCAAGGTCTCGCTCCCAGGCTAATTCGTGGGGGCCTCTAAAATTCGGGGTTGAAGAAGCAAGTTCTTAGTAGAGTATAGAAATTAGACCTTTTGTTGAGGATGAGCTTAGGCAGTTAAGAGATTCAAAGGTAGAAAGAGGGCAGGATGAAAGGCGGCCTTTGACAACACTATGAAAATGTCGTAGTTGTAGAAACTGGTGAAAGTGCTTTGAGTGAACATGAAAATGTGACTGGATGTCAGAGTTGGGCGGAGAGCTAGTATCTTCGGAAGTCAGGAATCCCCAGGCCTCCTCCCCACAGGGATCTCTGAAGAACCTTAAGTCGAATTTGGGGCCGTCTACGCGACCAAACAAATCTATTAACATGAAATTAGAGGAATTTAAACACGTAGGGTGGGATACGAATAGGAAGGAATAAAGCAGTCTAGGGAGAATATTCATTTTAATGGCATTAATGCGGCCAATCCAAGAGATGTAAAGTTGAGACCAAGCTATGAGGTCTGACTTTATTTGGTCAAGGAGGCAGGGAATTTACCTTGGAAAAGATGCCGGTAATGTTTGGTAATAAAATAAGAACACCCAAATATTTAATTTTATGGCGATCCCACTGAAATGGAAAGGAGCGCTCCAGTAATATCTTGTCTGCGTCAGGAACATTAAAGTCCAATATCTCGGTCTTGTCCGGGTTGACCTTATAGCCCGAAAAATAGCCATATAGATGTAACTCAGTTAGGGGAGGAGGCACCGAAGTACTGGGATAAGTAATGGACAACAAAACATTGTCCAAATAAAGCGCAATCTTATGAGTAGAGGGGCCCACCTGTATACTAGATATCTCACAGTTGTCCCGAGTCCTAGCGACCAGTGGCTTATTAACGAGAGCAAATAGAAGCGGGGAGAAGGGGCACCCTTGGTGAGTGCCATTCATAATTGAAAACAACGTCAAACCATTAGCAGAAACAGTGGCCAAAAGGGTAATGATAGAGAGCTAAAATACCTGCCAGACCCCCATTGCTCGAAGTACTCCCTCCATAAATGACCAGGAGAGGCGGTCGAACGCCTTTTCCGCGTTGAGCGCCTTATGGAGGGGAGGGAGATTATGATTGTATGAATTAGGTCAATCTTTCTAGTATTATCAGGGGCTTGACGCCCTGGAATAAAACCCACCTAATCAGAATGCATGAGGGCAGGGAGGAACAGGTTCAACCTAGAGGCCAATATCTTTGCAAATATTTTCAGGGCATTGTTAAGTAACAAAATAGGTCTATTACTGGCACAAAGAGAATGGTCTTTCCCCGGTTTGGGACTAACAATTATGTTAGCCCTAGTTGTGGCGGAATCAAAGGAAGCTCCCTTTGTTAAAGAATTTTGTCAGATGAGTGCCGAGGCCTGGAACAAACTTTTTATAGTACTGGGGGGGTGAGGCCATCTGGACCCGGAGACAAAGAGGATTTCTATGACTTAACTGCCGCCAAAACCTCAGACAGAACAATGTCCACATTCAGAAAAGACTGCTGTGCCAGGGTAACTTTAGGAAGGGGTGTAGATGAAAGGTAATCAGTCAAGGAGGGGATCAGGGGGTCCCGACGAGGGGGAGGAGCCTCAAGGTTGTAGAGAGAAGAATAAAAGTCCCTAAATTCACTAAACTATCTTTGCTGGGTCATACATGATATCGGCTGAGGGATACCGACATATTTTATCGATATGATGCAGGGCTAATTTTTTTCTGGAGTTTTCTAGCTAAAAGAGAGTCGGCTTTATCATAATAACGCTGTTGAAGTTTCTGCATAGTGATGGCTGCTCTTTGGGAAAGAAGGGTATTTAGTTGACCCTTCAATGAGGCAGGGTCAGGATGTGATGAGTTTGGTGTTGGGTAAGGAGTGAAGCTAGTCTAAGTTCCAAAGAGGATATTTCCGCTGCCGCTTTTTTACGGACAGCCACTGACTAATCAATTGACCTCGTAGAGTAGCTTTGAGAGCCTCCCAAACAATTCCTGGGCTTAGATCAGGGGTTCAATTATCTAAAAAGTAATCAATAATGAAGGTCTTATGAGTCCTATGAGTCTATTAAGTAACAGTGAATCATCTAAATCAGGCCTGTCCAACCTGCGGCCCTCCAGATGTTGTGAAACTACAAGTCCCAGTATTCCCTTCCAGCTATCAACAGGTTGTCTACCGGCAAAGCATGCTGGGGCTTGTAGTTTCACAACACCTGGAGGGCCGCAGGTTGGACAGGCCTGATCTAAATGGCATCTACTACGTTGAGGGGGCAGTTTAAGGAGATCTATAAGGAGAAATACGCCAGAGTGGTCAGTCCAGGAGAGAGGGGATATGTCTGCCTGAATCACATGATGAGTAAGTGTATGCGAAACAAGTAACATTTAGGTGTGTGTATAGTTGGTGAGGGATGAAAAAGTGGGTATAATTAGAGATGCACATTCACCTCCGTGAAGTGGTTTTGGGTCTAGGTTAGCTTCGTGTTTTGGTTTTGGTTTTATGCTAAAAAAAAATCACATAATTTTGCTCTTTTTTTGTTCTACAATATTAACCTCAATAACACTAAATTTCATTTGCAGTCAATTTAGACCACCTCACAGATCACAATATTATTTTCATACACTTTCAGACAAATACTGCAGCGACCTGGTTGGATGCTAAGCGACAGAGCAATGACACAAACACATGGCAGTTCCTAGCACATCTAGAACACATTGGCACACAGCATTGGCATAAAATTAAAATGGGGGTCCGCCTTACCTCCGACCCCTCGCTATGTTGGATCTTAAAAGAAATTCAAAATTTGCGACATCCGACGACGTCTTGCCTCGTTTTCAATTTCAATGGCGCGCGACGGTACCGAGCTGGCTCAGTTCGGTACTCAGATCCCATAAATTCGGGTGTGTTCAGTTCTTGAGGAACCGAGCCTGAGCAGCTCTAGGTATAATCCCTGGCATCCGCATTGCAGAGCCTCCATGAGTCATATAGACAATGGTGTGAAAGAAGTGTGGACAAGCAGGTGGAATCTGGGGAGAGAGAGGAGCCCCGCCGGGAATAGGAAGGAGGAGACCTGTTGAGAACCGGATCGAGGGTGACATTAAAGTCACCACCAATGATAATATGACCCTGCACCAATCGCTCAATATGTTTAAAGATTTTGGTAAAAAAAAGGCTTTTGTCTCTGGTTCGAGGCATAGACTGAAACCAGAGTGACAGTGGCAGAGCAGTGCGTGCTGTTCACCAACGGATAGCAGCCTTCCAGATTTGCATAGGTCTTTGAATGAAGAAAGGGGACTTTACTATAAAATAAAATAGCAACACCCCGTTTCTTGCAATCCGTCGATCCAAAGAATGTCTGGGAAAACTGCTTACCCTGAAGTTGTGTATGAACTCCCGTAAGATGAGTTTCTTGAAGAAATACGATATCTGTTTCTCTCCTACAGTCACCCAAAAGAATTGTACATTTGCGAGGGAAGTTGAGGTCATTCACATTGACGGAGAATATCTTCAAAGCCATGGCAGCAGTGAGGAGCCGATCTCCAGTGAGAACACTATACATTTATTAAAGGGACATAACCAGTTAATTCGTCGATGAAACAGAAGTTTAAAGATCAAGTAAAAAGATGGATCAAAATCACTACAGTAGGAAGGGGGAAAGAAAGAAATAAAGAAGCAGCCCGATTGGACAAAAACCCTGAATGAAAGGAATCCTGTGAGGATTACGAGGCAATATCAAAATTCCAAAACACATCAAAGTTTAACAATGTCTGAGGGTGCATGGGGAGGTGGGCCTAGGTCTTGTACAGCGTTAGGAGCCGTCACAACCCGAGGAGACCCAAAGAAGAGGCTTATTACATAGAAATGTAATTCTAGCTGAAGAACAGTGTGCAGAGGATATATAACATGTATATTGACCATTGAAAACAATTGAAAGGGGGGAGGGAAGGGAAGAGGAGAGGACCAGGATAAGGTAGAGGGGGGAGAGAGAGATATAGGGTACCCTAGCCCGTTAAAAGACAATGTAGGAAGGGAAGACTATGAGGGTTTAGATGACCGAGCATCAGCTGGACCAATACACAATAATATAGGGTGCCCTGCGGACAACAATTGTACTCCGTGACAGAGCAGTGTATTATGACAAGCAAATATTTTAGTTAGACATATAGGAACTTTTCATTAAGGGGTATAGAGGAGGAGGAGGGGTGGGGGGTAATGGGGACAAGGGAGAGGGAAGGGGAGAAGATATTACCTCTCCAGACCAATGGTTCAACATGCAATATAGTGCAAACAGAGCAACAATACATCAAATAGTACCATTAGTACCATTGGTTACAAGAGGGTTAAAAGTTGTAAAGGCTTGAATGCTAAACAAATCTGACAACCAAATGAACATTTTTTCAAAGAAGAAATTTAAAAAAAATATTATTTTTTTTTGCCAAACAGAGTAATGAATTTGAAACTTTAGGGAAACTAAAGAAACATTAGATTAGCAAGGAGGGCAATAAGATCCAACTGGCGTGGACAATCCACCTGAAAAGCAAATAAAGAGAAAAACTTGCACTAGTATAGACATATCAGGTAGGATCTGCATCCCAAAGACGTCGTCTAGAGGACCAGGACCATTCTGACTGAGGGAGCATCGAGTGCTGGGCCTGAGGAGGCGTCGTGTGAGGAACTGATAATTCGGGAGGGATGCCCAGCTTGGCCAAAAGACTCTGACCTTGATCCAATGTTTTGGCAAAGTGTGAGAAGTTGTCAGTAGAGACTTGAAGTTGGAATGGGAAACACCAGTGCTATCATATATTGTGCAGGCGGAGAATCCTAGGTACTGGCTGAAGCTCCCTCCGTTTTTGTATCATAGAAGGAGCAAAGTCCTGAAATAACTGAATGTCCATGTTGTGAAATGAGACCACGGGTTGGTCCATAGTAGCAGTGAGGATGCGGTGTCTGGTTCGAAAATAATGTAAACGAACAATGATGTCATGGGGAGGTTGCCCGCTAACAGGCTTAGCTCTCAGGGCACCATGAGCCCGGTCCATAAGACAGTCAGCTTCAGAGGTGTCCGGAAGAAGGTGGAGGAAGAGGGCCTTGAGGAAAGTTTGGAGATCCGCCATGCCGATTTCTTCAGACACATTTCTGATGCTGATATTATTACAGCGGGAACGATTTTCAGAATCCTCTTGTCTTTCTTTCAGAGTTTCAACTTTGTCACGGAGACGGGAGAGTTCCTTGTCAATAACACAGTTGGAACGGCAGATAGCATCAGTTTTTTTATTACAGGGCATACGTCCTGTTGCCCAGCGTATTCAACTCTGTTTTGAACTCGTTGCCCACTTTTGTCAGCTCCTGATAGAAAGTCGTCTTCACCCATTCCAGGAGGCTAGTCATTACCGATTGAATCTGAGGGTCTAGCTCAACTTCAGATGACGAGGAGCCCGGTGCCCCCTGGTGGTCAGATTGGGGGAGGAGAGTTTAGCTTTTGATCCGAAGAAATTTGCTGATGTTCCCGTAGTCACTTTCTTTGGTTTGGTAGACATGATTAGGACTGACCAGTAGTTGGAAGAAGCAAGGAGGGTAGGATAAGGTGAGGAAGGAAAAGATGGGAGATCGCACACTGATCTCAGCTTAGGTGAAAGGGGTCTTACCCAGGGAGGGTAAGCATAGTAAAATTCACATAATAGCCCAAAGTTGTTTCAGATCACGTGAAGAGATGGTGTCAAGCAGTAGACAATCGCCAGTAGAAATGGGGAGCGTTTTGCACATATTGAATTGGACCCAAAGAATCCAGTTTCAGCACTGGTCTCCTCCAAATATTACTGTAACCACTGCACTGTCAGCTCCCAGGTGGTGAGAAGGGGGAGTGCATGGGCTCTTTGATTCCAATAATAACTCCAGTGTGGTTGGTGAGAGTATAAACGTGGAGGGTGCCAATTTAACAGTCAGACCGCTCAGCTGGAAGCAATGCTTCATACATCCACCTCTCCATTAAGGGCCCACGGTGTCCTGAGCAGAGACGCCGACCAGAAGTTGGGTGCCACGTACCGAAAGTGAGGAGAAAGAGGTGCCGACAGAACTGGAGACCGCAGCAGTGCCGGCAATGTGAGGCCCCGGACTGCGAGTGCATCTGACAGGTCGCCGAGCTTCCCCAGGTCCAGGTAAGGCTTTGTGGCCGATTCGATTTAGTCCCTCTTGAGGATGTGGAACACCCGGATCACTGTGGGGCCCGCAAGGAGCTACTGTACGAGGAGGGGGCCAGGCGTGGTCCGCAGAAAATCGCTGAAGTGGAGGGGGCCCGTATGAGATAGTTCTTGGCTGATTCTTCTCTCGATGGGGTCTCTGCAGATCTGTATAGGGGGCCCCAGGGTAGGTGGTCGAGATAGGCCTCACTCTTCGTCGGTTAATTGGGCGGTCTGTGCCTCGTTTGACGGGAATCTGAGGGTCTCCTCATGTGCCTGGGACATTCAGTCCCACTTTCTAGCAAGTTCTGCCAAGATCAGCGGCAGTTATTTAGGGAGATGAGAGCAGTTTAAGCTCTGCTTCGTGTGTACCTCCTGATATGGTGTCCAAGCCACGCCCCCGACATGTTTAATTCTTAAGTTGTTGTAGAGTACTCTATTTTCCAAGTCTTCCAACTTATCCCTCACCCAGTCCATGGCCGAGCATCACAATATCAATTCTTGGGTCTGCTACATCCTGAAACTGGTAGAACTCATCCAACTTGGCCTCTAGTTTCAGTGCCATTATCTATAGCCACCATTTCAGATTTGAAATCAGCAGTGGTTGAGGGGAGATCCAACAGAGATATGGATTTAATAACCAGAAGCAGATATAAAAAAGTAGCTTCATAGTTGAAGGTAGGTTTTTATATGCTCCAGGTTCAGTGGTTGGTGGGCTACACAGTACAGGGCAGTGCAGTATCAGACCAAGGTCAATGAAGTATTTAAAAGAAACAGAGGAAGCTATGTTTGAAAATTTCAAATTTTTGATACTTCAAATACAGCCAGACTGATTAAAAACACTCTACATGTTTTTAATACACTAATTTTACCAGCTTTAAAGGCTGTTTAATAAACAGACTGTAGTCCCTGGCGGTAAGAAGCGGTCACCATAAGCTGTAGTCGACAAGAGTGTGGTCTGCAGCATCTGAGAATGGGAGAAGGCTTTGTGGCCAAATTCTATGATTGCTATGAGAGAAGGACATCTAAGGGGAGCTTGACTGAATCAGTTCTTTTGGTGTCTCTGGAGATAAGGAAGGACCAAATCCCAGTCAGTACCAGATGAGACTAAATGCTGGGGGAGTTGTTGACATCTATACAGTTGGAATATCTGATGTGGATCAGAGGCTGATGCTCGGTGGGAATCTGATTGCCCTGACAACACCACTGGGTTCTTAATCACTGGTAACTCCTCATACTGGATAACATTTTATGTGCCAGAGGGTCACAGATTGTCCAGTGTAGTTTTGAGGCTGGATACAGCTTTCTGATATGCAGTGTCACAACAGCTTAGGTTATCTAGAGGAAATGGCCTACACCTTCTCTTCCAAGAGGATGATCTGGCTATTAATATATTTTACACTTACTAATAAGTCCCCAATATGCGTGTCCTCAACACCCCATTAAGGGGAGAACCACTGCTATAGAAACTAACATTGTGGATCTCCATACCATTGGAGGTGGTCTATGCAGGAGCTGGACTGCTAAAGTAAGCATCTGCATACCACATGATGTACAGCTAATGCGCGGGACAGAGAAGATAACTGGTGTGAAGCACTGGGAGATTACTACTCCACACAAATACTGGTCTCTAATGATTGTAAGAAATTTACACCGATCATCCACATAATCAAAACTACTGACAAGTGAATAACATTGATTATCTTGTTACAATGCAACCTGGCAAAGGGTGGGATATATTAGGCAGCAACTGAACTGTCAGTTCTTGGAATGGATGTTTTAGAAGCAGGAAACATGGGCAAAAGTAAGGATCTAAGTAACTTTGACAAGGGCCAAATCCCATAGAAAAAGTACTGTAGTACAAATTGCTGAAAAAGTTAATGCAAGTATGATAGAAAAATGTAAGAACACACAGGGCAACGCAGCTTGCTGCGTAGCCACAAACCAGTCAGAGTGCCCATGTTGCCACCTGTACACCGCCGAAAGTACCTACAATGGGCATGTGAGCCACAGAACTGGACCATGGAGCAATGGAAGAAGGGGGCTTGGTCTGATGAATCACATTTTGTTTTACACCATGTGGCCGCTTAGGTACGTATGCATCATTTATCTGGGGGAAGAGATGACACCAGGATGCACTATTGAAAAAAAAGGCAAGCTGGTGGAGCCAGTGTGATGCTCTGGGCAATGTTCAGCTGGGAAACCTTAGGCCCTGGCATTTCTGGGGATATTACTTGGATACGTACCACCTACCTTAAGCACTGTTGCAGAAGAAGTACTGCCCTTCAAGTCTAATAAATGTAACTCAAAATAACTTCAGTTTTGTATATTAAGCTCATATTGCAGGTTACAAAGCCCTGTACTTTTTTTTTTTCTTCAAAGCAATAGACCAAGAATTCAACAACTTTCTCCATGGGTCTCGAATTTGGTCTTAAACTAGACCTATGGTCACAGCCTCTGCATACGCAACAAGGTAAGTTTGAAATATAAACCTTTAAAAACAAACAAACCGCAGCGCTCTCTAGTCTGGCACACCGACCGGCTGTCAATGCTTCACATCGCCGACACTGAACTGCTTCGCATACGCAGCAGATCCCTACTGGCTCCATTGCGGAAGGGATCGCACCTGTGTCCGCAAGAGGTAAGTCGAACACAATCACAGGTGGATAGTGTGGTATCAAATTAATTGGGGGCACTTATGTGAGGCATAATTGTCGCATAAAATGAACTGGGGCACAACTATGTCATATTAACTGGGGCTCTACTAGGAGTCATATGATTTGTGGGCACAGCTATGAGGCATAAGCCAAATTGGGGGCTCTGCTGTGTGGCATAAGAATTGCCTGTACTAAATTAGGGCAGAATATGAACTGGGGGCACGACTATTCTGTGGCATAACTTGAACAAATATATAAACACACTATATGGACAAAAGTATTTGGCCACACCTGTTAATTATTGAATTGATGCATTTCAATCAGACCCATTGCCAGAGGTGTATAAAATCAAGCACCTAGCCACGCAGTCTCCATTTGCAAACATTTGTGATACAAAATGGGTCTTTCTGAAAAGCTCAGCGACATAAAAGGATGGTACTGTGATAGAATGCCACTTTTGCAATAAGTTTGTTCATTAAATTTGATCCCTGCTGGAAATTCCATGGTCAACTGCAAAAGATATTAGAAAGTGGAGGCGTTTAGGAACAATAGCAACTCAGCCAAAAAGCGAAAGACTACGTAAAATTACAGAGCAAGGTCAACGACTGCCAAGGTGCATAAAAGTCGGCAACGCTCTGCATTCCATAGCTGAAGAGTTCCAAACTTTTTGCGCTTACATTAATGCCAGTGGAACTGTGTAGCAGGAGCTTAATGGAATCACTAATTCAGCTTACTGAACCATCTCCTGTTGTTTCCTCTCTGCATTCCAAATCTGTTTATGCTCCACCATTCCTGTTCTCTGGGAAGAGACCCAATCGGCCAGCTCCAGCCTCCTGTCCTGAGGCGCCAGCTCCAGCCGCCTGTCCTGAGGCGCACCCCTTAAGTCTCCCTAGAACAGGGATCCATCTTGCTTACTCTCATCAACAATTTTCTCTACTTAGCTTTGCTTAGTATAGGGAAATATATATTACACATACATTATCGTTATCCCCCTGTGTCGCCTATGATCAAACTCAGTGGTTACTGCTTACACGTGATATCTACATACCACAAAATTGTTGTTTGAAGAATTATTTCCCTGACATCATCTATGAAAAATGAAAACCTGTCACTACATAAATCAAGTGATTTTGTGATATTTGTAATAGACTCTCGAAGATTGAGAATAGAGTTCAGGGAGAGTGTAAGGGACTTATGAAAAATAATAAGATGGAAACAATGAAACTGTACTGAGTTGTGAACTTTGCTAAACAGACTTTACTTGCACCATCATATAAACTAGGTAAATTCCTATATGTGTATATGTATATCCTAGGGGGGAGATTTTGTAATCTGGGTGCTTGGCTGACCGTCCATTTAAAGCACATTTTACTGTATTATATTTGTATCTATTACCTTGGCACTTATATAAGAGCTGCTATCAAATTCTGTGTTTATGCTATATGTTTATATTCTACATATATTCATTAGCTAAAAATATAATTATTGTCGTATCCAAAGGTACAACAAATAAACAAAACGGATTATAAAAATGGGGATGGGAAACTGCAACATTTTATCTACTCTGTAAATAATTTGTTGTGTAGGATCGCGCTTCTTACCGTTTCATGATGAAATGGGGTAATGCCGTCATACAACTTCCCAGAAACATGATCAGACAGCCAATGCTTATCATTCGAGGACGATGTAACTTTGCACCAAAGTAGCTGACAAAGGTGATAACCAATAAGTTTCCTAAAAACAACGGAGACAGCAGAACTTTGTGAATGAGCCATAAATGTTACCAATGATTTATTTATTTATTGTCTTTGAAGGATCCTCGGTCCCTGACGGTCTGGTAGGACATAGCTATATATAAGGACCAAGGACCACTCTGAGAGGTCACGTACTGGACAGTATATCATTACTGCACTGTAATAAATGCATTTTTGAATCAACATTTGTGAAATTTGAACCAGGCTGTCATGTTCATAGCTTAATCAGGAAATTATGAATAGTAGGGTATTGTGGTCATGAGCCAAACCCCAAACTGTCCTTTTTTTAGCAGGACAAGCCCAATTCACGGACCTTGAAAGGAGCGTTTTTTTGCAGGTTTTTTTCTTTTGCAGGATTATTTATTCTCATTAAGAACCGTGCCTATGGGGCCCCTGGGCAGTTGCCCATCGTGCCCAATGGAAAAGATAGCCCTGGAACTGGGACTTGTTTGTACATCATCATTGAGAGAATTGCTGGACTGTTTATTTTAACTCAAACTCCACAGCTCATCATCATCATCATTTATTTATATAGCGCCACTAATTCCGCAGCGCTGTACAGAGAACTCATTCACATCAGTCCCTGCCCCATTGGAGCTTACAGTCTACATACCCTAATATAGACACATACTCACACAGACAAACAGACAGAGAGGGAGAGACAGACAGACAGAGACTAGGGTCAATTTTGATAGCAGCCAATAAACCTACTGGTATGTTTTTGAAGTGTGGGAGGAAACCGGAGCACCCGGAGGAAAACCACGCAAACACAGGGAGAACATACAAACTCCACACAGATAAGGCCATGGTCGGGAATCAAACTCATGACCCCAGTGCTGTGAGGCAGAAGTGCTAACCACTAGGCCACTGTGCTGCTCGAGTGTATTCAGATTGCGGACGCGTCCCGGCCTTGCCCTGACAGCTGGGATGTCACTTCTGGTCCTTCACGTCCTGCCGTTGCCAAGGCAACAGGATCACCTCTCACACTGCCGCTACATCCCGGCTAATAATAACAACCGAGGTGCGCGGCTCTAATTAAAGCTTTGCTATATTCTGAGTGGATGTGGGGGGTGTGCTCTATAGCCCCATTTCTGATTGGTCCCTTTGAGTTTAAAAGGCAGGGAGGGCTTAGTCTCCCTGCTGGTTATAGCGCTTTTGCCCTGTAATAGCTAACCTGCTCTGTGTGCTGTGAAATCTCTGAATACCTCTGATTAATTCCTGTTGTGACCCTTGGATTTTTTTCTGGACCCTGCTTGATTGCTGATTGACCCTGACCTCTTGGCTCATTCTTCTGGACTATACTTGTTTGCTACCAGCCCTGACCTATTGGCCTATTTGTGACACTCCCTGCTCACTGCTGACACACGACCTCTGGCCTGACTCTAGTTATCTGTGTACAGAGTCGCCTGACTCCCAGCCTCCTGTCTCCGTGTTACCTGTTTCTGCTCATAAGCTTTTACTACATTAAGTCCTGGGGGCATCCGAGTACCTGTGAGTGCGTCCAGCTCTACGGGAAAGGCGGCTGCTATAGGTGAAGATCTCTCCTACTAGTTCTAAGAGTTTATGACAGTTACTAGGAAGCTGTAACATCGTAAAGGATTGTTTGCAATGAAAGGGAGAAATCAACACAATACAGTTTAATTATTTTTTTTATTGAATCAGAGAAAGCAAATACAACAATGGCAAAGTTAGAAAATCCTTCGTTAAAACCATAGACTGCAGACAAAATTAGTACAGTTGTGAACGGATCATTAGAAAATAGACAGGAACTGAATGTTCATCATCATCATCAGCTATTTATATAGCATCACTAATTCCGCTGCAGTGTACAGAGAACTCATTCACATCAGTTCCTGCCCCCATTGGAACTTACAGTCTAAACACACACACACACAGACAGACGAAGGGAGAGACTAGGGTCAATTTAGATAGCAGCCAATTAACCTACCAGTATGTTTTTGGAGTGTGGGAAACCCACGCAAACACAGGGAGAACATACCAACTCCACACAGATAAGGACATGATCAGGGATTGAACTAATGACCCCAATGTTATAAATAGTAATATTGGAGCAAAAACAGCTCAAAATTACATTATTTTACCTATTTTTCACAATTTTTAATTAAAACCAGATCCAAAACCAAAACCTTTTGCAATTTTTTCTCAAAATATGTCACAAACCCAAAACACAAACGTGTTTTAGAACCAAAACCGCATCCAAAACCAAAACACGGGGGTCAGCGCTCATCTCTATTAAACACGTCAAGAACTAAGTACACTGAGAAGAGTTAGGTCCAACTCTGTAGAAGAAACAGGCAGTTTTAAAGGAGGGTCTACTTTTTGTGAACAACAAAATGGCAGCTCGGATCCCATGACAAAATTTGAGCGCTGTGCCAGTCTAGTACAAGAGAGTGCAATGGAAGCCAAGGGAGACCCAAGATTATCAGATTCATGGATTTGTGGATAACGAAAAATGATATAGCTTCCTCATGTAAGACTCCCAGCTGTAATGTTAAAGATGCAGTACAATGTTGAATGGTTCTTCCAGTAATCATGCTACCATCAATGACAGTGATGGTAATAGGACATTCAAGTGGAAAAGTAAGAAGATCACATCTGCAGACTATAGTGGCAGTAATAAAGTTGCCTGTTACATCTGAAGCCAGAAAGGCTGTAAGAGAAGTCATACCAGTGGAGATATACAACAGAACAATGGTGACAAAATTGGTTCTTAGTGGAGATAGGGGAGAGTTATTTGCAGGACCCAACATGACCTCTTTGGTACCGGATGTCTGGGACAAGTTCCAAGAAGGTCACCCTATTCTACATAATATAGGTATAACTTGTTTTCAAATCTTCTCTGGAGAAAGGAGAGACCGGCCCAACTGGATGAGTTCTTCTGGAGGGAAAACAGGAGTTTGGGATCGAGGAGCTAAACGGAAGGCTGAAGCTGATATCTATTCTGTTACAAAGTATAATGAGATCCTCCAGTGAAGTCGGAAGTTCCTGAGATGCCAGCTCATCCTTAATTCGGTCAGATAACCTCTGCCAAAATACTGCAAACAAAACTGTATTATTTCCATTATTTCCATTGGACTGTGATGCTGGTGTCCGAAATTGGACAGCATACTGGCCTTGTGATTGTGCGCCTTGATGGAGACACAAAACACTAGAAGTAGCACTAGAGAATCTGCCAGGTTCATAAAATATTTTCTTAAATGTGTCCAGGAAAGTGGAGCATTTATGCAACAGTTGATCTCTGCGTTTCCGTAATGAGGTGTGTCCATGCAAGTGCTTCAGCGGCGCACGGAGGATTGTCGGGGGGGTTTCCCCCCGCCGACCCAAAATAAAAAACCCAGAGAGAGAGCTGCTGTACAACTTGGGGTCTCCATCAAATTTGGGGATTAGGAATATGCAGTTGAAAGGGTGCTATGGGAGGTGCAGCTGGCTCTTGAGTAGCTATAGAAGGAGCCTAAACAGTCAAAGTGCTTTGAAGAGCATCAAGATGGATAGATAAACAGGAATTGTGCTAATTGTTCCTGGTTTGTATCTTGTTTTTCAATCCTTCCTGTTAGGTGTTCAAAGAGATCTCCGGGAGAGCAATTACCAGCAGAATACATATTCTTTCAAGGTCAGATCATCAGTCAAAATATGGTCTATTCCAATTGTCAGACAGAATTTGCGTTAACAGTCTAAGCCCAACTGCTTTTCACCAGGAACTGTGGCAAGGTGGTATGTGACATTGCTCTTGGGGCCCAAGACCATGAACATATGGGGTCCCAGAACAATGGCACACTGACACTTGGCATCCCAGAACAATGGCACACTGACACTTGGCATTCCAGAACAATGGCACACTGACACTTGGCATTCCAGAACAATGGCCCATTGACTGACTCTTGGGGTCCCAGGGTTACGGCAGACTGACAGTGGGGGTTCCAGAATAATGTCACACTGACACTTGGGGGTAAAAGTATCAAGCTGAGAGTTTTCCGGCGGGTTTGAAAAGTGGAGATGTTGCCTATAGCAACCAATCAGACTCTAGTTGTCAATTTGTAGAATGTACTAAATAAATGATCGCTTGAGGCTAATTGGTTTTTCAAACCCGCCGGTAAACTCCCAGCTTGATACATTTACCCCCTGGTGTTCCAGAACAATGACACACTGACACTTAAGATTCCAGAATATTGGCACACAGACACTTCCCGGATTGAAAGAATGTGGTTTTAATCAGTAAAGCATAGCATACCTATATTGGATTTGCTGTAATCAGTACTTTTTATAATTATATTATATTATCCTGCTCAACAACAAGATCTGTTTTATATATCGGAAAAACTTACACAGATTCATTTTATACATCCAAACATTTATATAGAACCTCACAAGACGTCCATTATGTACTGTGTCTCGCCACTATTTTTGGTCTCTGATATTTAATTTATTCACAGTGCAATTATTTATTATTCGAGGAACCTTTACTATACAATTTAAGAAAGAAGGTGCGTTTTTTTGTACACTCGTAGGGCCTGAGTCATTAAGCCACGCATAATGAGCGCATCGTGCATTTGTTTTAACCCGCACCTAAATCGGCTCTACAGACTCCCGAAGTCAACAAGGAGCGGATCTAAAGATTCGTGTGGTGTTGACTACAGATGTAAGATTACTCTGCTGCACTAGACAGGACAGGAAACCTACAATATCTATATGTAATATAAAATCTCAAAAGAACACACACAGTAAACAAAATATTGTATTATGACATCCTATGACACAGCCTACATACATACGGGCCTGGTGTTGCAGTTGAATTCGGTACCTTACTTGGATGTCTAGGCTTTTGACCGTTTTTTTTGTTGTTGCTGGGAGGGGGGGGGGGGGGGTCATACAAGCAAATCTAGGAACCCACAGAACATTCTTTAAGAAAACAAGGAAATGTTTATCCACCATCATCAACAAAAAAAACGGTCAAAAGCCTAGACATCCAAGTAAGGTACCGAATGCACCTAAACAATTTAAGATTTTGGGAGATTTCAAGAATTGTTTATGTCTAGACCAATGATTCCTAATCTGGACTTGCATTAATAAGAGAGATAAAGAGCTAGTAAAGCCTTTATTATACATTCCTTATATCATAGCCTGTGTATCAATGAGCGAGGCCTGTAATAGGCAACATATTTACCTAGTTAAAATTGTCCTGCATGCAATGTCTTTAGTAATGCTTGAAATCTTAAAATATCTGCTGAAGTTGGAGCTTCTCTCTCTTGCATCATGCTGCATTGCATAGTGAGTGGGACCGCTTTTCAGTCTCTTAGGAAACGCTTTTTATAGACTGACTAATTCACATGCAAGTATGTAAAGCAATGTTTTGCCTTATAGCAACACCCTTTTAGTAGAAATTAATTTTAAGACTAAAAAAAGTGTTATACCTTTCGTGGCCCCTAAATCAACAGCATAAAGGAACTCTAAGCCATATAGCAGCTGAATGTACAGTCTGGAATTTCACCACTACATACATGGTAAACACGTGTTCCTTTCAGATCACATGACTTTTCCATGCTTGAAGAAGGTATATAATATGTATAATGGACCAAGATTTTAGTTCCTTGGACCTTTCCTTGATGGGTACAGAATGGAAAAGCATCCAAGGCTCAAGTGACATAGTACTAAACAATACAACCGTGTCCAGCAGCAACTCCTGCAGTCTGGCTGGGCTCTCTTAGAGACTCCTCACAATCTATCTTACAGCCTGTAATGTGCTGGCAGCAGCATAAATAAATCCTCTGGAAAGGTCAGGAAATAAAATAAGTGACCAAATAAATATATAAAATCAGAAGGCTGTAACAGAGCAATTTCATGCAAATTTAATCAGCATATGCTGCGCTGTAAGGAGAGCACCAAGTTCTGAGTTATAGGATAACAGCCCCAGCTGACACTTGGGAGCCGCTGGCTACAAACGCTCATTTACAGTATGTCATACAGTGTACAAAAGGAGTAACCACAAGCAAAACATGGGGGAGGGGGAGCAAGGAAGAAGCAGAGAAAGAAGTGGGGGGGGGGGGGGGCACAAATAGCTATACAGAAGAAGAAAAGGTGATGGGTGGGAAATGGTAGAGAGAGTTTAAACCATTAACGGTAAATATACATTGTGTGTCACATTTTACCTTAATGTAACAACAATGGAGCATGCTGACACACTGTCAATATTGTCATGAATTCACACAGGGCCAACGTGACAGGAATGTACAGCATTAGATACACCAGGGGTTCGAAGCCTTGGTTCAGCCACAACCCAAATTACATCTATGAATCAATTTCATGAGAAAAAGTTCAGGTTTTCATCAATAAAACAGTGCTTCTTTGAATGAATTTACTGTTGTCTGTATTTAAAATAATGTTATTGCTTCTTCCAGCAGTCCAAAACCATATCTGGCATGCCACATGCACTGAAATTATCACTTACTACCTCAATGATAGATCAGACATCAAGAAGTGGCCCCAGGCTCTTTAGAGTAAGCAAATATCGCTCCACCCTACAGAGAACCCAACCATCGCACACTCAGGCTCTACCCCTATCTTCTTCTCGAAATGGAAGAGAGATCAATAAGTTCTTCCATTATCATCTAAAACAGAACCGAATGCCTACTCCATGATACTCTTTTTCCCCTCCCCGTTTCCTTTTATCTCCCATCTCCCCTTCACCCTGTCTCCCCTCTACCCAAATCCGGTTTGTATAATGTTGTTGTGCTAAACGTTATGCTCTCAAAAGTCAAATAATTTTCTAGACAGAGAACTGGACGGCCAAAAAATCTTAGGGGACAGCTTTCACCTCTTGGAGCCCCCTTTATTCACCTACTGTTTCGTCATCCCTGTTATATGTGGCTAGTAAGAGGATTAGTAGATACCTATATGAGTTACAATGAATACATTGCTGGTTTTATTCTCACACCAATATCACATATAGGTGGTTAGATCAATTGATCTTGAGCCACAAATCCCTGACCAACGTCAATTTAATAATTAGTTTAGCGCATGCTAGTACAGTCCAGATTTTGGGTTCCAATTGTTTACAAACAGCAGCTATGCATTTTAGAAAATACATTTATTTCCAAATTCCAAGATCCCAGTGTGTAATTATAAATGTCTTATCAGGTGGTACAAGCTAAGTTACAGAAAATGTCCCTGGGAGTTGTGGGAGATGCAGGACAATGGTGCACAGTTCTTGCTCTGGCTCAATTATCACATTTAGTGCTCTATAGACACATTTTTTATCCAATGCAAAGTGTGTGTGGATTTGATCCATACATTAAGAACCCCTGTAATAGACAAATAACGGCTAATTAAATAGTTATGCTGACAAAAGTACAAGGCCAGTTCAGGGGTGAGTTAAGGTGGTATGAAGCCAACTGCACCCGTCCTCTGCATAGTAGAGAAAACTAAAAGAGCAAAACACCTATTCCTACACAAACTATCGATTCCATGACCCAATGATACCACTGGCTTTATACAGGTATTGCTGGAACATGGGGACTAGTAAGATACAACATGTCGCACGTGGCTTTTCATATTCCAGAAGACTCATTTATTGGTTTGCACGTGAACTTATATACAACCTTATATACATTGCTTTATCTTCCTGACTTCCTTTGGAGCATTTTTGCCATGTCTTCATATATTGTGTTTTTCACTGAAGCTAGCTATCAGTAGTAAGCAGCTTTGTGCTGTATAAAAGGGCAAAAAAATAGCGGTTATAGACCCTCACTTCCCCCCACCATAACTCAAGTCATCTCAAAGATTCAATATAGTGTTGAAATGAAGACAAACAGACATGCCCTACTCCACACCTGCATCGGCCCCCATTATGAGATCGTTTAGGTGGCATGAAGTATACGTTACTGATGGTCCAGGCGTGCCACAAAGTGCCCCCGCTTCCTCACCCTCACCCTCTCAAGTGGCCCTTATTGAATTTAATACTCCTGTTATACCACAGCTATTTCCTAGGTTGCTTACACAGTGTGTACTGCGGTCTCCCTTCGTATGTACATTAGTGATATGAATGTGTTGTTTTACCTGAGTGCCTGGGGGTTCCCCCTTGTTATGACCTTACCTTTCTTTTTGATTTCTGTACCCCCCATACACTCTTGAAAAATGTCAGTAAAAATTATTGATGGGGAAAAAAATAAATAAAAAAAGGCAAACAAATAAACACCTCTCTATCTGTTGATCTAAAAACATGACTGAAAATCACAGAAGAATGACAGAAAGACATGCATAAGCAAACAAATAGTAAGCAATCTCAAAGTACAATCTCACATTTAAATTTTAAGGGACTAAGGGAAGGACGACACAGATCAGATGAGCCAACAATATGCAGCCATGCCACGAGCCATGCTTCCCTTTCAAGTCAATGAAGATTTTCTGCACAGGGTAACTACCGTATGTACATGAACGCTTACATTTGCATCCTGCAAAGTCACCTTTGTACGCCCGTCCAACAACACAGGAAAATAAAAAAAGAGAATTGGTTCCTATGGTTTAGTGTCAATTTTGCACTAAAGGCATTGTTCTTAAATGATGTGAAAAATTGCCATCTGACTGTAGCCATGACAGTGATCCATGTAACATCACTGTCATAAAATAAATCAAATCCTAGTTATTTTTATTTCCTTTATGAATCCCATACAAACATTTCTCAGTGAAGTCACTGGTTCCTAGTGCTTTTATAGGCTGCATTCACATGAATATAGGTCCTGTACACACAATAGCGTCTGTGCAACAGGTGTTCTAAAACATAGCACTTGCGCCATGTCTGCAGTGCTGGAGAACAAAGCTCTTTAATACAATGAAACAAGATCACAACCCATCAATGTTATGTATCTATTGTGTGCAGTGAATCCACAAACATATGTAGCTTTACCATGGGTGTATCTGAACCTTTTCATACTCCTTTATCCAGTTCAAAGGGCTTGCAGCATTAATACTGAACAGCAATGCACATTTGTGTGTATTGCTGAGCAACATCTCACAAAACACTCTAGACATAAAGGCTACTATATTGTGCTGTACTGAGAGAGATGAAAACTCGGGTGTATCACTCTATAGACTGCTGCAGTAACTGGGACACTTCACTCTACAAGATGATCAACGCCTTTCCCATAAATTCCACCAGTCCCTTCTATGGTAAGCATCCCAATTGTGAGTTCAAGCATTTACATGAAAACAGTCTGGGAAATCTCAATAAAGCTTGTATTGGTTTATTGCAGTTGGCACATCATGTTCAGGTTATTATTGCAGAAAAAAACCCAAAGCAAAACTTGAAAGCACTATGGAGTGCAATAAACATGTACGTGATTTGCTTTGCAATGCTGTCCCTTCCTGAATGATCAGAAGAACAGCAGAACTGGACTTTCTGCTTAACCCACTCCTTGCCATGGGCATATCTGTCTCAGCCTCACCGAGATATCATCTGCTAATAAAAGAATCTAAGGGAGCAATTGAATAACGTGTGAAACTGAGGATCAGAAGGCTCCTGTTGTGTCCTGGGGCCATAGAGACAAACAGAATGACCCCATGGTGTATTAGCAATGTGAGGTCACAGGATTGCAATGCACCTGCAGAGATTATGCTTAGTGATTCATGTAAAAGAATATTGAACTCAAAAGAATAGTGCTCTGATATGGCAGTTACAAGAATTTTCCATCTTCAGAAGGCTTTCATTTATTAGTTTGTTTATACTTTTCTGCAACTTTTACAAAATATTTTTCTAGCTTTACTCTGTGCTTTTTAGACATACATTAATATTATAAAGGCACAGTTAGTTTTTTCTTGCCCTTGGATATGACACAGTTCTGCTGTGCCGGAGAGCAGGTTTGTGTTATATCCTAAAACAACAAAGAATTAACTCTGCCCGATTACATAAATACATGGATAAAAAGCACAGAAGTAAGCCATAACGATAAAGCATCATATTTAGCAAAATTGCTGGAAGCCATAAAACAAGCCAATAAATTAGAAATCATCTGAAGGTGTATCCATCCTTTAAGTTTAACATCTGCCAAATAAATGTATGTAAATGTATATTCGTCAAATTTTCTACATGCCACAAAAGAAAAATGGCAAAAAGTGGTCAAATAGTCATGAAAATAATGATAGGGCATTAACAGCACCAAAAAAATTTCCTACAAAATTTCAATATAAATCACTTAGGAAGCTAGGCAGATAGTTCCAGTTATGCTTTTCCTTCGCTGTTCCTCGCTATACTATAAATTAGCATTTTCTAAAATTTATAGTCTATGACCAGAGATGAACAGAGATGGGGGGACGACGATGAACAATTCATTTTGCCACGTGGTGTGGTTGGAGGAAGGACTGGGAACATGCAAAATTTTGCAGCCAAAGGCAGGATGAGGCAAATATTCTGAGGAATGGTTTTAAAAATGTCACTAATCTCTAGTTAATAGGTTGGTGTATTAGTGTATGGGATGGACACATGAGCTGTACTCATAAAATAAACATTTAATTGTATCTCATAATAAGTAATAATACATTTTTAAGATAACATATGCACTTAAAAACGTAAACCGTTGCTACATGGTGGGAATGTCACATACACAGACATAATCACCAAATGCCTCCTCCGACATTCACTGAGCACCTTGTAGAGGTGTAAGCAAAAATAATCAAAGTTACATGTGCTATAATATCTAGATATATGTGCAGGAGCACATAACGCAAGACTTGAATAGGACCTCACGTTTAACTGAATCTGCCCCCGAGATTGGCAAAAAAATAAAACTGTTACCAATGCTGGAAAGCTGAACTCACGAAAATGAGTTTGACCCCTCAACTCGTAAATTTAGCCTTTACTACCTCTCCCACGGGGGGAAGGGGGGATGATGGAAGTTAACTGACTTGACTATTCAATTTTTTTGTCAAATAATGTCAGTATACCAAATTTCAGGTCAATTGGATGAGCCCTTTCTGAGAAAATAGTTTTTTCCACACACACACACACACACTAACGCACGCCTCTACACATGTGTGTTCATGAGGTAAAATTACCTCACGAAAATGAGTTTGAGCCCTACCAAATTTCAGCCCTTTTTGAATTTTTTTTCCCAAACACACTAAGAATTTAGTAGGTCAGTGTATAACTCTGCCCAGCAGGTGGCGCTGCAACTTGGTGTTTTTTTTCTCACACACACACAGACAGACGCCACTAAGCATTTATATATTAGATTCTTGAGCTTTTCTTTGTTATCTATTTATTATTATTATTGTGATTCAAATTAAGATAAATAGAAAATAAAATAAGCAAGCGTGTAGTCTACCATTTGTAAATCGTTTTTTTTGTTTTGTAAATATGAAAAGGTAGTTGTTTTTTTATTTATATGAAAAAGTGCCAAATTCTGTACAGCCCTAAATGTTCTATGTAACATATTTACCTTAAATTTGCTCTCAGAATGTAAAGTAAAATACATTGCATTTTACACTCCAATCTACTTCTCTGAAATAAGAGGGGAACAGGTGACCCTATAACTCCTTATAAACTGTGAGATGTTAAATAGCAGAGTATAGTAATCTAACCTGACTTTCTTCAAATTTCTTCGTGTTTAAATTTTGTAATTATGTATTTGTGCTATTGAGTTCAATAATTGCAGCTAACTGACAGATTCCGCAGACCTCACACAGTTTTCAAAGCGTAGCTGGAAACTTAAAACGTTGAACTAGTTGGAGGAATGAAGTCAATGAATTGCCAATTAATAAAAGCTTCCCTTTGATGGCTTCTCGGCAACTTGCTGTCACACCATGCCATAAATTTGCTACAACTTCTGGGGTTTCCGTGTATACCCTGTGACATGGGAAAATGTGGTACAGGGCTAAGCCCCTGCCAATAAACCAATCAAACTAGCGGACTGATAATCTCCCACACTCGGCTGTTTAGCTGCATGCGCCCAACCAGAAAGAGTTTAATTTGTTCCGCTAATGACACAGAAAAAAAAAAGCTGCCGACTTGCTTTAAAATTCACTTTGTGAAATCTGAACTCCGCTAGGAAACTTGTAAGTCATACCAAAGTTCCACTATACTGTAACACTGAAATCAGGATTGTCCTCACAGGCAGAATCACTCAAATGGATCCATCACCATCAATGAGCACATTCTCAATGATAGGTTACAAACACCAGGGAAGCTATTTCTTCAAGAAAAGCTTTCTCTATTGCTTTCAAAACTGACCACTGTCCCAGTCTGTTCTTCTCAATCTTAGAGGACATTACACATACATGTAAGTTACACACAATTATGATAATAAACACATGCTTAAGATGAAGATAGTCATTAGCCATTTTCTTTATATACTGTTTTGCATAATTTTTGTTAACCATATCGGGGAAAATTCAATGCGGCAGAAGGTGACTCTGGAACATCCATGGAGCCACGATGATATGGCAGAAATCTGCACTCATATTTTCTTTC
Organism: Mixophyes fleayi; assembly: GCF_038048845.1. Taxonomy (NCBI): domain Eukaryota; kingdom Metazoa; phylum Chordata; class Amphibia; order Anura; family Limnodynastidae; genus Mixophyes; species Mixophyes fleayi. The sequence goes on from NW_027448267.1 coordinate 117,083, forward strand.
ACCACATAGAGGTGTACAGAAAAATGAGAGAATATCACTACCGTAATGCCATCCCCATTGTTGGGATGTTCAGCTGCACCTCGCGCCAAATTGAATCCGCCCTTTCATTGTTAGAGATAGAGCAATTCATTTGGTTTCCATGGTTCAGTCTTAATTGCCTATCACTTTACTCTGTGTGGCCAAGACTAGATACTTCTGCTCTGACCCACTGAATGTTGGGTGTGATGCTCCTAACTCTAAATGATTCTACCCAGTAATAAGGTTTAGGCAATCTACATACGGGCATTAAAAAAACAACACTCATTTAAGTATAGGTAATGAAATTAACATGTCTGAAAGCTATGGTGCAGCATAGTACAATAGTGTTTTGACAGGTTCAAGATGATCCTTCCCATAGAATGCCATTACATTTTGCTGGATGATAATGATTGTGATGGCTAGAGGGAATTTTGAAATTGATGCGACATGTGTACAGGTTTATTAGCTTACTTTATTTTTTGGAACCCCGGTGTCACAGAGCGTGTACCTGACTTTATTAATATGCATTAATCATGCTTGATTAAAATGCCCATGTGTCCAGGAAGAAGTAGCTCTTTTGTATAAGCCTACACAGACCTCTATTTTAGGTCAATTTGGTCCTGACAAAATCCCCACATACAAAAGTGCATTTTTTGTTGGCTAGTTCAAATATGGGCAGTAAATTAATAGTCATACTTAATCTAAATATTATTTTCTAGTGTGGAAAATATCCAGGTTGAATGATTCGCCTGATTGCCCATGTGTGAGGCCATCATTTAGCCTAGAAGTACAGACCGCCATTGAAAGCCTTTCAATCAAGTTTTTCAGACCTGTTACTGTACAACCAGATTAATGCAATATAGCTATTTAACTATATACAAATGTTACTTTTTGTTATTGCTTAACTCTCCTCTTACTATTCATTAGGCTCCAATCGCGGCATCTCTATTTAAGATACTGAAGGTTACACCAACAAAATTAAGGTCCAAAGTCGAAGCTGAGGTCTCTAACCTTGTCAATGAGTACAAGGATCTCCTGAAAGGTGATAATAAACATGAAAAGGAGGAACTTATGGATGAGATGAAATCTCTTTTGATGCAAGAACAGGAGAAATTCTGTGCCGAATACTCCAAGCGCTTCACAAAGTGTGCAATAGGGATTGGTTGTGCAGTGGGGGGTGGAGTCCTGAGCTTGGCTGGAGGTATCGTAGGAGCTGCTGTGGCTGGAACGGTACTTGCTGTCGAGGCAGCAGCACTATTGGGCAGCACAACTGCGGCAGTGGTCACAGGTGCAGTTGGAGGCTCTGTCACACTGGGGGCCATTGGAACCGGGGTGGGAGCTGGTGTGGGTGGTGTTATAGGACATAAGGAAAATAGAAAAGAAGAAGAGTCCGAGCATGGAGGTAACACTGGGTCATCTGAAGACAATCAGCAGCTGTTGGACAAACGAGAGACAACATCCCAAAAATAGCAAAAACCATTGATTGAATTTATGATTAATAATGGCGAGTGCTTCTTTTTCAATACACTTGTATATGTTTTTGTTTTTTTTGTTTTTTTTTACATCATTAGATTTATATTTTGCAATGGATGAATTCTGGAATATAAAAACCTTCATTTTTAAACAGAGGATTCCTGGGATGTCAATGGACAGAAATCGTATGTCCTATTTCATGACCGCCAGAGTATGAAAGTACTCGCTAAGGTCACCATAAATAACAGCTAAATATATATTTTTCAGAGACACACAGCAAAGAAGTTGGGCAAAATGGGAACATTGTAATTGCTTGAACAACCCTTTGTGGTCATGTACTAATCCGTATAACCTGGCAATTTCTCTGAATGTGTAGCCAGCCGTCCTCTGTCTACTGGATTATGAAGAAAGTGATTCATCTATTCTGGGTGGAGTTCTCTAGGATAAAATAAATGACACAGTTCTTAATTTTGTTCAGTGTTACCTGGAGGCAGGTTGTCCCCTTAATGCTCCAACCCTGCAATCATCTCTTCTACCACATTGTGTGAAGTTATCATTACCAGTACAGGCAGGTGTATTTATATACTTGTATGTGAGGTACATTTACTGCCTAGTGATATAAAAATATCCCTGTGAATCACTATGCAGCCAGACTGAGAGATTTCGGGTCCCGGTGTTCATGTATCAGATCACAAGTGTAGATGAAGCTGGTTAATCTGCTCCATGTTATATGAAGTGATGGAGTAGAGAGAATGAGAGAGATCTCGGAGTTCCCAGAAAAGGGACATAGCGGCCTTCATAGTAAGATATATGCTGCATTTCATCTACTGGGAAATGCTCTATTTAGTCCATAACACAATTTGTACAAGCACTTCGTAATGGGAAATGGGATATGTTCTGTGTTTATAATTGATAAATATATTTATGTATACACTTGTAGTCATGTCATTATTATATATATTGGTAGTACAGGTTATTGTATGAGATCAGTGCATAGTATTAGTAACTTCCACAAGGTACAGGGGTGTTTACATTAATAGATGATTAACCTCTGAAGATGTCTGTCGAAAATTGTCCTTTATTATGTTATTTTTTTGTTTGATTCTACCCCCCAAATGGGAGAACTTGGGATTCTGCATCTATGGGGGAACCCACCAGAAGATGTATGGATGCTATACAAAGAGAGGTTGTCCCATCGGTATACACTGAGGTGTATGACACTGTATATAAAATGCTGAGTGTGCAGCTGAGTACATGAAGTGTGGGGGATTGGTAACATGCAGCGGAGCACACAGAGATTGTAGGCACTGCCTGGGCAGCGCATAGCGTGTACTGGGGTCCACAGATGGGTTGGCAATGTTGGTACATGGAGGTGTTGTTACTGGATGAACAGAGTGTAACATGCAATAAACAAATGGATAAAATGGAGTATATCACTGTGACCCTGTAGAACAGAGATTGGCAGCAAGTGTAGCAGAGTACAAATACAGATGGCGTTAACTATCAGGCGGTATTGGCACAACCAAATACACTGTCATGGAGTCTAAGACTTCATCAGGGTCCTTGCAAGAAAATATGGACTTCACTCAATAAGGACCCAGGTCAAGGCCCAGTGTAGCTGGTTCCCCCCATGAAAGCAGCAGAGTACTTCGCTGACATGAGGACTCTGCCAAAAACACTACAGATGGAAATACGGGTAGGGGTGTGCTCAGGCACTGAGGAGGGCGCTGTGCTGGTTCTTATAGTGGCTGGTTGATTAGTGATTCCCCGCATGTGTCGTCAGGACTGGAGGTTAGTGGCTAACACCTGAGAGAGTTGTTATATCATCTCTAGTCTGAGACTGAGCCCAGCTGGGTTTTGTTAAGGATTTTAATTGGAAAGGCCAGCAATCAGTGGCTGCTGAGTGTTGGAGACCTGCGAGTGCTGTCTAAGACTGCTGGTACTGACACTAAATCCTTTCCTAATGTAACCCCCTGCCACTGTGTGTGGTGTTGAGGTTCCCAGGTTAGGCAGTGCACCTCCTTCTCAGCCCTGTCTAGCTCCTGATGTGGATGTAGATGACCAGAGCATCCCCGCATATGCAGGTTATCTTTACACAGTCTCTGTGAAGATGTTGGGACACAGGTGATGTAACTTGTGGTGCACTGCAATCAGATGTCTGAATAATGTGGGTGCTAGACCATCTCTATATTGCAAAATAAACTCTTTATTTACATGCCTTCTTCACTCCAGCACATTCTGAAACGGTTGCAGTGATAAAGTAAATATGTACAGTTCCTATATAGATCTCCTGCACAGTTCTTAAGAGCTACATGGACAGAATATAAATGGTACAGTCACATCCAAAATGGTGGCTTTTTGCTCACCCTCATCTCTATCACATCAGTGTTCACTCACCTCTACTCTGCAGGGGTATTACCTGTCATCCTTCCTTTGTGGAGGTATTATCTCTCACCCTTCCTCTGCGGGGTTGATATCTATCTCCCTCTGTGAAGGTAATATCTCTCTCCCATCCCCTGCGGTGGTAATATCTCTCTCCTGTCCTCTGTGGGGGTAATATCTCTCTGCTGTCCTCAGTGGGGGTAATATCTCTCTGCTGTCCTCAGTGGGGGTAATATCTCTCTGCTGTCCTCTGTGGGGGTAATATCTCTCTCCTGTCCTCTGTGGGAGTAATATCTCTCTGCTGTCCTCAGTGGGGGTAATATCTCTCTTCTGTCCTCTGTGGGGGTAATATCTCTCTCCCGTCCCCTGGGGGGGGTAATATCTCTCTCCTGTCTCCTGGGGGGGTAATATCTCTCTCCTGTCCTCTGCAGGGGTAATATCTCTCTCTATAACTCCAGCAGTGGTTGACATCTGACCAGCAGGGTTGTCTTACCCCTTTTTGCTCTTCATATCTCTCTCCCGTCCTCTGTGGGGGGTATTATATCTCCCACCCCTCCTCTGCTTGGGTAATATCCCTCATCCCCTTCAATGTTTGCTGCCTTTCCTTTCTATCATCCTGTCACTTTCTGAGGTAATTTATCCCTGAAATCTGCCCCATGTCACTAGTATTCTGTCTGTGATGTTGTACTATGGCCCCTAGTGGCAGCAGGCAATGGACCAGCTCCCAGATTACAAGGGGGGTCCGAGGACCTTCTCCCCTCCGTCCTGGAACCCCGGCTGTCACTCTTAGATTGTCCTGCTTCTTTTGATTCTTCACAGTCTTCCTAAATGCTTATTTACTAATTATACTCCAATTCAAATTAGGAAATATGCTCAGTAGAAAGGTATTGCTCAGGTTTACTCTTAAGATATCACAGGTAGTAAATGTTTCCTATCATCTCACGGTAAGAATACCTTACTGACAGCAGAGAACATATATCAGGATAAAGATAATTACACTGATCTCTTAAGGACACCTAGGCAGTTACTGTATCAGCTGGAGTCTACACCTTCCACAGTCTCCCACTTGTATAATCAACAGGCTCAGTATAAGAACTTATTTTGTACATGTTTATATAAACATAAGGACTTGGAATCCAGGAAGATATATAATTATTTTCAGGGATTTATAGCACATTGGCACTGAGCCCATTTGTACCATATTGGTTTCTGCTGGTATACACAAAGCCCCATAATATCATTAACCAGGGCCACCCATTTATGAAAAATGAGGCCCACCAAAGTCATCCAGGATCTAGCCACAACATCCAGATAAAGTTATTTGTTAACTCAATATAATCCTAAGAAACGCATACATCTAGGACCATTTCAAGTACACATGCTGTACAAAGAGTACAGTATAGATACTCTTCTGTGTCCTATATGTATGCCTTAATTATATATGAATTTTACACATTTGGTTTGACGTTATATAAACATATCATATATACATATAACCATAAATTAATGTTGTATAGCCAGGTTTCGGGGTGATTAACAAATTACTAAACTGTAATGTTATAACTGTAAATATGATTTAACTATTTATTAAATGCTATTGATCATTTAACCCTCATTGAACGCAGTAGACGATTTTACAATGATAGAACTATATAGCAAATTTAACTTTGGAGATAACTCGAGCCTTCCAGCAATATTTTTTAATATATGTGATACAAATCACTATAATCTTTACAAGATTTTTTTGTTTAATATCATTAATGTTTCGCCTGAATGCGTTCAGATATTCTTTCAGCTTTGCCATCTTTTCAGCCTCACCTGTTGCATCACCGGAAGCCAGCGAACTATTCATGTTTGACCTCTCCTTCCGAACTGTCATCTGAAATGACAATGGTGTCTAAATGAAGAACGGATTCGAAAATTTAGTTAATTTAACAATCCAATTTGACACAACTACTACTATTGCTCACCTTGCACAGTGCTGGAAATCACTTTGTGCTGATGTCCCTCCTGGATTTGTCCATGTATGCTGCCATCATGGGTCATACCAACGAAACTATAGATGTGATATATTCACATATAGGCACAGGGCACAGCTTACCTTTTTTTTAACTCTTTAATGATATTTTATTACCTTAGGTTCCTCTTTTATTGCCACAATTCCTATGTCTCTATTTTCCTCTTTTATTTCCAAATGGGCTATGGCTTCTTCTCTTTTTTTTTCCTATGTTGATGTAGCCAGTTGATTACATATTTTTTTTTCTCTAAATAGATTGCACTGTTTTACTAATCCCTATTGATCGTTATTGTTATCATTAATTACTAACACTGTTTACTAACCACTTTTACAAAGCTTTAATTACAAGTTTTAATATTCATTTATATTTGTTTCAACTTACCTTGCTCCTTGTTCTTCAAATCTCACCATCGCTTCTGTATGTCAAATTTGCCTCTTTTTTTCAAAGTTTTTCTCGAAGCTTGTTAATCAACTTCTGCATTATTATTTCCTTTTAACCATTTATTTTTTTGTAATTTTTTTGCGTCAATGGTAGTCATGTTGGTCCAGCACTCTGACAATAATCTCCTTCTCTCTCTTACTCGTTGGTTTGGCTCTTTTCACCTCTTCCAATGGCACCCCTTCTTCTCCTTCACCTTTCTCTTCAGCCATGTTCTCTACAGCTAACGATAGATTAGCTCATCTCTGTTTATCTAGATAATTCTCTTGCATACGTGGGTGTTACCAATTGGTATGGACCAATCACAGCAGCTTTAGCTGCAGAGCGGAGCATAGTGGGCGAACATTAATTTGCCATTAGCGTTCATTCGTGATGGTAGTTTCTGCTCAGCATTGATACTAAAGTTTTGGTACTTTCTGAACTGATTACACACATTTTATTCCTATTTTCAATGCTCCTATAGCAAAGTAAGTATTTATTACATGTGACTTTGTTCAGATCTGAGTTTTGCGTAGATGAAAATATTACAAGACATGTTATGTTTTATCAGAGATTTCTGGATAGAACCATCGAAACCTATCTCATGCTCTTAAACAGGATATATCTGCAATCTGCTATCCCTGAGGAGCCATGTTTCTGCAGTATTATCCAGAAATCTCTGATATTACAGGGTCTCATTAGCTGTCTTCCCACTGCCAGCATTGTCCACTGTGATTGATAAAGAATCAGGATACAGGAAGCACATTTAAATGCGTTCAGTTTAAATCCTCTAAGTCCCCAACAGCCACATCTGGAAATCATTCATTGCGTGGGCACACAGTGAGTGTAACAGTGCAGACTAGATCCAATAACGTCTGCTGCCTCAGATGGCCTGATAGGGAAATCAGTCGTGAAAGTGAAAGTTTTTATAGGAAAGCGAATGTTAGGTTCACAGCATTATCCAAGATTAGTCTAGTAAAGCATTGACATGTATGTTATATATGCGAAAGTTTTCCCATCTTGTTAGTGTAGTGGAGTGTACCTGACAGTTTTGCACTATGTAAATATAAAACAACTTTCCATGCCCCCCCCTCTACTCGGGGAAAAGAATAGAAAAACCTATGCTACAGCTCTCATGCTCTGCGAACGTTTGTGAGGCAGGAAAGCTTAATGTAGGGGGCTGCCTGGGAGTTTAGTTCAGAATGTGGGATGACTCTCAAATGGAATGAACCCATTTGCCTACAGGGCTCTCTGTTTTTCTATATTCTCTTCTGAATGGAGGGAGCATTTAAAAAAATACTATTTGTTAAACTTGCGTAATTCACTAAGCTAAACAACAAATTATATCAAATATTTCCATTTCTTTTTAAGAACTATTCCTTCCCCATGCCTGTTCCAGTGGATGGGGTACTGTTTCTCTATTAATGTAAGTCAGCATTTCAAGCAGGTCGCTTTTATAGCAATCGGATTATATATGTCTTTATACTCAGGGGTAAATGTACTATGGTCCAATTTTTTTCAACTCGCCGGAAATCGGCGAGTTTACAGCTAAGATTTAAAGTGGCGATGGCTTGTAAAGGCAAACTTGCCTTTACAAGCCATCGCCGCTTTAAATTTTCAATGCAAAGTCACCGATTTACAGCGAGTTGAAAAAAATCACAGCATCATACATTTACCCCTCAGTGTCGTTATTAAAAGCATCGGATTAACCATTACCACCAGTGTCAGTAATATGTATTTCTGACTTGTCATGGAAGAGGTATTAGAGGACTTTTTGCTGGATTGTGTGGACAGATTTACCTCTTCTATGTAGCTTTAAAATATTATGCTGGGTCAGGTGTACAGGTCGCATTATTAGATTGATGTGTCATAAAGATTAAGTAGTAACAAGTCCTAAGTGACAAATAATTTAAAGATATGCAATGGATGGCCTCATATTCACTGTATTTTTGGTCTTTTTATTCCAATATATTGCAGTATCAGTTTTTTTATATATGTACTTACAAGCTTTGTATAAGCTAATAAATTGTTAGATACCAAGCTTTGCGCTATTTCTGCACTTTCCATTTTGTTATTGTGTTTTAGCAGGATCCAGAACCTGCGCAGATCCCTTTCTTGTTAGTCAAAAGCTAGAATCTTCCTGTATCAATGTGACAGTAGCCCCTCCCCCCCTCCTCACATTAGGTCAATGCCCCCATCACATATAGTCCTGCCCTCACCTACACAATCACACGGGTGGACAGGTCACTGCCTCCTACAAGATTAGCACACTCACCTCCTAAAATACATTTTTTTAGCCCTATTTCATACACAGCTGCTCTGTGATCTGCTGTTGTGTCCACAGGAAGTTATTCTGAGACACTCTAGATAGTAGTCACAACCTAACAATGAAAAAGCAGTTTTTCTGGGCTTCAAGTTCACAAACTAATAGAATTTTGTTAACATATGGACTCTAAGTCATACGTGGAGACACCATTTAAAGCTCAGGTCCCACCTGTATATCCCTAGAACTTCTGAAATCTTGAATGTGTGACCACTGTTTCGATAAAATGTCTTTTTACTTTGTTTAGCAAACTGTAGTGAACAGGTTTTGGTCTAGGTACATTACAAACAAGAACTGACTGTAAAATGAAATGCAAAATACTGGATTTATTCCTTTTCATTATCTTGTTTAACATTTTGTATTATTTTCAAATGTCCCAGAAGCTAACACAGCTGGACCTGTATTTATACATTACATGATCACTGTACATTATTAGTTGATTCTGTCACATATATTCATGTGTTTATGCAAAAGGGTGTGCTGCGACCATTTGTGCCTGGAAGAGAGATTATGAGCCCAACAGACTCCATAATGCGCCATGCTCTCTCCCGGACGGCTTCCTCGTGGGCCGGTCTCTAATACCAGAGGAGCTGTAAGGGGAGGGGCCAGGGAGATTTTTTTTCTACACACTTAGTGCATATGGTACCATGTAATGTGTACATAAAACAGGAGTCTAGAACCAGGTGACTCTATAAGGCAACAGCTAAAAATACCTGAACTCCGTTCCATACATTTGTTTTGAGTGAAGTTGGTATGAGCCTCAGGCTTGAATTGTTCTTGTGGGGAAGGCAAGGACTATGGCAATGCTCACAGACAGACAACACGAGAGAAACACAGGATGGAGCATTGGTAGAAAACATGGCACTGGCTGCATCAATGGTCCATCCCGTGTCCTCCAAATTATTCTCCATGTGTGTTATGCTTACAGGGCTTTGCAAGGCTTGTTTGAAATGCATATACATAATTGCCGTATCGTCTTCTCCTCCTACAGGTCCTACACATTAAGTCACCTTATCAGCTTGGATAGACCAACGCCAGGGCCATGTGGATCGTGGTGCTGGTTCTCGGCCTGACTGCTGTCTTGTTTTCCCTGCTGGATGTCTGGTATTTTGTCCGTGCCTTCTTGGCGGTCCTGAAAGCTCGCCTGCAGCCCGTTGTGAAGGACCTCCTGAAGGAACATACGTTCTCCGGCCTGGTTCTGCCCCATGACCTAGACTTCCTGCTGCACATGAACAACTCCCGTTACCTCCGTGAGGCCGACTTCGCCCGGTTGTCTTTCTTCACCCGCAGTGGGCTCTTTGGGGCGATACACTCCTTAGGAGCCGGCATGGTGATGGCTGCTTGCACAGTGCGGTACAGGCGCTCACTTCGCCTGCTGGAGGCCTTCGAGATCCGCACGCGCCTGCTCTGCTGGGATGACAAGGCCTTCTACGTGGAGCAACGCTTTGTAGCCCCATCGGATGGCTTTGTCTGCGCTGTACTGCTAAGCCGCCAGCACATTCTGGGAAACTCCCCCGATAAAGTGGTACAGACCATGTGTAAGAGAAAGGTAAGGACTGTGATGAGTACAATGTTATAATATAATGCAAAGTTTATTTAGAACACTTTGATCAAGGCGGAGAGCATTTAAAGATCTCAGTACAAGCAATTGAGTATATGTTGTAGGGGTGGTATAATAATCTTTGCATGGCAGGGGAGCTCTAAGAAATAAATATAATATTTACAGTAATTGTATTCTAGGATTGAGCCGTTATGAGAAGCTCAACTATAGACTGCTTTAGTTGGTGAACATGCGTGTGTTTTTAGTGTATCGTACTTGGTGCTGGTTTTACATTCTTACATATTTCTAATGTAAAATGTGTCCGCTGACTTTTGTGTGTTGTCAGAACAGATCTGATTTCCTAGATACCGTCTCCCAACTGGACACTGCAGTGACAGTGGCAATGACCCTCCAGCTTCTGAACTGTACAGGGTCCAGGCTCTGATTCAGTTAATTCCCAGCACCGCAGCTTCAGTGTATGAAATTAGTGTACATGTCATATTATATATATATATATATATATGCATAATTTTAGCATGGACATGACCTGCACATACTATATCCTGCAACTTATATTATGTTTAACTGTTTAATTCCTAAGTATGAATATATGTTGTTATGGAAACAACTTTTTTTTTTATCATGTATCGCTCGTCCTTGTGAATTGGGCAGAATAGGACATTCTGTAGACAATCATGTCATCATAATGCTCACAGCAGTGCAGAGTCAGACTGCCACAGTCACAGACTGAGAGTTATATAGTGGAAGGAGCAGGGTCCTCAGCCGCACAGAGTATATCAGGAGATGAGTGATGCATTAGTGAATACAGGGCTGCATGTGACAGGGGCAGTGACATGATGTGAGGAGGGAATAGAGGCAGCAGGAAGCCACAGACTGATAGTTATATAGTGGAAGGAGCAGGGTCCTCCAACAACACAGTGTAGTCACGTCTATGATATATCCCCAAAGAGCTGTTTAAGTCAAAATACTCCCGTTGGTTATAATGCTATCCATCAGTACGGTCTTCTTTCACGTTTTTGGATGTATAAAATTGCCACGAAGGGCGCAGAGGGTGAATATATGCAGCAGCTGGAGAAGCTCAGTGTGGGGTGAAGACCGATGGTTCCTTTTGCTGTAAAACGTTTCTTTGTGATGTCTCCTCAGGTGGAGTCTCCGGAGTTCCCAGACGAGGTCCTGCACTGGATCGATTACAATGACAACAGCAGCCAGAAGCTGAGAGCAGAGAGTGGGGTGTCTGACAGCAATAAAGATCAGTAACGAAGCTGCCCCAACCCTGGTATCTGTCCCCGTTACACCCGCTGAACCTGCATAGGGCCCAGTGCAGCTAGTTTAGGATTGTTACCCAGTTCTAGAAGTGTTAGCTCTTTGCTCCAGAACTGTATGATGAATTCTGTATCATTCCCTGTCAGTGAAGCTCAGGTAGAATGATGTCTGCTTTATACAGGGTACTGTGTAATACAGGGGGAAGCTTCTCCCTATACGAAGAAATGTATCTTAGTATTTTGTATTGTGTATTTTATTTATTTAGTAACAATGCATGTTCAACATCCAACACACTGCAAAAGCACCGCATGACAGCCCTGCGTCATGTTACATAGGTGTACATCTACAGTCATAGCTCTTCTTGGGAACCTGTGGTTTTATTACAAAGACCCATATAGATGAGAAACGGGTTTTACGCTAACAACTGTTATACCAAAAACATGAAAAACACAACATAGCATGTGATTGGTGGGTACAGTCACATGGGCCTGATGATATCCCTGTAACAGCCTGGGGGGAGGGGGAGGGGGGGGGGTGGGCAATCAGTTATTGTTGGAAATAAAATTACAGTTACTTTCAATAGAAGGAATGTCTTTAACAATGTGAAAAAAGGGAGGGGTACCAGCAGCAATGTGAGTAAAGACAGGGATAATATTTAAATATAATTCTACAAATCACTTTCCCGAGCGGTCTTACATTTGCTGGATGCCAATGATATATCGCCAGAGACCTGTTTAAGTCACGATACTGAAAGTACCAACTGTGCAATAGATAAGGCACCTAAAAAGTATTACTGTCCAATCACTGATGCTGAGGAACGTAGCGATACCTGTAAGCCATGTATTGCTAAACAGAAATATGACATTATTATTGTATGAAATGTTTACATTTATATTAAATATTATTTAATATATTTATCTTGGCTTTATGCTATAAAAAGTCATCCTACTAAAGAACCTTTTTCTTCTATGTATTTATTACTATGAATGGATGTGGCTCAGATAAAATCCAAATATCATTCATAGGCTCCAATTGAACAGGTCTCCTTGGAGCAAACCAAAAAAAGTAGATTGCTTGTCTATCATTAAACAAAGCATCTCCCAAACACAGTAGTACCATTGTTTTATATTTTTACTATTCATTGTTTTATGTGCCTGTTGTGCATGGCTTTAAAAAGACAGCCTGGTTTAAAGGGATTTTCACTGTAAATATGATTGTGTTTAATCCCCTCTCTGTTCCCAGTAATAATACTTTTATACAGCCATATGTAAGCGCTGAGAGCTCTGCCAGTTACCTTCAGCGCTGTTCGGCTCTCGCAGCCGCAGGAGAGATCTGACAAAGCCACCGCTATGGTTTTCTGTTACATACGCTGCAGAGAAAACCATAGGCAGATGTCCTGGCTATCTGTAAGTGCTGCAGAACCAGCGAGCTGTGGGCCCCTCTGGTATTTATATCTCGATAGTCCTTGTGAGCAATGACCAGTTCAAAGAAACGCGGTGGGAGCTGAGAGCCGAGGACTCTCCGCACAGCGGTTTAATAGAGCGCTGTAAAAGCTCTTCCATAAGTTCTATGGAAGGTTTATGAATGTCTTATAGTTGGCTCATTGTAAGTGAGCAGGATTCACTGCGAGACGGTTCTACAAACATAGACAAACCCTTTCAATGAATTGGCAAATTAAGTGAATTAAAAACCTTTCTGCGGGTGAATTAATAGGCAAAGTTTACATGTTGCATTTCACCAAAACATGACAATTTATTTCTAACACTTGAATATATAGTAGATTGTTTTGTTTTATTGGCAGAGGAGAAGTAAACAACATTTTGCTCTGGAGCATTCTAAATAAGATTATAAATCATATACATTGTTTTCCAGTCCTCAGGGGGAGGAGGGTACGATTCTTCATTCCAATTCAAGTTATGAAGAAAAACAATTAATCAGTCTACTGTATGTGTAACTAGCACATTTTTTACAAATAGTTAACGATAGGATACACATGTATGTCAAAGTTAGGAGCATATTGGCAATGGTATCTCACCAGAAGTAGCATTTACAATTGGTGGGAAAAGTCCTAGAAATTCTAAACCTGATGTCATCATTTTTATTTTCAATTTTGATAAAGCTAAGATATACTTCCAGCCATGAAGAACTTTGATATATCTCTTGGACATAGTAATCTCCTTCACAATGCTTAGCTCTCTGATATTTTTCAATTGGAAAAGTGAGACACGGATGGATTCATAAAGCCCTTTCATATTTTCATTTAGGAACAGAATGCTGTAAACAGTTACATGATCCTAGTTCTTCCATATATGGCAACGTGAAGGGATCAGGAGTCTCAATTCTAGAATATTACTGATTCTAGTTTTACATTTCCAGCGGAAGATGGAAAACAGTACACCTGGAAGCCCTAACCATACCCCTGTAGGGTACCAATGCAATCTTCATAAAACAGAAGTGGCTGATTAAAAAGAATATAAAAATTCACATCAAAATAGATGTAAAAAAATAATTTTACAAGAAAGTTCTGGAAAAAAAAAAGGAGTTTTCTCCCTAAGGAATCCTCATCCCAAGATGACAATTTGGTGGGGAACATGCTCTTATCTGACAGTGACCAATGAGAAATAAGGCTCCCAGGAATGAAAAAAATATTTTAACCTGATTTCTCCTTTAAAAGTTGATTAAAATGTAAGCCTTCTGTAAACCACTTTGCCCAGCACTAGCTGCAATTGTTATTCTATTACCTTATATATCAAGTATTCTCCGCACTTTTTAGATTGTAAGCTCAATTGGCAAAAAGTAAACTGAATGGCATTGTAAGTAATTTGTGTTATGATCCCCTAATGTACAGCACAGCATAATATGTAGGCATTTTTTTAAATAAATAATAATAATTCTAATAATAACGAAAAGTAAATACAAATAAAAGGGTATAAAAACTATATAATGTGTTTATCTGTATGTCTGCATCAATGTGTGAGTGTGTGTCTCTGTCTGCTTGAGTGGATTTTTCCATATACATGTTTGTGCATCAGTGTGCTATATTAGAAGTTCATTTGTGTAACATATTGTATGTCTTGTTATTAAGTTTTGTAAATAAACCTTGGAAATTTTTTGCAGATTAATTAAATTTAATCTAGCGTGTTCTCTGTGATTCTTTGTGAACTCACGAAGCCCAGGGAGGCTCATGCTACATGTGTATGTGATTTAAGTGTGAAACATTAATAAGTCTGAGTATGTGATGACAAGGGCCTAGATGACATCTCCTAATACATGGCGTGTCCCTTCTGTGATTTAACGCAGATAACAGCCCTTGTCTACTGACTTGGCAGGTCAGCTCACACAATACACTGTCACCAAAGGTACTCTGTACTAACGGAACATAGATTCCTGCTTATTATTCCTAACACAAGAGTCCCTCATCAAACTGCATCTCCCCCACTTTTTTTTATTTTTTATTTATTTATTGAAGCCCGAGGTGCGTGCTCCAAATCACCCAGTGCAGTCTGTGACTGTGCTGGGGGCTTGGGTAATTGTACCCTTCCCAAAAGGGAAAGGGCCCCATTTCTTCCTTATGCATCAGGAGCCAAAAGGCCCAAGAGAGGGAAAAAAGAAAAATAAATCTTCAGGCCCTCCTTCACCAAAACTAGGGAGAGCCCAAATGCCCATTCGGAGGCAAGTGTCTTCAGGACCACCTCCGTCGCAAGGCTCGGGCGGTCCTCTTTCCCCAAGGTTGGCTCTTCAGCTCACATGAAAAGTGCTTTGTGATAAGTGCTATGTGTCCAATAAATAAGTAAATGCCCAAAGGCCCCAGCCTAGTGGCCAATGGGTTTCAAAAATGTTCTGGTCCAGCCAAAAGGCCAGGACCAAGAAATAAAAGTGATGAAGGGAGGTTATAAGTGCTCAGTGCTCGTGTCGTACTCTGTTCACAGTGAGGGTGCTGCAGGTTCCCCATCAACAGTGAATTTTCAGGCACCCCTGGCTGCCTTTAAACCAGGGGCACATCAGCACCCCGGGCTCCAGACACTACCAGCCTTTTGGTCAGAGGACCAGGCAATGGCCCATCGCCTAAAGGGGGTGCCTTTAAACACCTACTACATACAGAGGCTTCCACAACTAATCTTAGCCAAACCCCCCCCCCCTCCCCCCTTGCCTTACCTCAGATGCTCTTCACTCCAGCTCTCTAGAGCTTGCATTCTATCTAATATTAATGTCACTTTTATGTTCACCTCACCTACCCCAGCAAATACATGACATCACTTCAATACACACACAATATAGCATATGTTGTATAATTAACATTGTATTACAAATAACATTCATATATCACAGGGATAAGCAAGGTTATTTGATTTAGACCTTGTCCTCAAGAACAGAATCAGACACTGCTCACAATAGGCTAAATAACATACAACTAGAGGTCCAAAGACTGGCTTGCCCTGAAGGTAACAGCGAACAATAGCCTATTACCCATTAATCTAACACAGTATCACTGACCTGGCCTACAAAGCTTAACTTTATTACCCTCCACATTCCTCACACAGCGATACATTTACAATAGATAGCAACATAAATTACAGGTTACAATTTTACACAATGGTGCCTTAAGCTGGGTACACACTACACTGTTTTCGTCCAATAATCGGCTCAAACAGCCGACATATGACCGCTCGTTCAAAAGTCGGGTCAGTGTGTGCAGTGACACGATGGTCGAAAGTCTGCCCAAATGGACGATTGTCGCCTCATTTGGTTGGTCGTACCGTTTAATATTTTCGTTCCAATCTCGTTTCCGCTGTGTAGTGTGTATAAACTTCCGACCGATCCACAACTGTGAGTACGAAATTACAGTAATTGCTCACGACAACATGGCTGTAAAAAGTCGCTAAAGGGACGTCCACTCTTCCTTTTATCGTCCTAAACAAGGCTAGTGTGTATGCAGTCCGTGGACCGAGCGATCAGACCATCGGTCGCATGTAAAATCGCTCGGCATAAAAAGTTGGTCGAAATTTCTGTAGTGTGTACCCAGCTTTACTCATAGAAGTCAGTGCATCTAGACTATATCTACTTGCAGATTGCAAACGGCACATTTTACCATTTAGACTACAACATGTGACTTATACCAGCCAAGTATTAAATACATATTATTAACACAGTACTTGACAATAACATATTTCTAAGGTAAACCTATCACAACATTGGCGTGCTGTATATTCACAATATATAGCAACATTCGTGATGCAACTTTAAAACACATGTACTGTATTAACCACTAGATAACGTGGGCCCTAGCAGCTCACAGATATTTGCTTTCATAAAACTGTTGTGTGCAAAGATGATTTAGGCTAATAATATTTTATTGTTATTTGCAACTTGAACAATTATATAAGGAAAACTGTCAGACAAAGAAAACTAAGCACAGTTCTGGTAAGAGGATGCTGATGTCAATACTCTGCATGGGGGGGGGGGGTAATTTGCACAAGGGCAAAGTTAACATTAAATACTCAAAATAAATTGTAGAAAATATGTGACACATTGGGGCAAACAAGCTGTCAGTGCTGAACGAGCAATGTCCAAGCATAGCTCTATATATTAAATATGACATGGTCATTTCACAATCATACATGAATCAGCGTATATTCAGCTAATGTAACACATACAAGTTTTGTTTTACCAACTTCTTTGTAACCCTGCAAAATATTGAAGCACAGCTGTAGAAATGGGCAGAAATATGAAGCTTGCTGAGTCACTGCTGAACAGGCAGAACATGTGATTCTATTTGTATACTGTGAAACTGCTTCATTTTAACAATAAACAATGTTTCTGTAGAATGCCCCATTTACCTTCATTGTGCTTGGTTGTACTGCTTGACATGTTTACCTGGGAGGGCTTGATGGTAAACAGAAGACAAATTGACTTCTAGAATTGTGCCACAATGGAATTATGGGCTTTGCCAAAACGCCTTCTCCTATGTTATGAATGGCAAGATAGTTTAAACAGCATGTTGTTTGTGCAATCTCGCCTCTCACAACTACCTCTTTTGGTTTGGCTGTTTTGATGGCGGTTTGTCAAACCTCTGCTTTGTAAATCTGATGGTTTGTATTTTTATCATCTTAAAAATTGTGATGGCTATTTGTTAAATGGTGGTTTTCAGGATGGTTTGGTCTTTAGTAGAGATGGTTTTGGATTTGGATCTGTATTAACTTTGTGTTTTGGTTTTTCGTTTTGGTTTTGGCAAAACCGCCCTCATGTATTTTGATTTTGGTTTTGAATCTGTATTTTTTGGGAAAATTGCTAAAATATGCAAAAATCACATAATTTGGCTCTTTTTTGTTTCTACCGTATTATTAAACCTCAATAACACTAATTTCCAGTCATTTCCAGTCAAATTTGACCACCTCATAGGTCACAATATTATTTTTATACACTATCTGCCAAAGACTGCAGCGAGCTGGGTGGATGCTAAGTGACAGAGCAATGACACAAACACATAGCAGTTCATAGCTCATCTAGGAAACATTGCCACACAGCAGTGGCAGAAAAGTAAAGTGGTGCAAGATGGAATTGTCTTTCAGCCTACCCACCCACCCATATGTTAAAAAGGTTTAACTCACTCAGAAACAGGAGGGATAGCAGGAACAGTTTAACAAACCAAGCACTTCAGCAACAAGGAGTGCCACTTTTGTGGCTGAAGTCCTTGGTTTGTTTGGACCCCCACAAAACAAGCTACCAATGGACTAAAAGCAGCTAAGCTAACAGTGCTGTCAATGAACTCTACAGTGGCAAGTCATGCACCAGTGGTAGCAGTTCTTGACAGTGATAAGAAGAAGGCCATTGTCATGTCTGGGCATAAGACCAAAAAATCCACCTCTTATGTGTGTAATTATTCTGATCCTGACAACAGTTGGATATCCATTTATAACATTTGTAAAGCCACAGTCAGTAGAGGTAGGGACCTTAACCATCTAGGAACCTCATCCATGTTACACCATTTAAAGCGAGTTCATGGCAAGCTCTTGGGAAACTCAGAAACTTATGCTAAAAAAATAACAACAAGCAGTCCAGCCTCAGCTAGTTCCTTTCTCTCAGCTAGATCCCACCACCTGCAATCTACCCCACCAACACCTTCATTATCAATATCTTCACTAGTGATTGGAGTTAGTCCTGCATCCAAGTTGCTAAGGCGAGATGACTCCTCCTCTACCCAGGATTCCTCAGAAGAATCCTTGAGTTTTAGGCCCGCTGCTGTTCCTGCTGCTGGGGGTAGATCTTTAACCCAGACACAAACCAAGAAGAAGACTATCAGTAGTTTAGAACAATTGACTATTAAACAAGCCTTTGCAAGAGGATGGAAGTATGACAGTTGTCAACCAGTTGCAAAGCGGATTACAGGCACCATGGCAACTATGCTAGTATTAGATCTGCATCCAATATCCACCATTAATGCACCAGGTTTTAGACAGTCAATTGAGGTGTCCCTGTTACCAAATTACATCTCAACACCATTTTTTTAGACAAACAATTTCTCACCTGTACCAGGAGATTACAAAAAGAGAAAATTATTGGGCTACAAAATGCCATTCTAGTCACTATACACTTAACCACAGATATGTGGACAGGCGGAACTGTGAAAACTAAGGATTTAGTAGATGACATAAAAGGACTAGTATAATCATGACTGGTGCCAACAGCTGGTTGCCATATCAATGGTGCTGAGCTATGGCACTGGAGACTGACAAGAGCACTGCTACCCCTTCTGTTTCTGTGTGAGCAATGGCACTTGAGACTAGAGAGTGACAAGAACACTGCTACCCATTCTGTTTCTGTGTGAGCAATGGCACTGAGACTGGAGAGTGACAAAAACACTGCCAACCCCCCTGTTTTCTTTCTGTATGAGAAATGGCACAGAGCAATGGCACTGGATACTGATAAGAATACTGCCACCCCTCCTGTTTCTCTATGAGCAATGGCACAGAGCAATGGCACTGGATACTGATAAGAACACTGCCACCCCTCCTGTTTTTGTGTGAGCAATGGCACAGAGCAATGTCATTGGAGACTGCCAAGAACGATGATAAACCTCCTGTGTCTGTTTGAGGAAAGGCGTTGGATCTCCATGGAGGGAGGTATTTATGGAATTGAAAACTCGCGAGATCTGACTATGCACCAATGACATTTTGCCTCGATTTCAGTTCTGAGGACGCTGGGAAATACCGAGATGGCTCCGCTCGGTACTCGAATTGGTAAAGTTCGGGGGTAGCTCGGTTTTCAAAGAACCGAGCATGAACATCCCTAGTCTTTAGTAAATTGGTTTTAAAACCTTTTAGTAAATCTAGCCCAGTGTGCTCTATGCCATGCACCCATACACGCCAGAATGTGGCTTGATGATGTGGCAGATCTGTTGTGCCTCCTTTCCACATACTTACCCTTCTGGATCTCATTCAAAAATTGACCTCCGCTGACACACCTACCTCTCACTTACCATTTATGATCACTTTTTGAGAGTCTGTAATTTGATAGAGAATTGCATAAGGCAGCCATCTATCAGATTCTTCCAGTATATTCAATTTACTCCTATATAGTTCACTGCTGACCCCACACAGCCTGATCCAGTTCAGCCCCTTAGACACATTCTGCCAATAGAGGTTTAACTCAAAGGGTCTTATCTCAACATTTTCTAGGTTACTATTATCTCATGGCCAAGCTTTGAAGGGCTCATATGAAATTAAGTGGGAGGAGGTCATTGGTGTTTCAGTACCACAGAAACTGTTGATCTCTTGGGATTTTTACACACAACAGTCTCAAGAGTTTATAGAGAACAGTGCTTAAAACCAGAGCGGCAGTTATGTGGGTGGAAACGCCTTGTTAATGAGAGACGTCAGAAGGGAATGGCCAGCCTGGTTCAAGTTGACAGGAAGGCGACCTGAATTTTGAGGCTAGTCTAGTCGACCTCACTCGTTACAAAGTGTGAAGTAAGTGGCCAGAGCAAACATTTACTGTGGTTTACTTATATAATGAAATATAAATATAATGTATTTATATTTATTTTGAGAGCATGTTCTTTTTGTATTTTTACAAAAATAATGTCGTAACTATTTTTATGGCTAAAGATAACTGATTGCAAAAACATATTCTGAAGTTTATGGACAAACCACACTGTTCAAACGATAAAA
This sequence comes from Mixophyes fleayi, assembly GCF_038048845.1. NCBI lineage: Eukaryota > Metazoa > Chordata > Amphibia > Anura > Limnodynastidae > Mixophyes > Mixophyes fleayi. The sequence goes on from NW_027448267.1 coordinate 137,705, forward strand.
TGTGATTAAATATTTATTCACTATCAAAAATGGCTGTATCTAACAGCACTTGAGCAGTGTCTTATATAGTGGTGATATAGGACAAAAAGATGGAATGATAATGCATAGCATGTCAGTTTGCTGTGACAGCTTTGGCAATGGCCTTATGTACGAATGCTCAAATTTGTACAAAGAATTTCTGTTATCTACAAGACCGCAAGACAGTTATTCATATTTAAAGACTATGCCCCCTGCTCCTGCTTCCATTCCAAACAGTTTTGGAGAATCACTACAGAAGGATGTGACAAATATGGGGAGATTCAATTAAGTGCAAAGACCCATTGAAGCCTCACGTGATAGGTTCCTGTGCGCAAATAAAATGCTACTTATTTTGGCTTGCACCACTATGAAGTTCAGGCAAAAAAAAGCAATGTTTTAGTGCCCTAACATCCTGTGGAGACTCATCATGTGAGCCTCCAATGCAGCATTCTGCCTCCTCTAGAATGCTGAGCAGATTAAGCTAGAAGAATAAGCACTTGTGTTATGTCAGGTACTTGTTAATAATTCAGCTCAGCAAGACTGGGTACACACTATACAAAAATTATCCAGATGCGATATCCTTGACGATTTTACCAATGACTGAGTAAAAGTCCCGATCAGCATCCTGATTCATGTGTACACACGAAACACATTTTACAAGATTTACCTTCAGATCTGTGCACTACATCTGGCATAATCTTCGGCTGAAAAGATGTTTACTCTGCACACTCCATAGAGATCTATGGGCACTGCTGGTCCTCAGTGCATACACACTGCAGATCGGCACAACATCGTTCCATCGTTGAACAAGATTTTTAGTTCAGTTTAGAAATCAAATGAAAGAATACGATGTGCTTTGCAGCGAAAATCGCTCATCTTTGCTGCGTACACACTAATGCAAAATGTGGCCGAACGTCGTTTATTGTGTGATTGGCCTGAAAATCGTCTGAAAAACCTGTAGTGTGTACCCAGCCTTATTCACAGGCTTTGATATATATTAATGTCCAATAGTCATCCGCCTACAGATTAAAAAAAAAAGAAAAAAAAGTGAACTGCTTAAATTGACGTCCAAACTGATAAGCTTTTACAATAATTTCTTTGTAACTACTTTTCAAGCAATCTTTTATTATTACCTAACTTCTGAAATGTTGAAATGCTGTTGCTACAAACTTCCTGGAGTCTTGGTCTGGTGTTATTACTAGTTTTAAAAGTTTTGTTTATTGAGTGGTTTCTGTATGTATACTCTCAGCTAAAAAATATATAAATAAATAACCTAAAACTTTAGAAGAGAATTGCTTCAGCACCAATCTTTCTGCTGGGAATAACATTAACAAACCTCATCATATGTGGTTAGAATCTATTAAATCTTCTCTTGTTTTTAACAAATAACATAACAAAACTAAAACTGAGGTTTCATGTCATCGTTTTTCGTGCTCTAGTCCAAAGAGATTATGAAATATTTATTTTATTTGCCTATTGTTTTCCAGGATGCCTGTTGTTGAAGGGAGAGACAGATTTAAGGCCCAATAAACCCAAATACTAATTGTCTCATATAAAATATTTAGCAGTACCATTTACAAATATACATGGATGGGTTCCTAGGGCTTATTAGACCTGAAGATATTTCACATGAAGCAAGATCATGGGGGAATCATTTTTTCCTCTGCCCAGCAAGGCTCTTGTCTGTAAGGCTATTGAAGAACAGAAAAACTTTCATAATTACTTAGTCTATTTCATTAAAAAGGGAACATTTTTAAGATCTTTATTGAACATTTGCAAATGACCATGACTACTTCGGAGGCCTTCATTTATTCTACACACAAAACAGATTGTCTTCCTCTCCATCTATGCATATTGGCAATGCAGCCATCGTCTTTGGATGTATATTACACCCTACACTCATAGTTAAATATGTAAAGAAATGGAAAAAGACAGTTTGCTTTCTGTCTCTATAGGTCTTATCAGACTTTCTATTTTCAGCATATTGCATGTATGTACTGTATATTACATATATAAATATATTTTTAATCTTATGGACTTTAGATAGGAAAAAAGGTGTAAATAAAACAAAAAACACTTTCATGTTTCTTCTAAAAATTGTACCCTAAAATTTGACAAGATAGTTCTTGTGAGTATACTGCTGTTAAATGGTCTGACACAATTATACAAACAAATAAACGAAGTAATGCATTTTAGATTTGGAAGCATGTTTTTTTTTCTCTAGTTCCATATAGTACGCAAGTGCGGATAAGGCTGGAATTGAGTGGGCAAAAATCGGGAATCATGGTGCTCATTTTGTAGGCTTGGGAAAACATACATTCTGGCTAAAGTTCATCCGTTACCATATTTTTGTAATATCGACTCGGTGCCAAGTTACATGGCTCCTGTGCAGATCACAGGAACTGGAAGGCTGTCACTCATAGGGGTAGATTTCTTAGAAAAACGCGGTCCGCGCATTATTACAGAGCTGAGGGCAAAAATCAGCAGTAAAATTACCGTATAACGCACAGCTATTACCGTAGTAATGATAATAGAGCGCGGGACGCGTTGTTCTAAAGGACAACGCAGGAAATTCAATCTGTCCGATAGTCTGGTTCCAGGGGTAGCTTGTTAAAGTATGCTGTACAGCTGCCATCATGGCGGTACACCGACCTCTAACCAGTGCAAGGATAATAGCTTCTAACTTGATATATACCCTATTTGCTGGCGTATAAGACTACTTTTTTACCCTGAAAAACATGCCTCCAAGTGTGGGGGTCATCTTATACACCGGGTCCAGTATCGTGGGTCATCAGCGTGGCTGCGGCGAGCATCAGCAGCGATACAGGGGTGCCAGTCTTTTCGGCGTGACCGGCCCGTTCTGCTGACAGGGAGGGCAGACAGGGAGCAGGGACCAATCCAATCAGGCTTTGTATACAGCCAACAGCCAACCACAGTACTGCACCATTGTACAGTACAATACAGCATAGAAAATGTCCAGCAGTCAAACCCCTATCAACCCTATCATGGCACCAGCAAAAAGAAAAAAATATGATGCAAGTTTTAAACTTAAAGTTGTAAACTTTGCCATGGAACATAATAATTGTGCTGCTGCAAGACAATATGGAGTAACAGAAAAGATGGTTCGGGACTGGAAATCAAATGAAAAAGCATTAAAGATTATGCCAAGGGGTAAGTGTCCACTTGCTCTCTCCCTCTATTTGTTATCTTCCTTCTATCATTGACTTGTGAATTACGTTTAATAAACTTGCACTGTTTTATGTTTACTGTACATGTTTGATAACATACAGCCTTGTGACAGTTTTCCTGCATGTCATAGGCATTCAAATATAAATTAACATGTTGAAATCAAATCTGATGTTCTTTTACGTTTTATTTGGTGTGTGGAAGGTGTGCGGAAGAGGGGGTAGTATTATACGGCGAGTATATAACAAACTCTATATTTTGAGTGGAAATGTTGGGGGTCGTCTTATACGCCCAGTCGTCTTATACGCCGGCAAATACGGTATTTACATACAGATGCTAGATAAAGAACACCACTCTTTGTTTATGGAATAAAAGGACTAAGCTCCTCCCCCAGCCTACTTATCCCCCTTTCACATAAGGAAGCTCAGTTTGAAAGTAGCAATACATGCAGAAAATATCTAGAATAAACAAACATGTCTGAACCGAGGAAGGATTACCACCCAACTGAGAAAATAACAAAGGGTTATTTCGGGAGTGGGGAGGAAATCAGTAAAATGGATTTAATGGCAATTACAAAATAACATTTTCTAATTCTGATGGACATTCTAGAAACTGAAAGTAGGGATGTCCAAAAGACTATAGTTATGGAAACGAGAGGAGATGGCTACAGTACCTTTCTGCCAACAATCCAAGAAAATGTAGTGAGATTGTGAAAGGTGGATCAAGTGGACAACCAACACACCTCTTTGAATGAGAGATATCTAGAAAATTTTCAGAAAGGTTAGAACTGCTCTTCCTGAAGAGCTGATCAGGCCAAAATTAAATTTAGCCAACAAAAGAAGACTGCTACAGCAGAAACCTGTACCTTTAGAGAGCTTACGGACAGGCCTTGAATAAGACAGGCTTTCTTTTGAACTGCATAGTCTTTGTTACACATTCTGAGAGGCCCATACAGAATAAGGACTAGCCAATAACACCAGGCCCTTGAGATTGTGATGGTCTAAGAGATCCTCCACAAAGAGGTCAGGGTGCAGCGTGAGCTAACAGGGCTGATCCATCACCAAAGACCAAAACTCAAATACCAGACTCTCCTAGGACACTTCAGAGCCAAGGGTCCATGAGGTTCATGTAAAACCAACTAATTAAAGACCTCTGAATGTGGAGACCACTCTTCTAGGTCCACGATTTGTCGACTGAGGAACTTTTACCCTGTGGATGAAGGTGGTTAAGAGAGTTGCTCCAGCCTCGTTGGCCTACTTTAAGATTCTTTCAGTTTCTGCCACTACTAGGATGATAATCATGCCACCCTGATGATTGATTGCTATCAGAAGCTGTAGGAATCAGAGGCCAGGGGATCCTAATTATTTTCTACCCAGGACGGGTAATGAGAATATTAAATTTAGTAAAGCCCTTCTTTTTTGACATTGAAGATTAAAGGCAGTGTGGGAAGGTCTGACTGGATACGAACAGACTTATGCCACAGGAGGTGACCCCACTCTCTAAGGACTCCATGAACTGAACTGAGTTCTATCCCATTTACAATGTTCATGGCGTGTACTTCCCATGTCAGAATCGACATGTGTTGACTTCCAAACAACAATCTGAAAATTTGGGCTAACTGATGAGGTGACAAATGCAGAGTACAAACGTGAACCTGGGCAAATGTGATTATAAAGACCATGGCCCCGTAAAGGGTAAAGACCTAGCAGTTAATGGCAGTTCTTGGAATATGCAAGGAAGGCCTCAATCTCCTTGGAAAGAAGAAACGCCCAGTAAAGACAGGTGTCTATAGAAATCCCAGGAAGTGCATCCTCGTAGTAGGAATGAGAGAGAACTTGGAAAAGTTCTCAATCCACCGATGCCTCTGCAACTCTGACAGAGAGATCTAGACATGGATGTTCAGAATGTTCTGTGGGGGTGTTTTGATCATCAGTGCAGAATGGCAACACCCTTCCTGAGAAGGTGAGTTGTAAAGACAAACATCATATTGTGAACACTGTGGGGACTGAACTTCCGGGTGAAAGATGGACCACTGCCCAAATCTCAAGGTTTTTTGTTTCCCTCCCAAATCAGGACATAAAAGTTAGGTGGCATGAGACACTCTACCTTGAAATGCTCTTGTATGAGGAGGGAAACTTATTTGAAGACTATGAAAATTAAAATGAAATAAAACTCAAACAACGTTGTTAAAGTATAACCCGGAAAAATGACCTAAGCCAGCAAGAAGAAAATAGATGCATTCACTAAAAGGACAAGAGCCCACTAATTATTCCTGGCTCAGTGAAGTCCAGCACATATCATTGCCAGGGCCCAGGGGTCCACAAGAGGCTCTTTCTACATCCCCTATCTCAGTGTTGGCTAACCTGTGACACTCCAGGTGTTGTGAAACTACAAGTCCCAGCATGCTTTGCCAATACATAGCAGCTTATTGCTGGATGGGTATGCTGGGACTTGTAGTTTCACAACACCTGGAGTGTCACAGGTTAGCCAACACTGCCCTATCTGAATCGGTCTTCTACTGGATGAGGGGATATGGCAGGTAGAAAATACTTGGGACGATAATTTTTTAATTAATCAGAAGGGATTTTTACTTTCCATGTTTGGCCAAGGCAAACTTGGAGCTTCAATTGCCTGACAATTTTTGCCTCACAACTCAAAACAAAAAAATCTTAAGTTTTATGCACATTAACTTGCCCCCTACCCTTTGTTTTCATGTATGCATTTATTTTGTCAACTTATATATAATTGTTTTATGCATATCCAGTTTTTCCCACTGTCTGGTGCTGCAGAGCACTGTGGCGCTTTGCAAATCAATAATAATAATAATATTAAAATAATTATTGGGGTAAGAAGGTGCTCCTGCCTCCTGTAGTTTAATATATAAACCTTATCCAGCGATTGGCCAAAACAAACCTCTCCTTCATAAGGGAGTGAGAGTAAAGACTTCTTGGAACTGGTTTCAGTGACCAGACAGAAAGTCCTATATGCTGCCACAGAATGTGCCAAGGCATCGACCTGAATCATAGGCTGTGTTACCTAGATAGATGCCTGAAAGCTAAAAAAGTTCCTCCAAGGAGGAAGCCTCTGAGAGAACCTCCCTTAGTTTGTCTGCCCACTTCCCTGTAGCCTTCACCACCCAGGTGATTGAAAGTCAAAGCAAATATTGGCTTCCTCCATAGAAAAGATAAACTTAAGAGGCCCCTCCTTAAAACCATCTGGAACTGGTCAGTTCTCAATATTTCACAATTCTCCTAGGCATGCCATGGCTCTTGCTGCATGTTCCTAGCATTAACCGGACTGATAAAACAGTGAGCTTTTTGTCTAAATACCGCAACCAACATTGTCATTGAATTTGACAAGCCTTGCTATGGTCTGTCATATTTACTGTGATGTAAAGTTAATGCAGGCAATGCAGGAGTTCCTATTATTTTTTTTTCAAATACTATAGAGCTTTGAATCAGATTACCATATGCAACTTTTATCCTCTAGGATTTTATCACAGGATTTCACTACACTGCCCAAATTGTACTCTAAATTATCAAGCTGTCAAGGAATAAGAAGAGCTTGCTGAATAGACACAATTAAACCTGGGAACTTTAGTCTAACAGCTAATCTACATGAGATGGGAGACAAGTCTGTTTCTCCTTTCAATGAGAAAGAGATCTTATGGCACCTGCCATTGTTGAAGATGTAAATGTGAGAACTCAGAAAATAATGGGATGATTTATGGAAAATATTGTGAATGTGATGACAGAAAATGCATTGATGATAAATCTGGAGAGATATTTGGTGGAGAGTATTGGGAGGATATTAAAGAAATGAGGAGCAACAAAAGTGATCATTTATTAAGGCTGAATTTCAAATAATAACGGAAGTAAGCATATAATCATCAGGGGCGAAAGGAGATTCGTCACTATTTGCATAAAAATCTGGGTGTTTACAATGGCAAATATTATTGTTATTTTCACATGATGAAAGTATTAACAGTGCAAAATAAATTACCAGATTTACTTCACTATATGTGATTATTTTTCTTTTATGTGGAACTATTACCCTGGATTTAGAGGTGTAGAGTTAAGGAACAATAAAATATTACATTTTGTAGTTTGAACATTTCATGGAGGTTGTATATATATATATATATATATATATATATATATATATATATATATATTGTGATTATTGACTTTGTATGTTAGAATCTAGCGCCAATTATCAATCTATCTTTTATGGTATTTGTTATTTATTTAGTGGTAATCCCATTTTGAGTGGTAGGGCTGTTGTGATTATATTAGGGTGCTCTGGGATTTTTTGTTATTTATTTAACTGTTATCCTCCAACTTTCATCACAGAATTACTTGAGAGATTATGAACCACTACCATCTTCACAAAACTAGACATCAGAAGGGCATAAATTGTGGTTGTCTACTTAGAGAATATCATGATGTACTCTGAAGGTTTGCAGATACACATAAAACATGTTCACACTGTTTTTGAGCACCTTTGTCAACATCATCTGTAAGACAAACTTTAAAATATGCTGTAGAGAAGAAAACAATGGACTTTCTGGGACATGTAGATTAAATTATTGGACCAACGGCCGGTGCCCACTGATATTAAAGCTGTCCAACTGCTATAGACGATTCATAGAGAACTTTTTCACTATTATGGTGCTCATGTTGTAACACACAAGAGTACCACTTTTCAAAAGACAGGAGCCCTTCATTAAAGTGTAAAAAATCTTCACCTCGGCATCTATCTTGATATGTCTTGACTCAAAATAATCATTCATATTAGAAGTAGACATCTTTTCTCAGCAGAGAGGAGACAAGTTGACACTTAGATTTCTCTACGCATCTCCTACTAGTAGAATCTAATTGTAGTATCAGAAATAAAGAACTTTTGCCCACTAAAGTGGCTTTTTCTGAGTGATAACATATTTTGATGGATCACACATTCTGGTTATTATTTACTTGGATCAAAAAAACATTGAATATTTGAAGACACCAGGGAGTAAATTTATCAAGTTGTGAGTTTCCAGCAGTTTACAAAGTGGAAAGATTCTAGCTATCATTTTGTAGAATGTTCTAAGTAAATGATAACTAGAATCTGATTGGTTGCTATAGGCAACATCTCCACTTCTGAAACCCACCAGAAACTCACAGCTTGATAAATTTACCCAAACCAGCATTGTTCTTTGCCGGCTTCAACTTCCGTTGTCACAGTCCGGAGACTGGATAGGAGTCCAGTGCCAGGGAGGAAGGCTGGCTAACAGGAGATGAAATGGAAGAAAGGTCAAACAAGCCGGGTTCGGTACACAGAGAGGCGTAGAAGTCCAAAGGTTGAGGCAGAAGCATAGTGGAGGGCAAGTCAAGGTCAGTACACGTGTAGTAGATGCGGGAAGACAGGAACAGCAACAGGAGCAAGAGCTAGATCACAGGCACAGAGCACAATAATCAGACACTTGAGACAGGAACTGGCCAGGTATTTTATAGGAAGTCAAGGGGTGGAGCTAAGGCATGCTGGAAGATCAGGAGATCACTGGAACTGATCTAGAACACCAAATAAAGGCAAGGAACTGTCCAGCAGTCAGAATAGCTCAGTCAGCAGAGCAGCAGTCCACGGAGGCAGAAGCCCTGGGTTTGAATCCTGACAGTACTCCTCTCCTTCCAGTACGTCCTCTGGACGTCTCAGGAGCTGGCTTACCAGGATGTCTCTGGTGAAAAAGTCCTGTCAATCTGGAGGCATGGACATTTTCTGCAGGCTCCCACAAATTTTCTTCTGGACCATATCCCCTCCATTTTACCAAAATAATGTAATCTATTTCTGTGCATTCTGGAGTCCAGGATCTCTTCAACAATAAATTCTTCTTCTCCTTCCACCATGACTGGTGGTGGTGGGGCTGAAATCCGGCCAGGGAAGGGGTTGTCTTGAAAGTGTTTGAGCAGGGAAGTATGGAATACCAGATGTATTTTTTTATAGAGGCAGGAAGATCTATGCAGAAGGCAACTTTGTCAATTTGGGATATAATTTTGAATGGCCCAATAAACTTTTGACCCAATTTTGGTGAGGGTATCCGCTGTTTAAGGTTTTTAGATAGCCAGACATTATCTCCAACATGAAAATTGGGTACATCTCTACGGTGTCTGTTGGCAGCTTGTCTGTAATGTTCCTGGGCTTCTCTCAAATTTTCAATAAGCCTTTTTTGAACTTGTTGTAATGTTCTGATTCTATTAGTCCCAGTTGGAATTGATGTGTTGATGTGGAAACCGGGAGATTTGGAATAAACGTTGGATGGAGTCCAAAGTTGGCAAAGAAAGGTGTCTGGGAAATTGAACTGTGTTCAGAGTTATTGTAAGAAAATTCAGCAGTGGGTAGAAAATTCATCCAATCATCTTGAAGGTAACTAATAAAACATCTAAAATATAGCTCAAGTGTCTGATTAGTCCTTTCAGTCTGTCCATTAGACTGTGGGTGGAAAGCCGAGGACAGATTTATTTTTATTCCCAAAGCGGTGCAAAAACTTTTCCAGAGTTTAGAAGTGAACTGAACACCTCGATCAGAAACTATGTCATCAGGGATGCCATGAAGCCTAAATATTTCCTGAATTAGAAGCTCTGCAGTCTGTTCAGCAGTGGGTACTCCTCTAGCAGGAATAAAATAAGTCATCTTAGTTAGACGGTCCACTACGACTAGATTTGTTGTCATCCCTTTCGAAGGAGGTAGATCAACTATGAAATCTATCGAGATAGAGCTCCAGGGACGAGATGGAACGGGAAGAGGTTGTAGCAAACCTAGTGTTGAGGAACGAGGAGTCTTGTTTCGGGCGCATGTCAGCCACGATGAAACATATTTTTTAACATTGCTTTTACACTTTGGCCACCAGAAGGGACGTGTCAACAATTCTTGAATCCTGTATACTCCTAAATCTCCAGCGGGTTTGGAATCATGGACCAATTTCAATACTTCAATTCGTACTAACTCGGGTACATAAAGGCGATGAAGCTGAGTCCAGTAGCCATTATTAAAAGTTAAATTAACATCTGAAGAAGGACCTCTGAGGAAAGGATCAGTGTCATAACCTTTCTTCAAAAGGGAGAGTAAATCCATAGGAACAGTTGCCCCTAAGAAGATGTGCTTAGGTAGAATAGTCTTTCCAGAATCTTCTTCTAGATGCGGCTCAGAGAACATTCTTGGGAGTGCATCTGCTTTGCCATTTCTGGATCTGGGTCGGTAAGAAATTATGAAGCTAAAGCGAGAGAAGATTAAAGTTCATCTGGCCTGTCTAGGAGACAATTGTTTAGCAGTGCGTAAAAATTCAAGATTTCTGTGATCAGTAAGGACTGTCATGAGGTGGATAGAACCCTTAAGAAGGTGTCTCCATTCTGAGAAAGCACACTTAATGGCCAGTAATTCCTTGTTCCCAGCATCATAGTTTTTCTCAGCTGATGTCATCTGGCGAGAAAAATAAGAACAAGGATGTAACAACATCTTCTCGCCGACACGTTGAGAAAGAATTGTTCCCACTGCAGAATCAGAGGCATCAACTTTGACAATAAAGGGTAATTCAGGATTTGGATGTATCAGGATTGGTGCTGATGTGAAAAGAGTCTTAAGTTGGGTAAAGGCTTTTTGAGCTTCAGGTGACCATTCAAAAGGAACGCCCTTCTTTGTAAGTTGCGTAATAGGAGAAACGATTCCAGAAAAGTTTCTTATGAAATTTCGGTAAAAATTGGCAAAACCAATAAACCGTTGTACTTGTTTTTCGTTCTTAGTTACAGGCCAGTTAATGACTGCATCGATCTTACTGGGATCCATGCTCAGACCATCAGGGGAAATGATGCCTTACCACAGGAGGCGGTGCTGACAAAATCATTTCCACAATAATACATTGATTCACTGCCGTTCTTACAAGAAATGGCATCAGTAACCATAATTATCAGAAAACATCCAGGGGAGCTATTGGTCCTGGAACTTATTTATATTGTCATTTTGGGACCCTGCTGCAAAAGAAAGGTAAGGCACTAGGCATATGGAGACAAACGTTTCCACTAGGCCTGGCACCAGTAGGAGGTTCTCCCTTGTGACTGAAAGACTGTGGCTGTTCTGTTTCCCCTTTGCCCTTTAACCTCTGGTGGCCCATTTTGTGGTGGTCTCTTATAGACCTGTGAAAGTGTAATCATTGTGTCCTTGCCCTCAATCATCAGGCCCCCCATTAAAGGTCGGATTTTGAAGTGCTTCCCTGCTACAGGATGCACTTTCACAGGTCTATAAGAGACCACTCATTTAAACACATTTCAATTCCTTACATACCCACTCCCATTGGACTGGGACCATATACATGGTAGGCTAGGGTGATAATATTGCAGGGTACATATATTGGAATGTTACAGTGTGAATCGAATCATGAATCATGAATTGAATCATGAATCATGAATCACTAATCGAATCATGAATTGAATCATGAATCATGAATCATGAATTGAATCATAAGTCATGAATCATGAATTTAATCATGAATCATGAATCAAATCATGAATCATGAATCGAATCATGAATTGAATCATGAATCATGAATCATGAATTGAATCATGAATCATGAATTGAATCATGAATCATAAATCATGTATCGAATCATGAATTTAATCATGAATCATGAATCGAATCATGAATTTAATCATGAATCATGAATCAAATCATGAATTGAATCATGAATCATGAATCATGAATTGAATCATGAATCATGAATTGAATCATGCATCATGAATCACGAATCATGAATTGAATCATGAATCATGAATCATGAATCGAATCATGAATCATGAATTGAATCATGAATCAAAATTTGAATCATGAATTGAATCGTGAATTATGAATCAAATCATGAATCATAAATTGAATCATGAATCATGAATCATAATTTGAATCATGAATTGAATCATGAATTATGAATCATAAATTGAATCATGAATTGAATCATGAATCATGAAATGAATCATGAATCATGAATTGAATCATGAATCATGAATTGAATCAGGAATCATGAATCATGAAATGAATCATAAAATGAATCATGAATAATGAATTGAATCATGAATCATAAATCATGAATTGAATCATAAATCATGAATTGAATCATGAATTGAATCATGAATCATGAATCATGAATCGATTCATGAATCATGAAATAAATTATGAATTGAATCATGAATTGAATCATGAATCATGAATCGAATCATGAATCATGAAATAAATCATGAATTCAATCAAGATTCTTGAACCATGAATTGAATCATGAAATAAATCATGAATTGAATCATAAATCATGAATCATGAATTTAATCATGAATCGAATCATGAATCATGAATCAAGAATTGAATCATGAATCATGAATCAAATCATGAATTATGAATTGAATCATGAATCATGAATAATGAATCGAATCATGAATTGAATCATGAATCATGAAATGAATCAGGAATCATGAATCATGAAATGAATCATGAAATGAATCATGAATCATGAATTGAATCATGAATCATAAATCATGAATTGAATCATAAATCATGAATTGAATCATGAATTGAATCATGAATCATGAATCGAATCATGAATCATGAATCATGAATTGAATCATGAATCATGAATCATGAATTGAATCATAAATCATGAATTGAATCATGAATTGAATCATGAATCATGAATCATGAATCGAATCATGAATCATAAAATAAATCATGAATTGAATCATGAATTGAATCATAAATCATGAATCAAATCATGAATTGAATCATGAATCATGAATTAAATCATGAATCAGGAATCGAATCATGAATCATGAATCATGAATTGAATCATGAATCATGAATTGAATCATGAATCATGAATTGAATCATGAATCATGAATTGAATCATAAATCATGAATCTTGAATTGAATCATGAATCATGAATTGAATCATGAATCACGAATTGAATCATGCATCATGAATTAAATCATGAATCATAAATCGAATCATGAATCATTAATCATGAATTGAATCATGAATCATGAATCATGAATTGAATCATAAATCATGAATTGAATCATGAATTGAATCATGAATCATGAATCAAATCATGAATCATGAAATAAATCATGAATTGAATCAAGATTCATGAACCATGAATTGAATCATGAAATAAATCATGAATCATGAATTGAATCATAAATCATGAATCATAAATTTAATCATGAATCATGAATCGAATCATGAATCATGAATCAAGAATTGAATCATGAATCATGAATCGAATCATGAATCACTAATCGAATCATGATTTGAATCATGAATCATGAATCATGAATTGAATCATAAGTCATGAATCATGAATTTAATCATGAATCATGAATCAAATCATGAATCATGAATCATGAATTGAATCATGAATCATGAATTGAATCATGAATCATAAATCATGTATCGAATCATGAATTTAATCATGAATCATGAATCGAATCATGAATTTAATCATGAATCATGAATCAAATCATGAATTGAATCATGAATCATGAATCATGAATTGAATCATGAATCATGAATTGAATCATGCATCATGAATCACGAATCATGAATTGAATCATGAATCATGAATCATGAATTGAATCATGAATCATGAATCGAATCATGAATCATGAATTGAATCATGAATCATAATTTGAATCATGAATTGAATCGTGAATTATGAATCATAAATTGAATCATGAATTGAATCATGAATCATGAAATGAATCATGAATTGAATCATGAATCATAAATCATGTATCGAATCATGAATTTAATCATGAATCATGAATCGAATCATGAATTTAATCATGAATCATAAATCGAATCATGAATCATGAATCATGAATTGAATCATGAATCATGAATCATGAATTGAATCAAAAATCATGAATTGAATCATGAATCATGAATCATGAATTGAATCATAAATCATGAATCATGAATTTAATCATGAATCATGAATCAAATCATGAATCATGAATCATAAATTGAATCATGAATCATGAATCATGTATCGAATCATGAATTTAATCATGAATCATGAATCGAATCATGAATTTAATCATGAATCATAAATCGAATCATGAATCATGAATCGAATCATGAATTGAATCATGAATCATGAATTGAATGATGAATCAGGAATCGAATCATGAATCATGAATCATGAATTGAATCATGAATCATGAATTGAATCATGAATCATGAATTGAATCATGAATCATGAATTGAATCATAAATCATGAATCTTGAATTGAATCATGAATCATGAATTGAATGAGGAATCATGAATCATGAAATGAATCATGAAATGAATCATGAATCATGAATTGAATCATGAATCACGAATTGAATCATGCATCATGAATTAAATCATGAATCATGAATTGAATCATGAATCATGAATCATGAATCGAATCATAAATCATGAATTGAATCATGAATTGAATCATGAATCATGAATCATGAATCGAATCATGAATCATAAAATAAATCATGAATTGAATCATGAATTGAATCATGAATTATGAATCATGAATCAAATCATGAATCATGAAATAAATCATGAATTGAATCAAGATTCATGAACCATGAATTGAATCATGAAATAAATCATGAATCATGAATTGAATCATAAATCATGAATCATAAATTTAATCTTGAATCATGAATCGAATCATGAATCATGAATCAAGAATTGAATCATGAATCATGAATCGAATCATGAATCATGAATTGAATCATGAATCATGAATCATGAATCGAATCATGAATTGAATCATGAATCATGAATCATGAATTGAATCATAAGTCATGAATCATGAATTTAATCATTAATCATGAATCAAATCATGAATCATGAATCATGAATCGAATCACGAATTTAATCATGAATCATGAATCATGAATTGAATCATGAATCAAGAATTGTATCATGAATCATAAATCATGTATCGAATCATGAATTTAATCATGAATCATGAATCGAATCATGAATTTAATCATGAATCGAATTATGAATCATGAATCATGAATCAAATCATAAATTGAATCATGAATCATGAATCATGAATTGAATCATGAATCATGAATTAAATCATGCATCATGAAACACGAATCATGAATTGAATCATGAATCATGAATCAAATCATGAATCATAAATTGAATCATGAATCATGAATCATAATTTGAATCATGAATTGAATCATGAATTATGAATCATAAATTGAATCATGAATTGAATCATGAATCATGAAATGAATCATGAATCATGAATTGAATCATGAATCATGAATTGAATCAGGAATCATGAATCATGAAATGAATCGTGAAATGAATCATGAATCATGAATTGAATCATGAATCATAAATCATGAATTGAATCATAAATCATGAATTGAATCATGAATTTAATCATGAATCATGAATCATGAATCGATTCATGAATCATGAAATAAATTATGAATTGAATCATGAATTGAATCATGAATCATGAATCGAATCATGAATCATGAAATAAATCATGAATTCAATCAAGATTCTTGAACCATGAATTGAATCATGAAATAAATCATGAATTGAATCATAAATCATGAATCATGAATTTAATCATGAATCGAATCATGAATCATGAATCAAGAATTGAATCATGAATCATGAATCGAATCATGAATTATGAATTGAATCATGAATCATGAATAATGAATCGAATCATGAATTGAATCATGAATCATGAAATGAATCAGGAATCATGAATCATGAAATGAATCATGAAATGAATCATGAATCATGAATTGAATCATGAATCATAAATCATGAATTGAATCATAAATCATGAATTGAATCATGAATTGAATCATGAATCATGAATCGAATCATGAATCATGAATCATGAATTGAATCATGAATCATGAATCATGAATTGAATCATAAATCATGAATTATAAATTTAATCATGAATCATGAATCGAATCATGACTCATGAATCAAGAATTGAATCATGAATCATGAATCGAATCATGAATCATGAATTGAATCATGAATCATGAATCATGAATCGAATCATGAATTGAATCATGAATCATGAAATGAATCAGGAATCATGAATTGAATCATGAATCATGAATTGAATGAGGAATCATGAATCATGAAATGAATCATGAAATGAATCATGAATCATGAATTGAATCATGAATCACGAATTGAATCATGCATCATGAATTAAATCATGAATCATAAATCGAATCATGAATCATGAATCATGAATTGAATCATGAATCATGAATCATGAATTGAATCATAAATCATGAATTGAATCATGAATTGAATTGTGAATCATGAATCGAATCATGAATCATGAAATAAATCATGAATTGAATCATGAATTGAATCAAGATTCATGAACCATGAATTGAATCATGAAATAAATCATGAATCAAAAATTGAATCATAAATCATGAATCATAAATTTAATCATGAATCATGAATCGAATCATGAATCAAGAATTCAATCATGAATCATGAATCGAATCATGAATCATGAATTGAATCATGAATCATGAATCATGAATCGAATCGTGAATTGAATCATGAATCATGAATCATGAATTGAATCATAAATCATGAATCATGAATTTAATCATGAATCATGAATCAAATTATGAATCATGAATCATGAATCGAATCATGAATTGAATCATGAATCATGAATCATGAATTGAATCATGAATCATTAATTGAATCATGAATCATGAATCATGTATCGAATCATGAATTTAATCATGAATCATGAATCGAATCATGAATTTAATCATGAATCATAAATCGAATCATGAATCATGAATCGAATCATTAATTGAATCATGAATCATAAATCGAATCATGAATCATGAATCGAATCATGAATTGAATCATGAATCATGAATTGAATCATGAATCATGAATCAAAAATTGAATCATAAATCATTAATTGAATCATGAATCATGAATAATGCATTGAATCATGAATCATGAATCGAATTATGAATTGAATCATGAATCATGAATCATGATTTGAATCATGAATCAGGAATCGAATCATGAATCATGAATCATGAATTGAATCATGAATCATTAATTTAATCATGAATCATGAATTGAATCATAAATCATGAATCTTGAATTGAATCATGAATCATGAATTGAATCATGAATCATGAATCAAATCATGAATCATGAATTGAATCATGAATCATGAATTGAATCATGAATCATGAAATGAATCATGAATTAAATCATGAATTGAAACATGAATCATGACTCGAATCATGAATTATGAATCATGCATTGAATCATGAATCATGAATCATGAATTAAAACATGAATCATAAATCGAATCATGATTCATGAATCATGAATTCAATCATGAATTAAAACATCAATCATGAATCGAATCATGATTCAAGAATCATGAATTGTATGATGAATCATGAATTGAATCATGAATTATGAATCATGAATCAAATCATGAATCATGAATTGAATCATGAATCATGAATCATGAATTGAATCATGCATCATGAATCATGAATTGAATCCTGAATAATGAATCATGAATTGAATCATGAATCATGAATCATGAATTGAATCATGAATCATGAATCATGAATTGAATCATGAATCATGAATCATGAATTGAATCATGAATCATGAATCATGAATTGAATCATTAATCATGAATCATGAATCATCAATTGAATCATGAATCATGAATCATGAATCATGAATCGAATCATGAATCATGAATCGAATCATGAATCATGGATTGAATCATGAATCATGGATTGAATCATGAATCATAAATTAAATCATAAATCAAATCATGAATCGAATCATGAATTATGAATTCAATCATGAATCATGAATTAAATCATAAATCAAATCATGAATCATGAATTGAATCATGAATCATGAATCATGAATCATGAATCGAATCATGAATCATGAATCGAATCATGAATCATGGATTGAATCATGAATCATGGATTGAATCATGAATCATAAATTAAATCATAAATCAAATCATGAATCATGAATCATGAATCGCATCATGAATCATGAATCAAATCATTAATCATGAATCATGAATCGATTTATGAATCATGAATCATGAATTGAATCATGATTCTTTGAATTATGAATCATTAATTAAAACATGAAATGAATCATGATTGGAATCATGAATTGAATCATGAATCATAAAATGATAAATGAAATGAATCATGAATCAAGATTTCAAGCATCAATCATATATCATGATTCATGAATTGAATCATGAATCATGAATCATAATTCAAATTATGAATCATAAATTAAATCATGAATCATGAATTGTATCATGAATTGAATCATGAATTGAATCATGAATCATGAATTGATTAATGAATCATGAATTGATTCATGAATTGAATCATGAATTATGAATCGAATCATGAATCATGAATCGAATCATGAATCATGAATTGAATCATGAATCATGAATTGAATCATAAATCAAATCATGAATCATGAATCATGAATCGAATCATGAATCATAAATCATATATTAAATCATGAACTGAATCATTAATCAAGAATCATAAATCGAATCCTGAATCATGAATCGAATCATGAATAATGGATTGAATCATGAATCATGAATTGAATCATAAATCATGAATTGAATCATGAATCATGAATCATGAATCGAATCATGAATCATGAATTGAATCATGAATCATGAATCATGAATTGAATCATGAATCATGAATCGACTAATGAATCATGAATCATAAATTGAATCATGAATCATGAATCATGAAATGAATCATGAATTGAATCATGAATTGAATCATGAATCATGAATCGAATCATGAATCATGGATTGAATCATGAATCATAAATTAAATCATAAATCAAATCATGATTCATGAATCATGAATCATGAATCGAATTATGAATCATGAATCGAATCATGAATCGAATCATTAATCATGAATCATGAATCGAATCATGAATCATGAATTGAATCATGAATAATGAATTGAATCATGAATCATGAATTCAATCATAAATCATGAATTGAATCATGAATCATAAAATGATTCATGAATCATGAATTGAATCATGAACCATGACTTGAATCATGAATCATACATTGAATCATGATTCATGAATCGAATCATGAATCATGAATTGAATCATGATTTATGAATCATAAATCTAATCATGAATCATGAATCGAATCATGAATCATGAATCATGAATCGAATCATGAATCATAAATCATATATTAAATCATGAATCGAATCATTAATCATGAATCATGAATCGAATCATGAATCATGAATCGAATCATGAATTATGAACTGAATCATGAACCATGAATTGAATCATGAATCATGACTTGAATCATGAATCATGAATCATGAATCGAATCATGAATCATGAATTGAATCATGAATCATGAATCATGAATCGAATCATGAATCGACTAATGAATCATGAATCATAAATTGAATCATGAATCATGAAATGAATCATGAATTGAATCATGAATTGAATCATGAATCATGAATCGAATCATGAATCATGAATTGAATCATGAATTATGAATTAAATCATAAATCGAATCATTAATCATGAATCATGAATCATGAATCATGAATCGAATCATGAATCATAAATCAAATCATGAATCATGGATTGAATCATGAATCATAAATTAAATCATAAATCAAATCATGACTCATGAATCATGAATCATGAATCGAATTATGAATCATGAATCGAATCATGAATCATAAATCATGAATTAAATCATGAATCGAATCAATAATCATGAATCATGAATCGAATCATGAATTGAATCATGAATAATGAATTGAATCATGAATCATGAATTCAATCATAAATCATGAATTGAATCATGAACCATGAATTGAATCATGAATCATAATTGAATCATGAATCATGATTCATGAATCGAATCATGAATCATGAATTGAATCATGATTTATGAATCATAAATCGAATCATGAATCATGAATCATGAATCGACTCATAAATCATGAATCATAAATTGAATCATGAATCATGAAATGAATCATGAATTAAATCATGAATTGAATCATGAATCGAATCATGAATCATAAATCATGAATTAAATCATGAATCGAATCATTAATCATGAATCATGAATCGCATCATGAATCATGAATCGCATCATGAATCATGAATCGAATCATGAATAATGAATTGAATCATGAATCATGAATTGAATCATGAATCATGAATTGAATCATGAACCATGAATTGAATCATGAATCATGAATCATGAATTGAATCATGAATTGAATCATGAATAATGAAATGAATCATCAATCATGAATTGAATCATGAATCATGAAATGAATCATGAATCATGAATTGAATCATGAATCATGAATCATGAATCGAATCATGAATCATGAATCATGAATCGAATCATGAATTATGAATTGAATCATAAATCATGAATTAAATCATAAATCAAATCATGAATCATGAATTGACTCATGAATCATAAATCATGAATCGAATCATGAATCATGAATTGAATCATGAATCATGGATTGAATCATGAATCATAAATTAAATCATAAATCAAATCATGAATCATGAATCATAAATCATGAATCATGAATCGAATCATGAATCATAAATCATGAATTAAATCATGAATCGAATCATTAATCATGAATCATGAATCGAATCATAAATCATGAATCATGAATTGAATCATGAATCGTGAATTGAATCATGAATCATGAATTGTATCATGAATTGAATCATGAATTGAATCATGAATCATGAATCATAAAATGAATCATAAATTGAATCATGAATCATGAAACATGAATCGAATAATGAATCATGAATTGAATCATGAATCATGAATCGACTAATGAATCATGAATCATAAATTGAATCATGAATCATTAAATGAATCATGAATTGAATCATGAATTGAATCATGAATCATGAATCGAATCATGAATCATGAATTGAATCATAAATCATGAATTAAATCATAAATCGAATCATTAATCATGAATCATGAATCATGAATCATGAATCGAATCATGAATCATGAATCGAATCATGAATCATGGATTGAATCATAAATCCTAAATTAAATCATAAATCAAATCATGATTCATGAATCATGAATCATGAATCGAATTATGAATCATGAATCGAATCATGAATCATAAATCATGAATTAAATCATGAATCGAATCATTAATCATGAATCATGAATCGAATCATGAATTGAATCATGAATAATGAATTGAATCATGAATCATGAATTCAATCATAAATCATGAATTGAATCATGAATCATGAAATGATTCATGAATCATGAATTGAATCATGAACCATGAATTGAATCATGAATCATAAATTGAATCATGAATCATGATTCATGAATCGAATCATGTATCATGAATTGAATCATGATTTATGAATCATAAATCGAATCATGAATCATGAATCATGAATCGACTCATGAATCATGAATCATAAATTGAATCATGAGTCATGAAATGAATCATGACTTAAATCATGAATTGAATCATGAATCGAATCATGAATCATAAATCATGAATTAAATCATGAATCGAATCATTAATCATAAATCATGAATTGAATCATGAATCATGAATCGAATCATGAATAATGAATTGAATCATGAATCATGAATTGAATCATGAATCATGAATTGAATCATGAACCATGAATTGAATCATGAATTGAATCATGAATTATGAATCATAAAATGAATCATGAATTGAATCATGAATTGAATCATGAATAATGAAATGAATCATGGATCATGAATTGAATCATGAATCATGAAATGAATCATGAATCATAAATCATGAATTAAATCATGAATCGAATCATTAATCATGAATCATGAATCGAATCATGAATCATGAATTGAATCATGAATCATAAAATGATTCATGAATCATGAATTGAATCATGAACCATGAATTGAATCATGAATCATAAATTGAATCATGAATCATGATTCATGAATCGAATCATGAATCATGATTTGAATCATGATTTATGAATCATAAATCAAATCATGAATCATGAATCATGAAATGAATCATGAATCATAAATCATGAAATAAATCATGAATCGAATCATTAATCATGAATCATGAATCGAATCATGAATCATGAATTGAATCATGAATAATGAATTGAATCATGAATCATGAATTCAATCATAAATCATGAATTGAATCATGAATCATGAAATGATTCATGAATCATGAATTGAATCATGAACCATGAATTGAATCATGAATCATAAATTGAATCATTAATCATGATTCATGAATCGAATCATGAATCATGATTTGAATCATGATTTATGAATCATAAATCAAATCATGAATCATGAATCATGAATCGAATCATGAATCATAAATCATATATTAAATCATGAATCGAATCATTAATCATGAATCATTAATCGAATCATGAATCATGAATCGAATCATGAATTATGAATTGAATCATGAACCATGAATTGAATCATGAATCATGACTTGAATCATGAATCATGAATCATGAATCGAATCATGAATCATGAATTGAATCATGAATCATGAATCATGAATCGAATCATGAATCATGAATCGACTAATGAATCATGAATCATAAATTGAATCATGAATCATGAATCATGAAATGAATCATGAATTGAATCATGAATCGAATCATGAATCATGAATTGAATCATGAATCATGGATTGAATCATGAATCATAAATTAAATCATAAATCAAATCATGATTCATGAATCATGAATCATGAATCGAATTATGAATCATGAATCGAATCATGAATCGAATCATTAATCATGAATCATGAATCGAATCATGAATCATGAATTGAATCATGAATTCAATCATAAATCATGAATTGAATCATGAATCATAAAATGATTCATGAATCATGAATTGAATCATGAACCATGAATTGAATCATGAATCATAAATTAAATCATGATTCATGAATCGAATCATGAATCATGAATTGAATCATGATTTATGAATCATAAATCAAATCATGAATCATGAATCGAATCATGAATTAAAAATCATATATTAAATCATGAATCGAATCATTAATCATGAATCGAATCATGAATCATGAATCGAATCATGAATTATGAATTGAATCATGAACCATGAATTGAATCATGAATCATGACTTGAATCATGAATCATGAATCGAATCATGAATCATGAATTGAATCATGAATCATGAATCAAATCATGAATCGACTAATGAATCATGAATCATAAATTGAATCATGAATCATGAATTGAATCATGAATTGAATCATGAATCATGAATCGAATCATGAATCATGAATTGAATCATGAATTATGAATTAAATCATAAATCGAATCATTAATCATGAATCATGAATCGAATCATGAATCATGAATCAAATCATGAATCATGGATTGAATCATGAATCATAAATTAAATCATAAATCAAATCATGACTCATGAATCATGAATCATGAATCGAATTATGAATCATGAATCGAATCATGAATCATAAATCATGAATTAAATCATGAATCGAATCATTAATCATGAATCATGAATCGAATCATGAATTGAATCATGAATAATGAATTGAATCATGAATCATGAATTCAATCCTAAATCATGAATTGAATCATGAACCATGAATTGAATCATGAATCATAAATTGAATCATGAATCATGATTCATGAATCGAATCATGAATCATGAATTGAATCATGATTTATGAATCATAAATCGAATCATGAATCATGAATCGACTCATGAATCATGAATCATAAATTGAACAATGAATCATGAAATGAATCATGAATTAAATCATGAATTGAATCATGAATCATGAATCGAATCATGAATCATAAATCATGAATTAAATCATGAATCGAATCATTAATCATGAATCGCATCATGAATCATGAATCGAATCATGAATAATGAATTGAATCATGAATCATGAATTGAATCATGAATCATGAATTGAATCATGAACCATGAATTGAATCATGAATCATGAATCATGAATTGAATCATGAATTGAATCATGAATAATGAAATGAATCATCAATCATGGATTGAATCATGAATCATGAAATGAATCATGAATCATGAATTGAATCATGAATCATGAATCATGAATCGAATCATGAATCATGAATCATGAATCGAATCATGAATCATGAATCATGAATCGAATCATGAATTATGAATTGAATCATGAATCATGTATTAAATCATAAATCAAATCATGAATCATGAATTGACTCATGAATCATGAATCATGAATCGAATCATGAATCATGAATTGAATCATGAATCTTGGATTGAATCATGAATCATAAATTAAATCATAAATCAAATCATGAATCATGAATCATGAATCGAATCATGAATCATAAATCATGAATTAAATCATGAATCGAATCATTAATCATGAATCATGAATCGAATCATGAATCATGAATCATGAATTGAATCATGAATCGTGAATTGAATCATGAATCATGAATTGTATCATGAATTGAATCATGAATTGAATCATGAATCATGAATCATAAAATGAATCATAAATTGAATCATGAATCATGAATCATGAATCGAATCATGAATCGACTAATGAATCATGAATCATAAATTGAATCATGAATCATGAATCATGAAATGAAACATGAATTGAATCATGAATCATGAATCGAATCATGAATCATGAATTGAATCATGAATCATGAATTAAATCATAAATCGAATCATTAATCATGAATCATGAATCATGAATCGAATCATGAATCATGAATCGAATCATGAATCATGGATTGAATCATAAATCCTAAATTAAATCATAAATCAAATCATGATTCATGAATCATGAATTGAATCATGAATCATGAATCATGAATCGAATCATGAATCATAAATCATGAATCGAAACATGAACCATGAATTGAATCATGAATTGAATCATGAATCATGAATCATAAAATGAATCATGAATTGAATCATGAATTGAATCATGAATAATGAAATGAATCATGAATCATGAATTGAATCATGAATCATGAAATGAATCATGAATCATGAATTAAATCATGAATCATGAATCATGAATCGAATCATGAATCATGAATCATGAATCGAATCATGAATTATGAATTGAATCATGAATCATGAATTAAATCATAAATCAAATCATGAATCATGAATTGACTCATGAATCATGAATCATGAATCGAATCATGAATCATGAATTTAATCAAGAATCATGGATTGAATCATGAATCATAAATTAAATCATAAATCAAATCTTGAATCATGAATCATGAATCATGAATCGAATCATTAATCATAAATCATGTATTAAATCATGAATCGAATCATTAATCATGAATCATGAATCGAATCATGAATCATGAATCATGAATTGAATCATGAATCATGAATTGAATCATGAATCTTGAATTGAATCATGAATCATGAATTGTATCATGAATTGAATCATGAATTGAATCATGAATCATGAATCATAAATTGAATCATGAATTGAATCATGAATCATGAATTGAATCATGAATCATGAATCATGAATCGAATCATGAATCGACTTATGAATCATGAATCATAAATTGAATCATGAATCATGAATCATGAAATGAATCATGAATTGAATCATGAATTGAATCATGAATCATGAATCGAATCATGAATCATGATTTGAATCATGAATCATGAATTAAATCATAAATCGAATCATTAATCATGAATCATGAATCATGAATATTGAATCGAATCATGAATCATGAATCGAATCATGAATCATGAATCGAATAATGAATCATGGATTGAATCATGAATCCTAAATTAAATCATAAATCAAATCATGATTCATGAATCATGAATCATGAATCGAATTATGAATCATGAATCGAATCATGAATCATAAATCATGAATTAAATCATGAATCGAATCATTAATCATGAATCATGAATCGAATCATGAATTGAATCATGAATAATGAATTGAATCATGAATCATGAATTCAATCATAAATCATGAATTGAATCATGAATCATGAAATGATTCATGAATCATGAATTGAATCATGAACCATGAATTGAATCATGAATCATAAATTGAATCATGAATCATGATTCATGAATCGAATCATGAATCATGAATTGAATCATGATTTATGAATCATAAATCGAATCATGAATCATGAATCATGAATCGACTCATGAATCATGAATCATAAATTGAATCATGAATCATGAAATGAATCATGAATTAAATCATGAATTGAATCATGAATCATGAATCGAATCATGAATCATAAATCATGAATCATAAATCATGAATTAAATCATGAATCGAATCATTAATCATGAATCATGAATCGCATCATGAATCATGAATCGAATCATGAACCATGAATTGAATTATGAATTGAATCATGAATCATGAATCATAAAATGAATCATGAATTGAATCATGAATTGAATCATGAATAATGAAATGAATCATCAATCATGAATTGAATCATGAATCATGAAATGAATCATGAATCATGAATTGAATCATGAATCATGAATCATGAATCAAATCATGAATCATGAATCATGAATCGAATCATGAACCATGAATTGAATCATGAATTGAATTCTGAATCATGAATCATAAAATGAATCATGAATTGAATCATGAATTGAATCATGAATAATGAAATGAATCATCAATCATGAATTGAATCATGAATCATGAAATGAATCATGAATCATGAATTAAATCATGAATCATGAATCGAATCATGAATCATGAATCATGAATCGATTCATGAATTATGAATTGAATCATGAATCATGAATTAAATCATAAATCAAATCATGAATCATGAATTGACTCATGAATCATGAATCATGAATCATGAATCATGAATCGAATCATGAATCATGAATTGAATCAAGAATAATGGATTGAATCATGAATCATAAATTAAATCATAAATCAAATCATGAATCATGAATCATGAATCATGAATCGAATCATTAATCATAAATCATGTATTAAATCATGAATCGAATCATTAATCATGAATCATGAATCGAATCATGAATAATGAATTGAATCATGAATCATGAATTGAATCATGAATCATGAATTGAATCATGAACCATGAATTGAATCATGAATCATGAATTGAATCATGAACCATGAATTGAATCATGAATTGAATCATGAATCATGAATCATAAAATGAATCATGAATTGAATCATGAATTGAATCATGAATAATGAAATGAATCATGAATCATGAATTGAATCATAAATCATGAAATGAATCATGAATCATGAATTGAATCATGAATCATGAATCATGAATCGAATCATGAATCATGAATCAAATCATGAATTATGAATTGAAACATGAATCATGAATTAAATCATAAATCAAATCATGAATCATGAATTGAATCATGAATCATGAATTGAATCATGAATCATGAATTGAATCATGAATCATGGATTGAATCATGAATCATAAATCAAATCATGAATCATGAATCATGAATCATGAATCAAATCATGAATCGAATCATGAATCATAAATCATGAATTAAATCATGAATCGAATCATTAATCTTGAATCATGAATTGAATCATGAATCATGAATCATG
The DNA here is from genome assembly GCF_038048845.1 of Mixophyes fleayi. Classification (NCBI taxonomy): domain Eukaryota; kingdom Metazoa; phylum Chordata; class Amphibia; order Anura; family Limnodynastidae; genus Mixophyes; species Mixophyes fleayi. The sequence goes on from NW_027448267.1 coordinate 165,766, forward strand.
AATTGAATCATGAATTGAATCATGAATAATGAAATGAATCATCAATCATGAATTGATTCATGAATCATGAAATGAATCATGAATCATGAATTGAATCATGAATCATGAATCATGAATCGAATCATGAATCATGAATCATGAATCGAATCATGAATCATGAATCATGAATCGAATCATGAATTATGAATTGAATCATGAATCATGTATCAAATCATAAATCAAATCATGAATCATGAATTGACTCATGAATCATGAATCATGAATCGAATCATGAATCATGAATTGAATCATGAATCTTGGATTGAATCATGAATCATAAATTAAATCATAAATCAAATCATGAATCATGAATCATGAATCGAATCATGAATCATAAATCATGAATTAAATCATGAATCGAATCATTAATCATGAATCATGAATCGAATCATGAATCATGAATCATGAATTGAATCATGAATCGTGAATTGAATCATGAATCATGAATTGTATCATGAATTGAATCATGAATTGAATCATGAATCATGAATCATAAAATGAATCATAAATTGAATCATGAATCATGAATCATGAATCGAATCATGAATCATGAATTGAATCATGAATCATGAATCATGAATCGAATCATGAATCGACTAATGAATCATGAATCATAAATTGAATCATGAATCATGAATCATGAAATGAAACATGAATTGAATCATGAATCATGAATCGAATCATGAATCATGAATTGAATCATGAATCATGAATTAAATCATAAATCGAATCATTAATCATGAATCATGAATCATGAATCATGAATCGAATCATGAATCATGAATCGAATCATGAATCATGGATTGAATCATAAATCCTAAATTAAATCATAAATCAAATCATGATTCATGAATCATGAATTGAATCATGAATCATGAATCATGAATCGAATCATGAATCATAAATCATGAATCGAAACATGAACCATGAATTGAATCATGAATTGAATCATGAATCATGAATCATAAAATGAATCATGAATTGAATCATGAATTGAATCATGAATAATGAAATGAATCATGAATCATGAATTGAATCATGAATCATGAAATGAATCATGAATCATGAATTAAATCATGAATCATGAATCATGAATCGAATCATGAATCATGAATCATGAATCAAATCATGAATTATGAATTGAATCATGAATCATGAATTAAATCATAAATCAAATCATGAATCATGAATTGACTCATGAATCATGAATCGAATCATGAATCATGAATTTAATCAAGAATCATGGATTGAATCATGAATCATAAATTAAATCATAAATCAAATCTTGAATCATGAATCATGAATCATGAATCATGAATCGAATCATTAATCATAAATCATGTATTAAATCATGAATCGAATCATTAATCATGAATCATGAATCGAATCATGAATCATGAATCATGAATTGAATCATGAATCATGAATTGAATCATGAATCTTGAATTGAATCATGAATCATGAATTGTATCATGAATTGAATCATGAATTGAATCATGAATCATGAATCATAAATTGAATCATGAATTGAATCATGAATCATGAATTGAATCATGAATCATGAATCGAATCATGAATCGACTTATGAATCATGAATCATAAATTGAATCATGAATCATGAATCGAATCATGAATCATGATCTGAATCATGAATCATGAATTAAATCATAAATCGAATCATTAATCATGAATCATGAATCATGAATATTGAATCGAATCATGAATCATGAATCGAATCATGAATCATGAATCGAATAATGAATCATGGATTGAATCATGAATCCTAAATTAAATCATAAATCAAATCATGATTCATGAATCATGAATCATGAATCGAATTATGAATCATGAATCGAATCATGAATCATAAATCATGAATTAAATCATGAATCGAATCATTAATCATGAATCATGAATCGAATCATGAATTGAATCATGAATAATGAATTGAATCATGAATCATGAATTCAATCATAAATCATGAATTGAATCATGAATCATGAAATGATTCATGAATCATGAATTGAATCATGAACCATGAATTGAATCATGAATCATAAATTGAATCATGAATCATGATTCATGAATCGAATCATGAATCATGAATTGAATCATGATTTATGAATCATAAATCGAATCATGAATCATGAATCATGAATCGACTCATGAATCATGAATCATAAATTGAATCATGAATCATGAAATGAATCATGAATTAAATCATGAATTGAATCATGAATCATGAATCGAATCATGAATCATAAATCATGAATCATAAATCATGAATTAAATCATGAATCGAATCATTAATCATGAATCATGAATCGCATCATGAATCATGAATCGAATCATGAACCATGAATTGAATCATGAATTGAATCATGAATCATGAATCATAAAATGAATCATGAATTGAATCATGAATTGAATCATGAATAATGAAATGAATCATCAATCATGAATTGAATCATGAATCATGAAATGAATCATGAATCATGAATTGAATCATGAATCATGAATCATGAATCGAATCATGAATCATGAATCATGAATCGAATCATGAACCATGAATTGAATCATGAATTGAATTCTGAATCATGAATCATAAAATGAATCATGAATTGAATCATGAATTGAATCATGAATAATGAAATGAATCATCAATCATGAATTGAATCATGAATCATGAAATGAATCATGAATCATGAATTAAATCATGAATCATGAATCATGAATCGAATCATGAATCATGAATCGTTTCATGAATTATGAATTGAATCATGAATCATAAATTAAATCATAAATCAAATCATGAATCATGAATCATGAATCATGAATCGAATCATTAATCATAAATCATGTATTAAATCATGAATCGAATCATTAATCATGAATCATGAATCGAATCATGAATAATGAATTGAATCATGAATCATGAATTGAATCATGAATCATGAATTGAATCATGAACCATGAATTAAATCATGAATTGAATCATGAATCATGAATCATAAAATGAATCATGAATTGAATCATGAATTGAATCATGAATAATGAAATGAATCATGAATCATGAATTGAATCATAAATCATGAAATGAATCATGAATCATGAATTGAATCATGAATCATGAATCATGAATCGAATCATGAATCATGAATCAAATCATGAATTATGAATTGAAACATGAATCATGAATTAAATCATAAATCAAATCATGAATCATGAATTGAATCATGAATCATGAATTGAATCATGAATCATGAATTGAATCATGAATCATGGATTGAATCATGAATCATTAATCAAATCATGAATCATGAATCATGAATCATGAATCAAATCATGAATCATGAATCGAATCATGAATCATAAATCATGAATTAAATCATGAATCGAATCATTAATCTTGAATCATGAATCGAATCATGAATCATGAATCATGAATTGAATCATGAATCGTGAATTGAATCATGAATCATGAATTGTATCATGAATTGAATCATGAATTGAATCATAAATCATGAATTAAATCATAAATCGAATCATTAATCATGAATCATTAATCATGAATCATGAATCGAATCATGAATCATGAATCGAATCATGAATCATGGATTGAATCATGAATCATAAATTAAATCATAAATCAAATCATGATTCATGAATCATGAATCGAATTATGAATCATGAATCGAATCATGAATCATAAATCATGAATTAAATCATGAATCGAATCATTAATCATGAATCACGAATCGAATCATGAATCATGAATTGAATCATGAATAATGAATTGAATCATGAATCATGAATTCAATCATAAATCATGAATTGAATCATGAATCATGAATCATGAAATGATTCATGAATCATGAATTGAATCATGAACCATGAATTGAATCATGAATCATAAATTGAATTATGAATCATGATTCATGAATCGAAACATGAATCATGAATTGAATCATGATTTATGAATCATAAATCGAATCATGAATCATGAATCATGAATCGACTCATGAATCATGAATCATAAATCGAATCATGAATCATGAAATGAATCATGAATTGAATCATGAATTGAATCATGAATCATGAATCATGAAATGAATTATGAAATGATTCATGAATCATGAATTTAATCATGAATCAAGAATTGAATCATGAATTGAATCATGATCATGAATTGAATCATGACTCATGAATTGAATCATGAATTGAATCATGAATCATGAATCGAATCATGAATCATGAATTCAACCATAAATCATGAATTCAATCATGAATCATGAATCATGAAATGATTCATGAATCATGAATTGAATCATGAACCATTTATTGAATCATGAATCATGAATCATGAATCGAATCATGAATCATGAATCAAATCATGAATTATGAATTGAAACATGAATCATGAATTAAATCATAAATCAAATCATGAATCATGAATTGAATCATGAATCATGAATTGAATCATGAATCATGAATTGAATCATGAATCATGGATTGAATCATGAATCATAAATCAAATCATGAATCATGAATCATGAATCATGAATCAAATCATGAATCATGAATCGAATCATGAATCATAAATCATGAATTAAATCATGAATCGAATCATTAATCTTGAATCATGAATCGAATCATGAATCATGAATCATGAATTGAATCATGAATCGTGAATTGAATCATGAATCATGAATTGTATCATGAATTGAATCATGAATTGAATCATAAATCATGAATTAAATCATAAATCGAATCATTAATCATGAATCATGAATCATGAATCATGAATCGAATCATGAATCATGAATCGAATCATGAATCATGGATTGAATCATGAATCATAAATTAAATCATAAATCAAATCATGATTCATGAATCATGAATCATGAATCGAATTATGAATCATGAATCGAATCATGAATCATAAATCATGAATTAAATCATGAATCGAATCATTAATCATGAATCACGAATCGAATCATGAATCATGAATTGAATCATGAATAATGAATTGAATCATGAATCATGAATTCAATCATAAATCATGAATTGAATCATGAATCATGAATCATGAAATGATTCATGAATCATGAATTGAATCATGAACCATGAATTGAATCATGAATCATAAATTGAATTATGAATCATGATTCATGAATCGAAACATGAATCATGAATTGAATCATGATTTATGAATCATAAATCGAATCATGAATCATGAATCATGAATCGACTCATGAATCATAAATTGAATCATGAATCATGAAATGAATCATGAATTGAATCATGAATTGAATCATGAATCATGAATCATGAAATGAATTATGAAATGATTCATGAATCATGAATTTAATCATGAATCAAGAATTGAATCATGAATTGAATCATGATCATGAATTGAATCATGAATCATGAATTGAATCATGAATTGAATCATGAATCATGAATTGAATCATGAATCATGAATTGAATCATGAACCATGAATTGAATCATGAATTGAATCATGAATCATGAATCATAAAATGAATCATGAATTGAATCATGAATTGAATCATGAATAATGAAATGAATCATGAATCATGAATTGAATCATAAATCATGAAATGAATCATGAATCATGAATTGAATCATGAATCATGAATCATGAATCGAATCATGAATCATGAATCAAATCATGAATTATGAATTGAAACATGAATCATGAATTAAATCATAAATCAAATCATGAATCATGAATTGAATCATGAATCATGAATTGAATCATGAATCATGAATTGAATCATGAATCATGGATTGAATCATGAATCATTAATCAAATCATGAATCATGAATCATGAATCATGAATCAAATCATGAATCATGAATCGAATCATGAATCATAAATCATGAATTAAATCATGAATCGAATCATTAATCTTGAATCATGAATCGAATCATGAATCATGAATCATGAATTGAATCATGAATCGTGAATTGAATCATGAATCATGAATTGTATCATGAATTGAATCATGAATTGAATCATAAATCATGAATTAAATCATAAATCGAATCATTAATCATGAATCATGAATCATGAATCATGAATCATGAATCGAATCATGAATCATGAATCGAATCATGAATCATGGATTGAATCATGAATCATAAATTAAATCATAAATCAAATCATGATTCATGAATCATGAATCGAATTATGAATCATGAATCGAATCATGAATCATAAATCATGAATTAAATCATGAATCGAATCATTAATCATGAATCACGAATCGAATCATGAATCATGAATTGAATCATGAATAATGAATTGAATCATGAATCATGAATTCAATCATAAATCATGAATTGAATCATGAATCATGAATCATGAAATGATTCATGAATCATGAATTGAATCATGAACCATGAATTGAATCATGAATCATAAATTGAATTATGAATCATGATTCATGAATCGAAACATGAATCATGAATTGAATCATGATTTATGAATCATAAATCGAATCATGAATCATGAATCATGAATTGACTCATGAATCATGAATCATAAATTGAATCATGAATCATGAAATGAATCATGAATTGAATCATGAATTGAATCATGAATCATGAATCATGAAATGAATTATGAAATGATTCATGAATCATGAATTTAATCATGAATCAAGAATTGAATCATGAATTGAATCATGATCATGAATTGAATCATGAATCATGAATTGAATCATGAATTGAATCATGAATCATGAATCGAATCATGAATCATGAATTCAACCATAAATCATGAATTCAATCATGAATCATGAATCATGAAATGATTCATGAATCATGAATTGAATCATGAACCATTTATTGAATCATGAATCATGAATCATGAATCGAATCATGAATCATGAATCAAATCATGAATTATGAATTGAAACATGAATCATGAATTAAATCATAAATCAAATCATGAATCATGAATTGAATCATGAATCATGAATTGAATCATGAATCATGAATTGAATCATGAATCATGGATTGAATCATGAATCATAAATCAAATCATGAATCATGAATCATGAATCATGAATCAAATCATGAATCATGAATCGAATCATGAATCATAAATCATGAATTAAATCATGAATCGAATCATTAATCTTGAATCATGAATCGAATCATGAATCATGAATCATGAATTGAATCATGAATCGTGAATTGAATCATGAATCATAAATTGTATCATGAATTGAATCATGAATTGAATCATAAATCATGAATTAAATCATAAATCGAATCATTAATCATGAATCATGAATCATGAATCATGAATCGAATCATGAATCATGAATCGAATCATGAATCATGGATTGAATCATGAATCATAAATTAAATCATAAATCAAATCATGATTCATGAATCATGAATCATGAATCGAATTATGAATCATGAATCGAATCATGAATCATAAATCATGAATTAAATCATGAATCGAATCATTAATCATGAATCACGAATCGAATCATGAATCATGAATTGAATCATGAATAATGAATTGAATCATGAATCATGAATTCAATCATAAATCATGAATTGAATCATGAATCATGAATCATGAAATGATTCATGAATCATGAATTGAATCATGAACCATGAATTGAATCATGAATCATAAATTGAATTATGAATCATGATTCATGAATCGAAACATGAATCATGAATTGAATCATGATTTATGAATCATAAATCGAATCATGAATCATGAATCATGAATCGACTCATGAATCATGAATCATAAATTGAATCATGAATCATGAAATGAATCATGAATTGAATCATGAATTGAATCATGAATCATGAATCATGAAATGAATTATGAAATGATTCATGAATCATGAATTTAATCATGAATCAAGAATTGAATCATGAATTGAATCATGATCATGAATTGAATCATGAATCATGAATTGAATCATGAATTGAATCATGAATCATGAATCGAATCATGAATCATGAATTCAACCATAAATCATGAATTCAATCATGAATCATGAATCATGAAATGATTCATGAATCATGAATTGAATCATGAACCATTTATTGAATCATGAATCATGAATTGAATCATGAATCATGAATCATGAATTGAATCATGAATCATGAATCATAAATCGAATCATGAATCATGAAAAAACTCATGAATTATAAATTGAATCATAAATCATGAATCATGAAATGAATCATGAATTGTATCATGAATTGAATCATGAATCATGAATTGAATCATGAATCATGAATCATGAATTGAATCATGAATCATGAATCGATTCATGAATTATGAATTGAATCATGAATCATGAATTAAATCATAAATCAAATCATGAATCATGAATTGACTCATGAATTATGAATCATGAATCATGAATCATGAATCGAATCATGAATCATGAATTGAATCAAGAATAATGGATTGAATCATGAATCATAAATTAAATCATAAATCAAATCATGAATCATGAATCATGAATCATGAATCGAATCATTAATCATAAATCATGTATTAAATCATGAATCGAATCATTAATCATGAATCATGAATCGAATCATGAATCATGAATCGAATCATGAATAATGAATTGAATCATGAATCATGAATTGAATCATGAATCATGAATTGAATCATGAACCATGAATTGAATCATGAATCATGAATCATAAAATGAATCATGAATTGAATCATGAATTGAATCATGAATTATGAAATGAATCATGAATCATGAATTAAATCATGAATCATGAATCATGAATCGAATCATGAATCATGAATCATGAATCGATTCATGAATTATGAATTGAATCATGAATCATGAATTAAATCATAAATCAAATCATGAATCATGAATTGACTCATGAATCATGAATCATGAATCGAATCATGAATCATGAATTGAATCAAGAATAATGGATTGAATCATGAATCATAAATTAAATCATAAATCAAATCATGAATCATGAATCATGAATCATGAATCGAATCATTAATCATAAATCATGTATTAAATCATGAATCGAATCATTAATCATGAATCGAATCATGAATCATGAATCGAATCATGAATAATGAATTGAATCATGAATCATGAATTGAATCATGAATCATGAATTGAATCATGAACCATGAATTGAATCATGAATTGAATCATGAATCATGAATCATAAAATGAATCATGAATTGAATCATGAATTGAATCATGAATCATGAATCATAAAATGAATCATGAATTGAATCATGAATTGAACTATGAATAATGAAATGAATCATGAATCATGAATTGAATCATGAATCGAATCATGAATCATGAATCAAATCATGAATTATGAATTGAAACATGAATCATGAATTAAATCATAAATCAAATCATGAATCATGAATTGAATCATGAATCATGAATTGAATCATGAATCATGAATTGAATCATGAATCATGGATTGAATCATGAATCATAAATCAAATCATGAATCATGAATCATGAATCATGAATCAAATCATGAATCATGAATCGAATCATGAATCATAAATCATGAATTAAATCATGAATCGAATCATTAATCTTGAATCATGAATCGAATCATGAATCATGAATCATGAATTGAATCATGAATCGTGAATTGAATCATGAATCTTGAATTGTATCATGAATTGAATCATGAATTGAATCATAAATCATGAATTAAATCATAAATCGAATCATTAATCATGAATCATGAATCATGAATCGAATCATGAATCATGAATCGAATCATGAATCATGGATTGAATCATGAATCATAAATTAAATCATAAATCAAATCATGATTCATGAATCATGAATCATGAATCGAATTATGAATCATGAATCGAATCATGAATCATAAATCATGAATTAAATCATGAATCGAATCATTAATCATGAATCACGAATCGAATCATGAATCATGAATTGAATCATGAATAATGAATTGAATCATGAATCATGAATTCAATCATAAATCATGAATTGAATCATGAATCATGAATCATGAAATGATTCATGAATCATGAATTGAATCATGAACCATGAATTGAATCATGAATCATAAATTGAATTATGAATCATGATTCATGAATCGAAACATGAATCATGAATTGAATCATGATTTATGAATCATAAATCGAATCATGAATCATGAATCATGAATCGACTCATGAATCATGAATCATAAATTGAATCATGAATCATGAAATGAATCATGAATTGAATCATGAATTGAATCATGAATCATGAATCATGAAATGAATTATGAAATGATTCATGAATCATGAATTTAATCATGAATCAAGAATTGAATCATGAATTGAATCATGATCATGAATTGAATCATGAATCATGAATTGAATCATGAATTGAATCATGAATCATGAATCGAATCATGAATCATGAATTCAACCATAAATCATGAATTCAATCATGAATCATGAATCATGAAATGATTCATGAATCATGAATTGAATCATGAACCATTTATTGAATCATGAATCATGAATCATGAATCGAATCATGAATCATGAATCAAATCATGAATTATGAATTGAAACATGAATCATGAATTAAATCATAAATCAAATCATGAATCATGAATTGAATCATGAATCATGAATTGAATCATGAATCATGAATTGAATCATGAATCATGGATTGAATCATGAATCATAAATCAAATCATGAATCATGAATCATGAATCATGAATCAAATCATGAATCATGAATCGAATCATGTATCATAAATCATGAATTAAATCATGAATCGAATCATTAATCTTGAATCATGAATCGAATCATGAATCATGAATCATGAATTGAATCATGAATCGTGAATTGAATCATGAATCATAAATTGTATCATGAATTGAATCATGAATTGAATCATAAATCATGAATTAAATCATAAATTGAATCATTAATCATGAATCATGAATCATGAATCATGAATCGAATCATGAATCATGAATCGAATCATGAATCATGGATTGAATCATGAATCATAAATTAAATCATAAATCAAATCATGATTCATGAATCATGAATCATGAATCGAATTATGAATCATGAATCGAATCATGAATCATAAATCATGAATTAAATCATGAATCGAATCATTAATCATGAATCACGAATCGAATCATGAATCATGAATTGAATCATGAATAATGAATTGAATCATGAATCATGAATTCAATCATAAATCATGAATTGAATCATGAATCATGAATCATGAAATGATTCATGAATCATGAATTGAATCATGAACCATGAATTGAATCATGAATCATAAATTGAATTATGAATCATGATTCATGAATCGAAACATGAATCATGAATTGAATCATGATTTATGAATCATAAATCGAATCATGAATCATGAATCATGAATCGACTCATGAATCATGAATCATAAATTGAATCATGAATCATGAAATGAATCATGAATTGAATCATGAATTGAATCATGAATCATGAATCATGAAATGAATTATGAAATGATTCATGAATCATGAATTTAATCATGAATCAAGAATTGAATCATGAATTGAATCATGATCATGAATTGAATCATGAATCATGAATTGAATCATGAATTGAATCATGAATCATGAATCGATTCATGAATCATGAATTCAACCATAAATCATGAATTCAATCATGAATCATGAATCATGAAATGATTCATGAATCATGAATTGAATCATGAACCATTTATTGAATCATGAATCATGAATTGAATCATGAATCATGAATCATGAATTGAATCATGAATCATGAATCATAAATCGAATCATGAATCATGAAAAAACTCATGAATTATAAATTGAATCATAAATCATGAATCATGAAATGAATCATGAATTGTATCATGAATTGAATCATGAATCATGAATTGAATCATGAATCATGAATCATGAATTGAATCATGAATCATGAATCATGAATCGATTCATGAATTATGAATTGAATCATGAATCATGAATTAAATCATAAATCAAATCATGAATCATGAATTGACTCATGAATCATGAATCATGAATCATGAATCGAATCATGAATCATGAATTGAATCAAGAATAATGGATTGAATCATGAATCATAAATTAAATCATAAATCAAATCATGAATCATGAATCATGAATCATGAATCGAATCATTAATCATAAATCATGTATTAAATCATGAATCGAATCATTAATCATGAATCATGAATCGAATCATGAATCATGAATCGAATCATGAATAATGAATTGAATCATGAATCATGAATTGAATCATGAATCATGAATTGAATCATGAACCATGAATTGAATCATGAATCATGAATCATAAAATGAATCATGAATTGAATCATGAATTGAATCATGAATTATGAAATGAATCATGAATCATGAATTAAATCATGAATCATGAATCATGAATCGAATCATGAATCATGAATCATGAATCGATTCATGAATTATGAATTGAATCATGAATCATGAATTAAATCATAAATCAAATCATGAATCATGAATTGACTCATGAATCATGAATCATGAATCGAATCATGAATCATGAATTGAATCAAGAATAATGGATTGAATCATGAATCATAAATTAAATCATAAATCAAATCATGAATCATGAATCATGAATCATGAATCGAATCATTAATCATAAATCATGTATTAAATCATGAATCGAATCATTAATCATGAATCGAATCATGAATCATGAATCGAATCATGAATAATGAATTGAATCATGAATCATGAATTGAATCATGAATCATGAATTGAATCATGAACCATGAATTGAATCATGAATTGAATCATGAATCATGAATCATAAAATGAATCATGAATTGAATCATGAATTGAATCATGAATCATGAATCATAAAATGAATCATGAATTGAATCATGAATTGAATTATGAATAATGAAATGAATCATGAATCATGAATTGAATCATGAAATGAATCATGAATCATGAATTGAATCATGAATCATGAATCATGAATCGAATCATGAATCATGAATCAAATCATGAATTATGAATTGAAACATGAATCATGAATTAAATCATAAATCAAATCATGAATCATGAATTGAATCATGAATCATGAATTGAATCATGAATCATGAATTGAATCATGAATCATGGATTGAATCATGAATCATAAATCAAATCATGAATCATGAATCATGAATCATGAATCAAATCATGAATCATGAATCGAATCATGAATCATAAATCATGAATTAAATCATGAATCGAATCATTAATCTTGAATCATGAATCGAATCATGAATCATGAATCATGAATTGAATCATGAATCGTGAATTGAATCATGAATCTTGAATTGTATCATGAATTGAATCATGAATTGAATCATAAATCATGAATTAATTCATAAATCGAATCATTAATCATGAATCATGAATCATGAATCATGAATCGAATCATGAATCATGAATCGAATCATGAATCATGGATTGAATCATGAATCATAAATTAAATCATAAATCAAATCATGATTCATGAATCATGAATCATGAATCGAATTATGAATCATGAATCGAATCATGAATCATAAATCATGAATTAAATCATGAATCGAATCATTAATCATGAATCACGAATCGAATCATGAATCATGAATTGAATCATGAATAATGAATTGAATCATGAATCATGAATTCAATCATAAATCATGATTTGAATCATGAATCATGAATCATGAAATGATTCATGAATCATGAATTGAATCATCAACCATGAATTGAATCATGAATCATAAATTGAATTATGAATCATGATTCATGAATCGAAACATGAATCATGAATTGAATCATGATTTATGAATCATAAATCGAATCATGAATCATGAATCATGAATCGACTCATGAATCATGAATCATAAATTGAATCATGAATCATGAAATGAATCATGAATTGAATCATGAATTGAATCATGAAACATGAATCATGAAATGAATTATGAAATGATTCATGAATCATGAATTTAATCATGAATCAAGAATTGAATCATGAATTGAATCATGATCATGAATTGAATCATGAATCATGAATTGAATTAGAATTGAATCATGAATCATGAATCGAATCATGAATCATGAATTCAACCATAAATCATGAATTCAATCATGAATCATGAAATGATTCATGAATCATGAATTGAATCATGAACCATTTATTGAATCATGAATCATGAATTGAATCATGAATCATGAATCATGAATTGAATCATGAATCATGAATCATATATCGAATCATGAATCATGAATAAACTCATGAATTATAAATTGAATCATGAATCATGAATCATGAAATGAATCATGAATTGTATCATGAATTGAATCATGAATCATGAATTGAATCATGAATCATGAATCATGAATTGAATCATGAATCATGAAAGGAATCATGAATTGAATCATGAATTGAAACATGAATCATGAATCATGAATTGAATCATGAATCGTGAAATGAATCATGTATTGAATCATGAATCATGATTTGAATCATGAATCATGAATTGAATTATGAATCATGAATTGAATCATGAATCATGAAATGAATCATGAACTGTATCATGAATTGAATCATGAATTGAATCATGAATTATGTATTAAATCATTAATTGAAACATGAAATGAATCATGATTTGAATCATAAATTGAATCATGAATCATGAAATGATACATGAAATGAATCATGAATCAAGATTTCAAGCATCAATCATGAATCATGATTCATGAATTGATTCATGAATCATGAATAATGAATCAAATTATGAATCATGAATTGAATCATGAATCATGAATTGAATCATGAATTGAATCATGAATTGAATCATGAACCATGAATTGAATCATGAATCATAATTTGAATCATGAATCATGATTCATGAATCGAATCATGAATCATGAATTGAATCATGATTTATGAATCATAAATCGAATCATGAATCATGAATCATGAATCGACTCATGAATCATGAATCATAAATTGAATCATGAATCATGAAATGAATCATGAATTAAATCATGAATTGAATCATGAATCATGAATCGAATCATGAATCATAAATCATGAATTAAATCATGAATCGAATCATTAATCATGAATCATGAATCATAAATTGAATCATGAATCATGAAATGAATCATGAATTAAATCATGAATAGAATCATGAATCATGAATCGAATCATGAATCATAAATCATGAATTAAATCATGAATCGAATCATTAATCATGAATCATGAATCGAATCATGAATCATGAATCGAATCATGAATAATGAATTGAATCTTGAATCATGAATTGAATCATGAATCATGAATTGAATCATGAACCATGAATTGAATCATGAATTGAATCATGAATCATGAATCATAAAATGAATCATGAATTAAATCATGAATTGAATCATGAATAATGAAATGAATCATGAATCATGAATTGAATCATGAATCATGAAATAAATCATGAATCATGAATTAAATCATGAATCATGAATCATGAATCGAATCATGAATCATGAATCGAATCATGAATCATGAATCATGAATCGAATCATGAATTATGAATTGAATCATGAATCATGAATTAAATAATAAATCAAATCATGAATCATGAATTGAATCATGAATCATGAATTGAATCATGAATCATGAATTGAATCATGAATCATGGATTGAATCATGAATCATAAATTAAATTATAAATCAAATCATGAATCATGAATCATGAATCATGAATCGAATCATGAATCATGAATCGAATCATAATTCATAAATCATGAATTAAATCATGAATCGAATCATTAATCTTGAATCATGAATCGAATCATGAATCATGAATCATGAATTGAATCATGAATCGTGAATTGAATCATGAATCATGAATTGTATCATGAATTGAATCATGAATTGAATCATAAATCATGAATTAAATCATAAATCGAATCATTAATCATGAATCATGAATCATGAATCATGAATCGAATCATGAATCATGGATTGAATCATGAATCATAAATTAAATCATAAATCAAATCATGATTCATGAATCATGAATCATGAATCAAATTATGAATCATGAATCGAATCATGAATCATAAATCATGAATTAAATCATGAATCGAATCATTAATCATGAATCACGAATCGAATCATGAATCATGAATTGAATCATGAATAATGAATTGAATCATGAATTATGAATTCAATCATAAATCATGAATTGAATCATGAATCATGAATCATGAAATGATTCATGAATCATGAATTGAATCATGAACCATGAATTGAATCATGAATCATAAATTGAATTATGAATCATGATTCATGAATCGAATCATAAATCATGAATTGAATCATGATTTATGAATCATAAATCGAATCATGAATCATGAATCATGAATCGACTCATGAATCATGAATCATAAATGGAATCATGAATCATGAAATGAATCATGAATTGAATCATGAATCATGAATCATGAAATGAATTATGAAATGATTCATGAATCATGAATTTAATCATGAATCAAGAATTGAATCATGAATTGAATCATGATCATGAATTGAATCATGAATCATGAATTGAATCATGAATTGAATCATGAATCATGAATCGAATTATGAATCATGAATTCAATCATAAATCATGAATTCAATCATGAATCATGAATCATGAAATGATTCATGAATCATGAATTGAATCATGAACCATTTATTGAATCATGAATCATGAATTGAATCATGAATCATGAATCATGAATTGAATCATGAATCATGAATCATAAATCGAATCATGAATCATGAATAAACTCATGAATTATAAATTGAATCATGAATCATGAATCATGAAATGAATCATGAATTGTATCATGAATTGAATCATGAATCATGAATTGAATCATGAATCATGAATTGAATCATGAATCATGAAAGGAATCATGAATTGAATCATGAATTGAAACATGAATCATGAATCATGAATCATGAAATGAATCATGAATTGAACCATGAATTGAAACATGAATCATGAATCATGAATTGAATCATGAATCGTGAAATGAATCATGTATTGAATCATGAATCATGATTTGAATCATGAATCATAAATTGAATTATGAATCATGAATTGAATCATGAATCATGAAATGAATCATGAACTGAATCATAAATTGAATCATGAATTGAATCATGAATTATGTATTAAATCATTAATTGAAACATGAAATGAATCATGATTTGAATCATAAATTGAATCATGAATCATGAAATGATACATGAAATGAATCATGAATCAAGATTTCAAGCATCAATCATGAATCATGATTCATGAATTGATTCATGAATCATGAATAATGAATCGAATTATGAATCATGAATTGAATCATGAATCATGAATTGAATCATGAATTGAATCATGAATCATAAAATGAATCATGAATTGAATCATGAATTAAATCATGAATCATGAATTGAATCATGAATTAAATCATGAATCATGAAATGAATCATGAATCATGAATTGAATCATGAATCATGAATTGAGTAATGAATCATGAATCGAATCATGAATCATAAATCATGAATTAAATCATGAATTGTATCATGAACCATGAATCATGAATTGAATCATGAATCGAATCATGAATCATGAATTGAATCATGAATCATGAATCATGAATCGAATCATGAATCATGAATCGACTAATGAATCATGAATCATAAATTGAATCATGAATCATGAATCATGAAATGAATTATGAAATGATTCATGAATCATGAATTTAATCATGAATCATGAATATAATCATGAATTGAATCATGATCATAAATTGAATCATGAATCATGAATTGAATCATAAATTGAATCATGAATCATGAATCGAATCATGAATCATGAATCATGAATTGATTCATGAATCATGAATTGAATCATGAATTGAATCATGAATCATGAAATAAATTATAAAATGATTCATGAATCATGAATTTAATCATGAATCATGAATATAATCATGAATTCAATCATGATCATAAATTGAATCATGAATCATGAATTGAATCATGAATCGAATCATGAATCATGAATCGAATCATGAATCATGAATTGAATAATGAATCATGAATCATGAATTGATTCATGAATCATTAATTGAATCATGAATTTAATCATGAATTATGAATCATGAATAAAATCATGAATCATGAATCGAATCATGAATCATGAATTAAATCATGAATCATGAATTGATTCATGAATCATTAATTGAATCATGAATCATGAATTGAATCATGAATCATAAATTGAATCATGAATTGAATCATGAATCATGAATCGAATCATGAATCATGAATCATGAATTAAATCATGAATCGTGAAATGAATCATGAATTGAATCATGAATCCTGAATCATGAAATGAATCATTAATTGAATCATGAATCATGAATTGAATCATAACTTGAATTATGAATTGAATCATGAATTATGTATTAAATCATGAATTGAAACATGAAATGAATCAGGAATTGAATCATGAATTGAATCAAGATTTCAATCATGAATCATGAATCATGAATTGAATTATGAATCATGAATTGAATCATGAATCATGAATTGAATCATGAATTGAATCATGAATCATGAATCATTAAATGAATCATGAATTGACTCATGAATCGAATCATGAATCATGAATCGAATCATGAATCAAGAATTGAATCATGAATTGAATTATGAATTATGAATTGAATCATAAATCAAGAATTGAATCATAAATTGAATCATGAATCATGAATCATGAATTGAATCATGAATCAGGAATTGAATCATGAATCGAATCATGAATCAAGAATTGAATCATGAATCATGAATTGAATCATGAATCATGAATCGAATTATGAATCATGAATTGAATCATGAATTGAATCATGAATCATGAATCATAAAATGAATCATGAATCATGAATCATGAAATGAATCATGAATTGAATCATGAATTGAATCATGAATTGAATCATGAATTGAATCATGAATCATGAATCATAAAATGAATCATGATTTGAATCATGAATTGAATCATGAATTATGAAATGATTCATGAATCATGAATCATGAATTGAATCATGAATCATGAATTGATTAATGAATCATGAATTGAATCATGAAACATGAATCATGAATCGAATCATGAATCATGAATCGAATCATGAATCATGAATTGAATCATGAATCCTGAATTGAATCATAAATCAAATCATGAATCATGAATTATGAATCGAATCATGAATCATGAATCGAATCAGGAGTCATAAAACATGAACTAAATCATGAATCGAATCATTAATCATGAATCATGAATCGAATCATGAATCATGAATCGAATCATGAATAATGAATTAAATCATGAATCATGAATTGAATCATAAATCATGAATTGAATCATGAACCATGAATCATGAAATGATTCATGAATCATGAATTGAATCATGAACCATGAATTGAATCATGAATCATGAATTGAATCATGAATCATGAATCATGAATCATGAATTGAATCATTAATCATGAATTGAATCATTAATCATGAATCGAATTATGAATCATGAATTGAATCATGAATCATGAATCAAGAATTGAATCATATATTGAATCATGAATCATGAATCATAAAAATGAATCATGAATTGAATCATGAATTGAATCATGAATTGAATCATGAATCATGAAATGAATCATGAATCATGAATTGAATCATGAATCGAATCATGAATCATGAATCGAATCATGAATCAAGAATTGAATCATGTATTGAATCATGAATCATGAATCATGAATCAAGAATTGAATCATGTATTGAATCATGAATCATGAATCATGAATCATGAATTGAATCATGAATCATGAATTGAATCATGAATCATGAATCGAATCATGAATCATGAATCATGAATTGATTCATGAAACATGAATTGAATCATGAATCATGAATCGAATCATGAATCATGAATCGAATCATGAATCATGAATCATGAATTGATTCATGAAACATGAATTGAATAATGAATCATGAATCATGAATCGAATAATGAATCATGAATCATGAAATAAATCATGAATTGAATCATGAATCATAAAATGAATCAAGAATTGAATCATGAATTGAATCTTGAATCATGAATTAAATCATGAATTGATATATTAATCATGAATCATGAATCGAATCATGAATCATAAATCATGAATTAAATCATGAATTGAATCATTAATCATGAATCATGAATGAATCATGAATCATGAATTGAATCATGAATAATGAATTGAATCATTAATCATGAATCCAATCATAAATCATGAATTGAATCATGAATCATGAATCATGAATTGAATCATGAATCATGAATTGAATCATGAACCATGAATTGAATCATGAATTGAATCATGAATCATGAATCATAAAATTAATCATGAATTGAATCATGAATTGAATCATGAATTGAATCATGAATAATGAAATGAATCATGAATTGAATCATGAATCATGAAATGAATCATGAATCATGAATTGAATCATGAATTATGAATTCAATCATGAATCATGAATTAAATCATAAATCAAATCATGAATCATGAATTGAATCATGAATCATGAATCATGAATCATGAATCGAATCATGAATCATGAATCGAATCATGAATCATGGATTGAATCATGAATCATGAATCGAATCATGAATCATAAATCATGAATTAAATCATGAATCAAATCATTAATCATGAATCATGAATCGAATCATGAATCATGAATCATGAATTGAATCATGAATCGTGAATTGAATTATGAATCATTAATTAAAATATGAAATGAATCATGATTGGAATCATGAATTGAATCATGAATCATAAAATGATAAATGAAATGAATCATGAATCAAGATTTCAAGCATCAATCATATATCATGATTCATGAATTAAATCATGAATCATAATTCAAATTATGAATCATGAATTAAATCATGAATCATGAATTGTATCATGAATTGAATCATGAATTGAATCATGAATCATGAATCATAAAATGAATCATGAATTGAATAATGAATTCAATCATGAATCATGAATTGATTAATGAATCATGAATTGAATCATGAATTGAATCATGAATTATGAATCGAATCATGAATCATGAATCGAATCATAAATCATGAATTGAATCATGAATCAGGAATTGAATCATAAATCAAATCATGAATCATGAATTATGAATCGAATCATGAATCATAAATCATATATTAAATCATGAATCGAATCATTAATCAAGAATCATAAATCGAATCATGAATCATGAATCGAATCATGAATAATGAATTGAATCATGAATCACGAATTGAATCATAAATCATGAATTGAATCATGAATCATGAATCGAATTATGAATCATGAATTGAATCATGAATCATGAATTGAATCATAAATCATGAATTGAATCATGAATCATGAATCATGAAGCGAATTATGAATCATGAATTGAATCATGAATCAGGAATCATGAATCGAATCATGAATCATGAATCGACTAATGAATCAAGAATCAAGAATTGAATCATGTATTGAATCATGAATCATGAATCATGAATCATGAATTGAATCATGAATCATGAATTGAATCATGAATCATGAATCGAATTGTGAATAATGAATTGAATCATGAATCATGAATTGAATCATATATTGAATCATGAATCATGAATCATAAAAATGAATCATGAATTGAATCATGAATTGAATCATAAATTAAATCATGAATCATGAATTGAATCATGAATCATGAATTGAATCATGAATCATGAATTGAATCATGAATCGAATCATGAATCATGAATCGAATCATGAATCAAGAATTGAATCATGTATTGAATCATGAATCATGAATCATGAATCAAGAATTGAATCATGTATTGAATCATGAATCATGAATCATGAATTGAATCATGAATCATGAATTGAATCATGAATCATGAATCGAATTGTGAATCATGAATTGAATCATGAATCATGAATTGAATCATATATTGAATCATGAATCATGAATCGAATCATGAATCATGAAATGAATCATGAATCATGAATTAAATCATGAATCATGAATTGAATCATGAATCATGAATTGAATCATGAATCATGAATCGAATCATGAATCATGAATTGAATCATGAATCATGAATCGAATCATGAATCATGAATCATGAATTGAATCATGAATTAAATCATGAATTGAATCATGAATCATGAAATGAATCATGAATCATGAATTGAATCATGAATCATGAATTGATTAATGAATCATGAATTGAATCATGATTTGAATCATGAATCATGAATCATGAATCGAATCATAAATCATGAATCGAATCATGAATCTTGAAATGAATCATGAATCATGAATTAAATCATGAATCATGAATTGAATCATGAATCATGAATTGAATCATGAATCATGAATTGAATCATGAATCATGAATCGAATTATGAATCATGAATTGAATCATGAATCATGAATCGAATCATGAATCATGAATCGAATCATGAATCATGAATCATGAATTGATTCATGAAACATGAATTGAATAATGAATCATGAATCATGAATCGAATAATGAATCATGAATCATGAAATAAATCATGAATTGAATCATGAATCATAAAATGAATCAAGAATTGAATCATGAATTGAATCTTGAATCATGAATTAAATCATGAATTGATATATTAATCATGAATCATGAATCGAATCATGAATCATAAATCATGAATTAAATCATGAATTGAATCATTAATCATGAATCATGAATGAATCATGAATCATGAATTGAATCATGAATAATGAATTGAATCATGAATCATAAATTCAATCATAAATCATGAATTGAATCATGAATCATGAATCATGAATTGAATCATGAATCATGAATTGAATCATGAACCATGAATTGAATCATGAATTGAATCATGAATCATGAATGATAAAATTAGTCATGAATTGAATCATGAATTGAATCATGAATAATGAAATGAATCATCAATCATGAATTGAATCATGAATCATGAAATGAATCATGAATTGAATCATGAATCATGAATCGAATCATGAATCATGAATCATGAATCGAATCATGAATTATGAATTCAATCATGAATCATGAATTAAATCATAAATCAAATCATGAATCATGAATTGAATCATGAATCATGAATCATGAATCATGAATCGAATCATGAATCATGAATCGAATCATGAATCATAAATCATGAATTAAATCATGAATCAAATCATTAATCATGAATCATGAATCGAATCATGAATCATGAATCATGAATTGAATCATGAATCGTGAATTGAATTATGAATCATTAATTAAAATATGAAATGAATCATGATTGGAATCATGAATTGAATCATGAATCATAAAATGATAAATGAAATGAATCATGAATCAAGATTTCAAGCATCAATCATATATCATGATTCATGAATTAAATCATGAATCATAATTCAAATTATGAATCATGAATTAAATCATGAATCATGAATTGTATCATGAATTGAATCATGAATTGAATCATGAATCATGAATCATAAAATGAATCATGAATTGAATCATGAATTCAATCATGAATCATGAATTGATTAATGAATCATGAATTGAATCATGAATTGAATCATGAATTATGAATCGAATCATGAATCATGAATCGAATCATAAATCATGAATTGAATCATGAATCAGGAATTGAATCATAAATCAAATCATGAATCATGAATCATGAATCGAATCATGAATCATAAATCATATATTAAATCATGAATCGAATCATTAATCAAGAATCATAAATCGAATCATGAATCATGAATCGAATCATGAATAATGAATTGAATCATGAATCATGAATTGAATCATAAATCATGAATTGAATCATGAATCATGAATCATGAATCGAATTATGAATCATGAATTGAATCATGAATCATGAATTGAATCATAAATCATGAATTGAATCATGAATCATGAATCATGAAGCGAATTATGAATCATGAATTGAATCAGGAATCAGGAATCATGAATCGAATCATGAATCATGAATCGACTAATGAATCATGAATCATAAATTGAATCATTAATCATGAATCATGAAATGAATCATGAATTGAATCATGAATTGAATCATGAATCATGAATCGAATCATGAATCATGAATCATGAATCGACTCACAAATTATGAATTGAATCATGAATCATGAATTGAATCATGAATAATGAATAATGAATCATGAATCATGAATTGAATCATGAATCATGAATCATGAATCGAATCATAAATCATGAATCAAGAATCATGAATCGAATCATGAATCATGAATTGAATCATGAATCAAGAATCATGAATTGAATCATGAATCATGAATCATGAATCATGAATCATGAATCATGAATCATGAATTGAATCATGAATCATGAATCATGAATCGTGAATTGAATCATGAATCATGAATCATAAATCGAATCATGAATCATGAATTGAATCATGAATCAAGAATCATGAATCGAATCATGAATCATGAATTGAATCATGAATCATGAATCAAGAATCATGAATTGAATCATGAATCATGAATCATGAATCGAATCATGAATCATGAATCATGAATCATGAATTGAATCGTGAATAATGAATTGAATCATGAATCATGAATCATGAATTGAATTATGAATAATGAATCATGAATTGATTCATGAATTGAATCATGAATCATGAATCATGAATTGAATCATGAATCATGAATTAAATCATGAATTGAATCATGAATCATGAATTGAATCATGAATCATGAATCATGAATCGACTCATGAATTATGAATTGAATCATGAATCATGAATTGAATCATGAATCATGAATCAAATTATGAATAATGAATCATGAATCATGAATCATGAATCGAATCATGAATCATGAATTGCATCTTGAATCATGGATCAAGAATCTTGAATTGAATCATGAATCATGAATCATGAATCGAATCATGAATCATGAATCGAATCATGAATAATGAATCATGAATCATGAATCGAATCATGAATAATGAATCATGAATCATGAATCATGAATCATGAATTGAATCATGAATCATGAATCGAATCATGAGTCATGAATCAAGAATCATGAATCGAATCATGAATCATGAATTGCATCTTGAATCATGGATCAAGAATTATGAATTGAATCATGAATCATGAATCATGAATCGAATCATGAATCATGAATCGAATCATGAATCATGAATCGAATCATGAATAATGAATCATGAATCATGAATTGAATCATGAATCATGAATCATGAATCGAATCATGAATCATGAATCATGAATCATGAATTGAATCATGAATCATTAATCATGAATCATGAATCATGAATTATGAATTGAACCATGAATCATGAATTATGAATCATGAATTGAATCATGAATCATGAATTGAATCGTGAATGATGAATTGAATCATGAATCATGAATCATGAATCATGAATTCAATCATGAATCATGAATTATGAATCATAAATTGAATAATGTATCATGAATCATGAATCGAATCATGAATCATGAATTGAATTATGAATAATGAATCATGAATTGATTCATGAATTGAATCATGAATCATGAATCATGAATTGAATCATGAATCATGAATTAAATCATGAATTGAATCATGAATCATGAATTGAATCATGAATCATGAATCATGAATCGACTCATGAATTATGAATTGAATCATGAATCATGAATTGAATCATGAATCATGAATCAAATTATGAATAATGAATCATGAATCATGAATCATGAATCGAATCATGAATCATGAATCAAGAATCATGAATCGAATCATGAAGCATGAATTGAATCTTGAATTATGAATCAAGAATTATGAATTGAATTATGAATTATGAATCATGAATCGAATCATGAATCATGAATCGAATCATGAATAATGAATCATGAATCATGAATCATGAATTGAATCATGAATCAAGAATCATGAATCGAATCATGAATCATGAATTGAATCATGAATCATGAATCAAGAATCATGAATTGAATCATGAATCATGAATCATGAATCGAATCATGAATCATGAATCATGAATTATGAATCATGAATTGAATCGTGAATAATGAATTGAATCATGAATCATGAATTGAATTATGAATAATGAATCATGAATTGATTCATGAATTGAATCATGAATCATGAATCATGAATTGAATCATGAATCATGAATTAAATCATGAATTGAATCATGAATCATGAATTGAATCATGAATCATGAATCATGAATCGACTCATGAATTATGAATTGAATCATGAATCATGAATTGAATCATGAATCATGAATCAAATTATGAATAATGAATCATGAATCATGAATCATGAATCGAATCATGAATTATGAATCAAGAATCATGAATCGAATCATGAATCATAAATTGAATCTTGAATCATGAATCAAGAATTATGAATTGAATTATGAATTATAAATCATGAATCGAATCATGAATCATGAATCGAATCATGAATAATGAATCATGAATCATGAATTGAATCATGAATCAAGAATAATGAATCGAATCATGAATCATGAATTGAATCATGAATCATGAATCAAGAATCATGAATTGAATCATGAATCATGAATCATGAATCGAATCATGAATCATGAATCATGAATCATGAATTGAATCATGAATCATGAATCATGAATTGAATCATGAATCATGAATCATGAATCATAAATCGAATCATGAATCATGAATTAAATCATGAATCATGAATTTTGAATCATGAATCATGAATTAAATCATGAATCATGAATTGAATCATGAATCATGAATTGAATCATGAATCATGAATCATGAATCATGAATTCAATCATGAATCATGAATCATGAATCATAAATTGAATAATGAATCATGAACCATGAATCATGAATCATGAATTGAATCATGAATTGAATCATGAATCATGAATTGAATCATGAATCATAATTCATGAATCGACTCACGAATTATGAATTGAATCATGAATCATGAATTGAATCATGAATAATGATTAATGAATCATGAATCATGAATTGAATCATGAATCATGAATCATGAATCGAATCATGAATCATGAATCAAGAATCATGAATCATGATTTAAATCATGAATCATGAATCATGAATCATGACTTCAATCATGAATCTTGAATCATAAATTGAATAATGAATCATGAATCAGGAATTGAATCATGAATCATTAATTGAATCATGAATCACGAATCATGAATCATGAATCATGAATTCAATCATGAATCATGAATCATGAATCATAAATTGAATATTGAATCATGAATCATGAATCGAATCATGAATCATGAATTGAATTGCGAATAATGAATCATGAATTAATTCATGAATTGAATCATGAATCTTGAATTGAATCATGAATCTTGAATTGAATCATGAATCTTGAATTGAATCATGAATCATGAATTGACTCATGAATTATGAATTGAATCATGAATCATAAATTGAATTATGAATCATGAATCAAATCATGAATATTAAATCATGAATCATGATTAATGAATTGAATCATGAATCATGAACCATGAATCGAATCATGAATCATGAATCAAGAATCATGAATCGAATTATGAATCATGAATCATGAATCGAATCATGAATCATGAATCGAATCATGAATAATGAATCATGAATCATGAATCATGAATTGAATCATGAATCATGAATCATGAATCGAATCATGAATCATGAATCAAGAATCATGAATCGAATCATGAATCATGAATTGAATCATGAATCATGAATCAAGAATCATGAATTGAATCATGATTCATGAATCATAAATCGAATCATGAATCATGAATTAAATCATGAATCATGAATCTTGAATCATGAATCATGAATTAAATCATGAATCATGAATTGAATCATGAATCATGAATTGAATCATGAATCATGAATCATGAATCATGAATTCAATCATGAATCATGAATCATGAATCATAAATTGAATAATGAATCATGAATCATGAATCGAATCATGAATCATGTATTGAATTATGAATAATGAATCATAAATTGAATCATGAATTGAATCATATATCATGAATAATGAATTGAATCATGAATCATGAATCATGAATCATGAATTAAATCATGAATTGAATCATGATTCATGAATTGAATCATGAATCATGAATCATGAATCGACTCACGAATTATGAATTGAATCATGAATCATGAATTGAATCATGAATAATGAATAATGAATCATGAATCATGAATTGAATCATGAATCATGAATCATGAATCGAATCATAAATCATGAATCAAGAATCATGAATCGAATCATGAATCATGAATTGAATCATGAATCAAGAATCATGAATTGAATCATGAATCATGAATCATGAATCGAATCATGAATCATGAATCATGAATCATGAATTGAATCATGAATCATGAATCATGAATCATGAATTGAATCATGAATCATGAATCATAAATCGAATCATGAATCATGAATTGAATCATGAATCAAGAATCATGAATCGAATCATGAATCATGAATTGAATCATGAATCATGAATCAAGAATCATGAATTGAATCATGAATCATGAATCATGAATCGAATCATGAATCATGAATCATGAATCATGAATCATGAATTGAATCGTGAATAATGAATTGAATCATGAATCATGAATCATGAATTGAATTATGAATAATGAATCATGAATTGATTCATGAATTGAATCATGAATCATGAATCATGAATTGAATCATGAATCATGAATTAAATCATGAATTGAATCATGAATCATGAATTGAATCATGAATCATGAATCATGAATCGACTCATGAATTATGAATTGAATCATGAATCATGAATTGAATCATGAATCATGAATCAAATTATGAATAATGAATCATGAATCATGAATCGAATCATGAATTATGAATCAAGAATCATGAATCGAATCATGAATCATGAATTGAATCTTGAATCATGAATCAAGAATTATGAATTGAATTATGAATTATAAATCATGAATCGAATCATGAATCATGAATCGAATCATGAATAATGAATCATGAATCATGAATTGAATCATGAAGCAAGAATCATGAATCGAATCATGAATCATGAATTGAATCATGAATCATGAATCAAGAATCATGAATTGAATCATGAATCATGAATCATGAATCGAATCATGAATCATGAATCATGAATCATGAATTGAACCATGAATCATGAATCATGAATTGAATCATGAATCATGAATCATGAATCATAAATCGAATCATGAATCATGAATTAAATCATGAATCATGAATCTTGAATCATGAATCATGAATTAAATCATGAATCATGAATTGAATCATGAATCATGAATTGAATCATGAATCATGAATCATGAATCATGAATCATGAATTCAATCATGAATCATGAATCATGAATCATAAATTGAATAATGAATCATGAATCATGAATCATGAATCATGAATTGAATTATGAATAATAAATCATAAATTGAATCATGAATTGAATCATAAATCATGAATCATGAATTGAATCATGAATCTTGAATCATGAATCATGAATTAAATCATGAATTGAATCATGAATCATGAATTGAATCATGAATCATAATTCATGAATCGACTCACGAATTATGAATTGAATCATGAATCATGAATTGAATCATGAATAATGAATAATGAATCATGAATCATGAATTGAATCATGAATCATGAATCATGAATCGAATCATGAATCATGAATCAAGAATCATGAATCATGATTTAAATCATGAATCATGAATCATGAATCATGAATCATGAATCATGACTTCAATCATGAATCTTGAATCATAAATTGAATAATGAATCATGAATCATTAATTGAATCATGAATCACGAATCATGAATCATGAATCATGAATTCAATCATGAATCATGAATCATGAATCATAAATTGAATATTGAATCATGAATCATGAATCGAATCATGAATCATGAATTGAATTGTGAATAATGAATCATGAATTAATTCATGAATTGAATCATGAATCTTGAATTGAATCATGAATCTTGAATTGAATCATGAATCTTGAATTGAATCATGAATCATGAATTGACTCATGAATTATGAATTGAATCATGAATCATGAATTGAATCATGAATCATGAATCAAATCATGAATATTAAATCATGAATCATGATTAATGAATTGAATCATGAATCATGAACCATGAATCGAATCATGAATCATGAATCAATAATCATGAATCGAATCATGAATCATGAATTGCATCTTGAATCATGGATCAAGAATCATGAATTGAATCATGAATCATGAATTGAATCATGAATCATGAATCGAATCATGAATAATGAATCATGAATCATGAATCATGAATTGAATCATGAATCATGAATCATGAATCGAATCATGAATCATGAATCAAGAATCATGAATCGAATCATGAATCATGAATTGAATCATGAATCATGAATCATGAATCGACTCATGAATTATGAATTGAATCATGAATCATGAATTGAATCATGAATCATGAATCAAATTATGAATAATGAATAATGAATCATGAATCATGAATCGAATCATGAATTATGAATCAAGAATCATGAATTGAATCATGAATCAAGAATTATGAATTGAATTATGAATTATAAATCATGAATCGAATCATGAATCATGAATCGAATCATGAATAATGAATCATGAATCATGAAATGAATCATGAATCAAGAATCATGAATCGAATCATGAATCATGAATTGAATCATGAATCATGAATCAAGAATCATGAATTGAATCATGAATCATGAATCATGAATCGAATCATGAATCATGAATCATGAATCATGAATCATGAATTGAAACATGAATCATGAATCATGAATTGAATCATGAATCATGAATCATGAATCATAAATCGAATCATGAATCATGAATTAAATCATGAATCATGAATCTTGAATCATGAATCATGAATTAAATCATGAATCATGAATTGAATCATGAATCATGAATTGAATCATGAATCATGAATCATGAATCATGAATCATGAATTCAATCATGAATCATGAATCATGAATCATAAATTGAATAATGAATCATGAATCATAATTCATGAATCATGAATTGAATTATGAATAATGAATCATAAATTGAATCATGAATTGAATCATAAATCATGAATCATGAATTGAATCATGAATCTTGAATCATGAATCATGAATTCAATCATGAATTGAATCATGAATCATGAATTGAATCATGAATCATAATTCATGAATCGACTCACGAATTATGAATTGAATCATGAATCATGAATTGAATCATGAATAATGAATAATGAATCATGAATCATGAATTGAATCATGAATCATGAATCATGAATCGAATCATGAATCATGAATCAAGAATCATGAATCATGATTTAAATCATGAATCATGAATCATGAATCATGAATCATGAATCATGACTTCAATCATGAATCTTGAATCATAAATTGAATAATGAATCATGAATCAGGAATCGAATCATGAATCATTAATTGAATCATGAATCACGAATCATGAATCATGAATTGAATATTGAATCATGAATCATGAATCGAATCATGAATCATGAATTGAATTGCGAATAATGAATCATGAATTAATTCATGAATTGAATCATGAATCTTGAATTGAATCATGAATCTTGAATTGAATCATTAATCTTGAATTGAATCATGAATCATGAATTGACTCATGAATTATGAATTGAATCATGAATCATGAATTGAATCATGAATCATGAATCAAATCATGAATATTAAATCATGAATCATGATTAATGAATTGAATCATGAATCATGAACCATGAATCGAATCATGAATCATGAATCAAGAATCATGAATCGAATCATGAATCATGAATTGCATCTTGAATCATGGATCAAGAATCATGAATTGAATCATGAATCATGAATCATGAATCGAATCATGAATCATGAATCGAATCATGAATAATGAATCATGAATCATGAATCATGAATTGAATCATGAATCATGAATCATTAATCGAATCATGAATCATGAATCAAGAATCATGAATCGAATCATGAATCATGAATTGAATCATGAATCATGAATCAAGAATCATGAATTAAATCATGATTCATGAATCATAAATCGAATCATGAATCATGAATTGCATCTTGAATCATGGATCAAGAATCATGAATTGAATCATGAATCATGAATCATGAATCGAATCATGAATCATGAATCGAATCATGAATAATGAATCATGAATCATGAATCATGAATCATGAATTGAATCATGAATCATGAATCGAATCATGAATCATGAATGAAGAATCATGAATCGAATCATGAATCATGAATTGATTTATGAATCATGATCAAGAATCATGAATTGAATCATGATTCATGAATCATGAATCGAATCATGAATCATGAATCATGAATCATGAATTGAATCATGAATCATGAATCATGAATTGAATCATGAATTAAATCATGAATCATTAATCATGAATCATGAATCATGAGTTGAATCATGAATCATGAATCATGAATTAAATCATAAATCATTAATCATGGATCATTAATCATGAATCATGAATTATGAATTGAACCATGAATCATGAATTATGAATCATGAATGGAATCATGAATCATGAATTGAATCGTGAATCA
This sequence comes from Mixophyes fleayi, assembly GCF_038048845.1. Classification (NCBI taxonomy): domain Eukaryota; kingdom Metazoa; phylum Chordata; class Amphibia; order Anura; family Limnodynastidae; genus Mixophyes; species Mixophyes fleayi. The sequence goes on from NW_027448267.1 coordinate 198,774, forward strand.
TGAATTGAATCATGAATCATGAATCATGAATCATGAATTCAATCATGAATCATGAATTATGAATCATAAATTGAATAATGAATCATGAATCATGAATCGAATCATGAATCATGAATTGAATTATGAATAATGAATCATGAATTGAATCATGAATTGAATCATGAATCATGAATCATGAATTGAATCATGAATCATGAATTAAATCATGAATTGAATCATGAATCATGAATTGAATCATGAATCATGAATCATGAATCGAATCATGAATCATGAATCAAGAATCATGAATCGAATCATGAATCATGAATTGCATCTTGAATAATGAATCATGAATCATGAATCATGAATCGAATCATGAATAATGAATCATGAATCATGAATCATGAATTGAATCATGAATCATGAATCAAGAATCGAATCATGAGTCATGAATCAAGAATCATGAATCGAATCATGAATCATGAATTGCATCTTGAATCATGGATCAAGAATTATGAATTGAATCATGAATCATGAATCATGAATCGAATCATGAATCATGAATCGAAACATGAATAATGAATCATGAATCATGAATTCAATCATGAATCATGAATCATGAATCGAATCATGAATCATGAATCATGAATCATGAATTGAATCATGAATCATTAATCATGAATCATGAATCATGAATTATGAATTGAACCATGAATCATGAATTATGAATCATGACTTGAATCATGAATCATGAATTGAATCGTGAATCATGAATTGAATCATGAATCATGAATCATGAATCATGAATCATGAATTCAATCATGAATCATGAATTATGAATCATAAATTGAATAATGAATCATGAATCATGAATCGAATCATGAATCATGAATTGAATTATGAATAATGAATCATGAATTGATTCATGAATTGAATCATGAATCATGAATCATGAATTGAATCATGAATCATGAATTAAATCATGAATTGAATCATGAATCATGAATTGAATCATGAATCATGAATCATGAATCGACTCATGAATTATGAATTGAATCATGAATCATGAATTGAATCATGAATCATGAATCAAATTATGAATAATGAATCATGAATCATGAATCATGAATCGAATCATGAATCATGAATAAAGAATCATGAATCGAATCATGAAGCATGAATTGAATCTTGAATTATGAATCAAGAATTATGAATTGAATTATGAATTATGAATCATGAATCGAATCATGAATCATGAATCGAATCATGAATAATGAATCATGAATCATGAATCATGAATTGAATCATGAATCAAGAATCATGAATCGAATCATGAATCATGAATTGAATCATGAATCATGAATCAAGAATCATGAATTGAATCATGAATCATGTATCATGAATCGAATCATGAATCATGAATCATGAATCATGAATCATGAATTGAATCGTGAATAATGAATTGAATCATGAATCATGAATCATGAATTGAATTATGAATAATGAATCATGAATTGATTCATGAATTGAATCATGAATCATGAATCATGAATTGAATCATGAATCATGAATCATGAATCGAATCATGAATAATGAATCATGAATCATGAATCATGAATCGAATCATGAATAATGAATCATGAATCATGAATCATGAATTGAATCATGAATCATGAATCATGAATCGAATCATGAGTCATGAATCAAGAATCATGAATCGAATCATGAATCATGAATTGCATCTTGAATCATGGATCAAGAATTATGAATTGAATCATGAATCATGAATCATGAATCGAATCATGAATCATGAATCGAATCATGAATAATGAATCATGAATCATGAATTGAATCATGAATCATGAATCATGAATCGAATCATGAATCATGAATCATGAATCATGAATTGAATCATGAATCATTAATCATGAATCATAAATCATGAATGATGAATTGAACCATGAATCATGAATTATGAATCATGAATTGAATCATGAATCATGAATTGAATCGTGAATCATGAATTGAATCATGAATCATGAATCATGAATCATGAATTCAATCATGAATCATGAATTATGAATTATAAATTGAATAATGAATCATGAATCATGAATCGAATCATGAATCATGAATTGAATTATGAATAATGAATCATGAATTGATTCATGAATTGAATCATGAATCATGAATCATGAATTGAATCATGAATCATGAATTAAATCATGAATTGAATCATGAATCATGAATTGAATCATGAATCATGAATCGACTCATGAATTATGAATTGAATCATGAATCATGAATTGAATCATGAATCATGAATCAAATTATGAATAATGAATCATGAATCATGAATCATGAATCGAATCATGAATCATGAATCAAGAATCATGAATCGAATCATGAAGCATGAATTGAATCTTGAATTATGAATCAAGAATTATGAATTGAATTATGAATTATGAATCATGAATCGAATCATGAATAATGAATCATGAATCATGAATCATGAATTGAATCATGAATCAAGAATCATGAATCGAATCATGAATCATGAATTGAATCATGAATCATGAATCAAGAATCATGAATTGAATCATGAATCATGTATCATGAATCGAATCATGAATCATGAATCATGAATCATGAATTGAATCGTGAATAATGAATTGAATCATGAATCATGAATCATGAATTGAATTATGAATAATGAATCATGAATTGATTCATGAATTGAATCATGAATCATGAATCATGAATTGAATCATGAATCATGAATTAAATCATCAATTGAATCATGAATCATGATTGAATCATGAATCATGAATCATGAATCGACTCATGAATTATGAATTGAATCATGAATCATGAATTGAATCATGAATCATGAATCAAATTATGAATAATGAATCATGAATCATGAATCATGAATCGAATCATGAATTATGAATCAAGAATCATGAATCGAATCATGAATCATGAATTGAATCTTGAATCATGAATCAAGAATTATGAATTGAATTATGAATTATAAATCATGAATCGAATCATGAATCATGAATCGAATCATGAATAATGAATCATGAATCATGAATTGAATCATGAATCAAGAATCATGAATCGAATCATGAATCATGAATTGAATCATGAATCATGAATCAAGAATCATGAATTGATTCATGAATCATGAATCATGAATCGAATCATGAATCATGAATCATGAATCATGAATTGAATCATGAATCATGAATCATGAATTGAATCATGAATCATGAATCATGAATCATAAATCGAATGATGAATCATGAATTAAATCATGAATCATGAATCTTGAATCATGAATCATGAATTAAATCATGAATCATGAATTGAATCATGAATCATGAATTGAATCATGAATCATGAATCATGAATCATGAATTCAATCATGAATCATGAATCATGAATCATAAATTTAATAATGAATCATGAATCATGAATCATGAATTGAATTATGAATAATGAATCATAAATTGAATCATGAATTGAATCATAAATCATGAATCATGAATTGAATCATGAATCTTGAATCATGAATCATGAATTAAATCATGAATTGAATCATGAATCATGAATTGAATCATGAATCATAATTCATGAATCGACTCACGAATTATGAATTGAATCATGAATCATGAATTGAATCATGAATAATGAATAATGAATCATGAATCATGAATTGAATCATGAATCATGAATCATGAATCGAATCATGAATCATGAATCAAGAATCATGAATCATGATTTAAATCATGAATCATGAATCATGAATCATGACTTCAATCATGAATCTTGAATCATAAATTGAATAATGAATCATGAATCAGGAATCGACACATGAATCATTAATTGAATCATGAATCACGAATCATGAATCATGAATCATGAATTCAATCATGAATCATGAATCATAAATTGAATATTGAATCATGAATCATGAATCGAATCATGAATCATGAATTGAATTGCGAATAATGAATCATGAATTAATTCATGAATTGAATCTTGAATCTTGAATTGAATCATGAATCTTGAATTGAATCATGAATCTTGAATTGAATCATGAATCATGAATTGACTCATGAATTATGAATTGAATCATGAATCATGAATTGAATCATGAATCATGAATCAAATCATGAATATTAAATCATGAATCATGATTAATGAATTGAATCATGAATCATGAACCATGAATCGAATCATGAATCATGAATCAAGAATCATGAATCGAATCATGAATCATGAATTGCATCTTGAATCATGGATCAAGAATCATGAATTGAATCATGAATCATGAATCGAATCATGAATCATGAATCGAATCATGAATAATGAATCATGAATCATGAATCATGAATTGAATCATGAATCATGAATCATGAATCGAATCATGAATCATGAATCAAGAATCATGAATCGAATCATGAATAATGAATTGAATCATGAATCATGAATCAAGAATCATGAATTGACTCATGATTCATGAATCATAAATCGAATCATGAATCATGAATTAAATCATGAATCATGAATCTTGAATCATGAATCATGAATTAAATCATGAATCATGAATTGAATCATGAATCATGAATTGAATCATGAATCATGAATCATGAATCATGAATTCAATCATGAATCATGAATCATGAATCATAAATTGAATAATGAATCATGAATCATGAATCGAATCATGAATCATGTATTGAATTATGAATAATGAATCATAAATTGAATCATGAATTGAATCATATATCATGAATCATGAATTGAATCATGAATCATGAATCATGAATCATGAATTAAATCATGAATTGAATCATGATTCATGAATTGAATCATGAATCATGAATCATGAATCGACTCACGAATTATGAATTGAATCATGAATCATGAATTGAATCATGAATAATGAATAATGAATCATGAATCATGAATTGAATTATGAATCATGAATCATGAATCGAATCATAAATCATGAATCAAGAATCATGAATCGAATCATGAATCATGAATTGAATCATGAATCAAGAATCATGAATTGAATCATGAATCATGAATCATGAATCGAATCATGAATCATGAATCATGAATCATGAATTGAATCATGAATCATGAATCATGAATCATGAATTGAATCATGAATCATGAATCATAAATCGAATCATGAATCATGAATTGAATCATGAATCAAGAATCATGAATCGAATCATGAATCATGAATTGAATCATGAATCATGAATCAAGAATCATGAATTGAATCATGAATCATGAATCATGAATCGAATCATGAATCATGAATCATGAATCATGAATCATGAATTGAATCGTGAATAATGAATTGAATCATGAATCATGAATCATGAATTGAATCATGAATCATGAATTAAATCATGAATTGAATCATGAATCATGAATCATGAATTGAATCATGAATCATGAATTAAATCATGAATTGAATCATGAATCATGAATTGAATCATGAATCATGAATCATGAATTGACTCATGAATTATGAACTGAATCATGAATCATGAATTGAATCACGAATTATGAATCAAGAATCATGAATCGGATCATGAATTGAATCTTGAATCATGAATCAAGAATTATGAATTGAATTATGAATTATAAATCATGAATCGAATCATGAATCGAATCATGAATTATGAATCAAGAATCATGAATCGGATCATGAATTGAATCTTGAATCATGAATCAAGAATTATGAATTGAATTATGAATTATAAATCATGAATCGAATCATGAATCATGAATCGAATCATGAATAATGAATCCTGAATCATGAATTGAATCATGAATCAAGAATCATGAATCGAATCATGAATCATGAATTGAATCATGAATCATGAATCAAGAATCATGAATTGAATCATGAATCATGAATCATGAATCGAATCATGAATCATGAATCATGAATCATGAATCATGAATTGAATCATGAATCATGAATCATGAATTGAATCATGAATCATGAATCATGAATCATAAATCGAATCATGAATCATGAATTAAATCATGAATCATGAATCTTGAATCATGAATCATGAATTAAATCATGAATCATGAATTGAATCATGAATCATGAATTGAATCATGAATCATGAATCATGAATCATGAATCATAAATTGAATAATGAATCATGAATCATGAATCATGAATCATGAATCATGAATCATGAATTGAATTATGAATAATGAATCATAAATTGAATCATGAATTGAATCATAAATCATGAATTGAATCATGAATCTTGAATCATAAATCATGAATTAAATCATGAATTGAATCATGAATCATGAATTGAATCATGAATCATAATTCATGAATCGACTCACGAATTATGAATTGAATCATGAATCATGAATTGAATCATGAATAATGAATAATGAATCATGAATTGAATCATGAATCATGAATCATGAATCGAATCATGAATCATGAATCAAGAATCATGAATCATGATTTAAATCATGAATCATGAATCATGAATCATGACTTCAATCATGAATCTTGAATCATAAATTGAATAATGAATCATGAATCAGGAATCGAATCATGAATCATTAATTGAATCATGAATCACGAATCATGAATCATGAATCATGAATTCAATCATGAATCATGAATCATGAATCATAAATTGAATATTGAATCATGAATCATGAATCGAATCATGAATCATGAATTGAATTGCGAATAATGAATCATGAATTAATTCATGAATTGAATCATGAATCTTGAATTGAATCATGAATCTTGAATTGAATCATGAATCTTGAATTGAATCATGAATCATGAATTGACTCATGAATTATGAATTGAATCATGAATCATGAATTGAATCATGAATCATGAATCAAATCATGAATATTAAATCATGAATCATGATTAATGAATTGAATCATGAATCATGAACCATGAATCGAATCATGAATCATGAATCAAGAATCATGAATCGAATCATGAATCATGAATTGCATCTTGAATCATGGATCAAGAATCATGAATTGAATCATGAATCATGAATCATGAATCGAATCATGAATCATGAATCGAATCATGAATAATGAATCATGAATCATGAATTGAATCATGAATCATGAATCATGAATCGAATCATAAATCATGAATCAAGAATCATGAATCGAATCATGAATCATGAATTGAATCATGAATCAAGAATCATGAATTGAATCATGAATCATGAATCATGAATCGAATCATGAATCATGAATCATGAATCATGAATTGAATCATGAATCATGAATCATGAATCATGAATCATGAATTGAATCATGAATCATGAATCATAAATCGAATCATGAATCATGAATTGAATCATGAATCAAGAATCATGAATCGAATCATGAATCATGAATTGAATCATGAATCATGAATCAAGAATCATGAATTGAATCATGAATCATGAATCATGAATCGAATCATGAATCATGAATCATGAATCATGAATCATGAATTGAATCGTGAATAATGAATTGAATCATGAATCATGAATCATGAATTGAATTATGAATAATGAATCATGAATTGATTCATGAATTGAATCATGAATCATGAATCATGAATTGAATCATGAATCATGAATTAAATCATGAATTGAATCATGAATCATGAATTGAATCATGAATCATGAATCATGAATCGACTCATGAATTATGAATTGAATCATGAATCATGAATTGAATCACGAATCATGAATCAAATTATGAATAATGAATCATGAATCATGAATCATGAATCGAATCATGAATTATGAATCAAGAATCATGAATCGAATCATGAATTGAATCTTGAATCATGAATCAAGAATTATAATTTGAATTATGAATTATAAATCATGAATCGAATCATGAATCATGAATCGAATCATGAATAATGAATCCTGAATCATGAATTGAATCATGAATCAAGAATCATGAATCGAATCATGAATCATGAATTGAATCATGAATCATGAATCAAGAATCATGAATTGAATCATGAATCATGAATCATGAATCGAATCATGAATCATGAATCATGAATCATGAATCATGAATTGAATCATGAATCATGAATCAAGAATTGAATCATGAATCATGAATCATGAATCATAAATCGAATCATGAATCATGAATTAAATCATGAATCATGAATCTTGAATCATGAATCATGAATTAAATCATGAATCATGAATTGAATCATGAATCATGAATTGAATCATGAATCATGAATCATGAATCATGAATCATGAATTCAATCATGAATCATGAATCATAAATTGAATAATGAATCATGAATCATGAATCATGAATCATGAATCATGAATTGAATTATGAATAATGAATCATAAATTGAATCATGAATTGAATCATAAATCATGAATTGAATCATGAATCTTGAATCATGAATCATGAATTAAATCATGAATTGAATCATGAATCATGAATTGAATCATGAATCATAATTCATGAATCGACTCACGAATTATGAATTGAATCATGAATCATGAATTGAATCATGAATAATGAATAATGAATCATGAATTGAATCATGAATCATAAATCATGAATCGAATCATGAATCATGAATCAAGAATCATGAATCATGATTTAAATCATGAATCATGAATCATGAATCATAAATCATGAATCATGACTTCAATCATGAATCTTGAATCATAAATTGAATAATGAATCATGAATCAGGAATCGAATCATGAATCATTAATTGAATCATGAATCACGAATCATGAATCATGAATCATGAATTCAATCATGAATCATGAATCATGAATCATAAATTGAATATTGAATCATGAATCATGAATCGAATCATGAATCATGAATTGAATTGCGAATAATGAATCATGAATTAATTCATGAATTGAATCATGAATCTTGAATTGAATCATGAATCTTGAATTGAATCATGAATCTTGAATTGAATCATGAATCATGAATTGACTCATGAATTATGAATTGAATCATGAATCATGAATTGAATCATGAATCATGAATCAAATCATGAATATTAAATCATGAATCATGATTAATGAATTGAATCATGAATCATGAACCATGAATCGAATCATGAATCATGAATCAAGAATCATGAATCGAATCATGAATCATGAATTGCATCTTGAATCATGGATCAAGAATCATGAATTGAATCATGAATCATGAATCATGAATCGAATCATGAATAATGAATCATGAATCATGAATCATGAATTGAATCATGAATCATGAATCATGAATCGAATCATGAATCAAGAATCATGAATCGAATCATGAATCATGAATTGAATCATGAATCATGAATCAAGAATCATGAATCTAATCATGATTCATGAATCATAAATTGAATCATGAATCATGAATTAAATCATGAATCATGAATCTTGAATCATGAATTAAATCATGAATCATGAATTGAATCATGAATCATGAATTGAATCATGAATCATGAATCATGAATTCAATCATGAATCATGAATCATGAATCATAAATTTAATAATGAATCATGAATCATGAATCGAATCATGAATCATGTATTGAATTATGAATAATGAATCATAAATTGAATCAGGAATTGAATCATATATCATGAATCATGAATTGAATCATGAATCATGAATCATGAATCATGAATTAAATCATGAATTGAATCATGATTCATGAATTGAATCATGAATCATGAATCATGAATCGACTCACGAATTATGAATTGAATCATGAATCATGAATTGAATCATGAATAATGAATAATGAATCATGAATCATGAATTGAATCATGAATCATGAATCATGAATCGAATCATAAATCATGAATCAAGAATCATGAATCGAATCATGAATCATGAATTGAATCATGAATCAAGAATCATGAATTGAATCATGAATCATGAATCATGAATCGAATCATGAATCATGAATCATGAATCATGAATTGAATCATGAATCATGAATCATGAATTGAATCATGAATCATGAATCATAAATCGAATCATGAATCATGAATTGAATCATGAATAATGAATCTTGAATCATGAATCATGAATTGAATCATGAATCATGAATTGAATCATGAATCATGAATTATGAATCATGAATTATGAATCATGAATTGAATCATAAATTATGTATCATGAATAAAATCATGAATCATGAATTATGAATCATGAATTGAATCATGAATCATGAATCGTATCATAAATCATGAATCATGAATCAAATCATGAATCAATAATCATGAATCATGAATCATGAATTATGAATCATGAATTGAATCATGAATCATGAATCATGAATCGAATCATGAATCATGAATCATGAATATTGTATTAATTCATGAATCATTAATCATGAATCATGAATCATGAATTGAATCATGAATTGAATCATGAATCATGAATTATGAATCATGAATTGAATCATGAATTATGAATCATGAATTGAATCATGAATCATGAATCAAGAAACATAAATCAGGAATCATGAATTGAATCATGAATTGAATCATGAATCATGAATTGAATCATGGATCATGAATTAAATTATTAATCATGAATCATGAATCGAATCATGGATCATGAATCATGAATCGAAACATGAATTGAATCATGAATCGAATCATGAATTGAATCATGAATCATGAATCATGAATCAAATCATGAATCGAATCATGAATTGAATCATGAATCGAATCATGAATTGAATCATGAATCATAAATTGAATCATGAATCATGAATCATGAATTGAATCATGAATCATGAATTATGAATCATGAATTAAATCATAAATCGTGAATCATGGATTGAATCATGAATCATGAATCATGAATTGAATCATGAATCATGAATCATGAATCATAAATTGAATCATTAATGATGAATCATGAATTGAATCATGAATTGAATCATGAATCATGAATCATGAATTGAATCATGAATCATGAATCAAAAATCATAAATTGAATCATGAATCATGAATGGAATCATGAATCATGAATTGAATCATGAATCATGAATTGAATCATGAATCATGAATCATGAATCATGAATTGAATCATGAATCATGAATCATGAATCGAATCATGAATCATGAATTGAATCATGAATCAAGAATCATGAATTGAATCATGAATCATGAATCATGAATCGAATCATGAATCATGAATCATAAATCATGAATTGAATCATGAATCATGAATCATGAATTAAATCATGAATCATTAATCATGAATCATGAATCATGAATCATGAGTTGAATCATGAATCATGAATTAAATCATGAATCATTAATCATGAATCATTAATCATGAATCATGAATTATGAATTGAACCATGAATCATGAATTATGAATCATGAATTGAATCATGAATCATGAATTGAATCGTGAATCATGAATTGAATCATGAATCATGAATCATGAATCATGAATCATGAATTATGAATCATAAATTGAATAATGAATCATGAATCATGAATCAAATCATGAATCATGAATTGAATTATGAATAATGAATCATGAATTGAATCATGAATTGAATCATGAATCATGAATCGAATCATGAATAATGAATCATGAATCATGAATCATGAATCGAATCATGAATAATGAATCATGAATCATGAATCATGAATCATGAATCGAATCATGAGTCATGAATCAAGAATCATGAATCATGAATTGCATCTTGAATCATGGATCAAGAATCATGAATTGAATCATGAATCATGAATCATGAATCGAATCATGAATCATGAATCGAATCATGAATAATGACTCATGAATCATGAATTGAATCATGAATCATGAATCATGAATCGAATCATGAATCATGAATCATGAATCATGAATCATGAATCATGAATTGAATCATGAATCATGAATTAAATCATGAATCATTAATCATGAATCATGAATCATGAATCATGAGTTGAATCATGAATCATGAATTAAATCATGAATCATTATTCATGAATCATTAATCATGAATCATGAATTATGAATTGAACCATGAATCATGAATTATGAATCATGAATTGAATCATGAATCATGAATTGAATCGTGAATAATGAATTGAATCATGAATCATGAATCATGAATCATGAATTCAATCATGAATCATGAATTATGAATCATAAATTGAATAATGAATCATGAATCATGGATCGAATCATGAATCATGAATTGAATTATGAATAATGAATCATGAATTAATTCATGAATTGAATCATGAATCATGAATCATGAATTGAATCATGAATCATGAATTAAATCATGAATTGAATCATGAATCATGAATTGAATCATGAATCATGAATCATGAATCGACTCATGAATTATGAATTGAATCATGAATCATGAATTGAATCATGAATCATGAATCAAATTATGAATAATGAATCATGAATCATGAATCATGAATCGAATCATGAATTATGAATCAAGAATCATGAATCGAATCATGAATCATGAATTGAATCTTGAATCATGAATCAAGAATTATGAATTGAATTATGAATTATGAATCATGAATCGAATCATGAATCATGAATCGAATCATGAATAATGAATCATGAATCATGAATTGAATCATGAATCAAGAATCATGAATCGAATCATGAATCATGAATTGAATCATGAATCATGAATCAAGAATCATGAATTGAATCATGAATCATGAATCATGAATCGAATCATGAATCATGAATCATGAATCATGAATCATGAATTGAATCATGAATAATGAATCATGAATTGAATCATGAATCATGAATCATGAATCATATATTGAATCATGAATAATGAATCATAAATCGAATCATGAATCATGAATTAAATCATGAATCATGAATCTTGAATCATGAATCATGAATTCAATCATGAATCATGAATCATGAATCATAAATTGAATAATGAATCATGAATCATGAATCGAATCATGAATCATGTATTGAATTATGAATAATGAATCATAAATTGAATCATGAATTGAATCATAAATCATGAATCATGAATTGAATCATGAATCTTGAATCATGAATCATGAATTAAATCATGAATTGAATCATGAATCATGAATTGAATCATGAATCATAATTCATGAATCGACTCACGAATTATGAATTGAATCATGAATCATGAATTGAATCATGAATAATGAATAATGAATCATGAATCATGAATTGAATCATGAATCATGAATCGAATCATGAATCATGAATCAAGAATCATGAATCATGATTTAAATCATGAATCATGAATCATGAATCATGAATCATGAATCATGACTTCAATCATGAATCTTGAATCATAAATTGAATAATGAATCATGAATCAGGAATCGAATCATGAATCATGAATTTAATCATGAATCACGAATCATGAATCATGAATCATGAATTCAATCATGAATCAAGAATCATGTATCAAAAATTGAATATTGAATCATGAATCATGAATCGAATCATGAATCATGAATTGAATTGCGAATAATGAATCATAAATTAATTCATGAATTGAATCATGAATCTTGAATTGAATCATGAATCTTGAATTGAATCATGAATCTTGAATTGAATCATGAATCATGAATTGACTCATGAATTATGAATTGAATCATGAATCATGAATTGAATCATGAATCATGAATCAAATCATGAATATTAAATCATGAATCATGATTCATGAATTGAATCATGAATCATGAATCATGAATCGAATCATGAATCATGAATCAAGAATCATGAATCGAATCATGAATCATGAATTGCATCTTGAATCATGGATCAAGAATCATGAATTGAATCATGAATCATGAATCATGAATCGAATCATGAATCATGAATCGAATCATGAATAATGAATCATGAATCATGAATCATGAATTGAATCATGAATCATGAATCATGATTCATGAATCATGAATCGAATCAAGAATCATGAATCGAATCATAAATCATGAATTGAATCATGAATCATGAATCAAGAATCATGAATTGAATCATGATTCATGAATCATGAATCGAATCATGAATTGAATCATGATTCATGAATCATGAATCGAATCATGAATCATGAATCATGAATTGAATCATGAATCATGAATCATGAATTGAATCATGAATTAAATCATGAATCATTAATCATGAATCATGAATCATGAGTTGAATCATGAATCATGAATCATGAATTAAATCATGAATCATTAATCATGAATCATTAATCATGAATCATGAATTATGAATTGAACCATGAATCATGAATTATGAATCATGAATTGAATCATGAATCATGAATTGAATCGTGAATCATGATTTGAATCATGAATCATGAATCATGAATCATAAATTCAATCATGAATCATAAATTATGAATCAGAAATTGAATAATGAATCATGAATCATGAATCGAATCATGAATCATGAATTGAATTATGAATAATGAATCATGAATTGAATCATGAATTGAATCATGAATCATGAATCATGAATCATGAATTGAATCATGAATCATGAATTAAATCATGAATTGAATCATGAATCATGAATCATGAATCGAATCATGAATCATGAATCAAGAATCATGAATCGAATCATGAATCATGAATTGCATCTTGAATCATGGATCAAGAATCTTGAATTGAATCATGAATCATGAATCGAATCATGAATCATGAATCGAATCATGAATCATGAATCGAATCATGAATAATGAATCATGAATCATGAATCATGAATTGAATCATGAATCATGAATCATGAATCGAATCATAAGTCATGAATCAAGAATCATGAATCGAATCATGAATCATGAATTGCATCTTGAATCATGGATCAAGAATTATGAATTGAATCATGAATCATGAATCATGAATCGAATCATGAATCATGAATCGAATCATGAATAATGAATCATGAATCATGAATTGAATCATGAATCATGAATCATGAATCGAATCATGAATCATGAATCATGAATCATGAATTGAATCATGAATCATGAATCATGAATCATGAATCATGAATTATGAATTGAACCATGAATCATGAATTATGAATCATGAATTGAATCATGAATCATGAATTGAATCGTGAATCATGAATTGAATCATGAATCATGAATCATGAATCATGAATCATGAATTCAATCATGAATCATGAATTATGAATCATAAATTGAATAATGAATCATGAATCATGAATCGAATCATGAATCATGAATTGAATTATGAATAATGAATCATGAATTTATTCATGAATTGAATCATGAATCATGAATCATGAATTGAATCATGAATCATGAATTAAATCATGAATTGAATCATGAATCATGAATTGAATCATGAATCATGAATCATGAATCGACTCATGAATTATGAATTGAATCATGAATCATGAATTGAATCATGAATCATGAATCAAATTATGAATAATGAATCATGAATCATGAATCATGAATCGAATCATGAATCATGAATCAAGAATCATGAATCGAATCATGAAGCATGAATTGAATCAAGAATCATGAATCGAATCATGAATCATGAATCGAATCATGAATAATGAATCATGAATCATGAATCATGAATTGAATCATGAATCATGAATCATGAATCGAATCATGAGTCATGAATCAAGAATCATGAATCGAATCATGAATCATGAATTGCATCTTGAATCATGGATCAAGAATTATGAATCGAATCATGAAGCATGAATTGAATCTTGAATTATGAATCAAGAATCATGAATCATGAATCGAATCATGAATCATGAATCAAGAATCATGAATCGAATCATGAAGCATGAATTGAATCTTGAATTATGAATCAAGAATCATGAATCATGAATCGAATCATGAATCATGAATAATGAATCATGAATCATGAATTGAATCATGAATCAAGAATCATGAATCGAATCATGAATCATGAATTGAATCATGAATCATGAATCAAGAATCATGAATTGAATCATGAATCATGAATCGAATCATGAATCATGAATCATGAATTGAATCATGAATCATGAATCATGAATCATATATTGAATCATGAATAATGAATCATAAATCGAATCATGAATCATGAATTAAATCATGAATCATGAATCTTGAATCATGAATAATGAATTAAATCATGAATCATGAATTGAATCATGAATCATGAATTGAATCATAATTCATGAATCATGAATCATGAATCATGAATTAAATCATGAATCATGAATCTTGAATAATAAATTGAATAATGAATCATGAATCATGAATCAAATCATGAATCATGTATTGAATTATGAATAATAATTCATAAATTGAATCATGAAGTGTATCATAAATCATGAATCATGAATTGAATCATGAATCTTGAATCATGAATCATGAATTAAATCATGAATTGAATCATGAATCATGAATTGAATCATGAATCATAATTCATGAATCGACTCACGAAATATGAATTAAATCATGAATCATGAATTGAATCATGAATAATGAATAATGAATCATGAATCATGAATTGAATCATGAATCATGAATCATGAATCGAATCATGAATCATGAATCAAGAATCATGAATCATGATTTAAATCATGAATCATGAATCATGAATCATGAATCATGACTTCAATCATGAATCTTGAATCATAAATTGAATAATGAATCATGAATCAGGAATCGAATCATGAATCATGAATTGAATCATGAATCACGAATCATGAATCATGAATCATGAATTCAATCATGAATCATGAATCATGAATCATAAATTGAATATTGAATCATGAATCATGAATCGAATCATGAATCATGAATTGAATTGCGAATAATGAATCATGAATTAATTCATGAATCATGAATCATGAATTGACTCATGAATCATGAATTGAATCAGGATTCGAATCATGAATTGAATCATGAATCATGAATCATGAATTGAATCATGAATCATGAATCATGAACCAAATCATAAATCATGAATTATGAATCATAATTTGATTCATGAATCATGAATTATGAATCATGAATTGAATCATGAATCATGAATCATGAATTGAATCATGAATTATGAATCATGAATTGAATCATGAATCATGAATCATGAATTGAATCATGAATTGAATCATGAATTGAATCATGAATCATGAATTATGAATCATGAATTGCATCATGAATCATGAATTATGAATCATGAATTTAATCTTGAATCATGACTTGAATCATGAATCATGAATTATGAATCATGAATTGATTCATGAATCATGAATCATGAATCATGAATTATGAATCATGAATTGAATCATGAATCATGAATTATGAATCATGAATTGAATCATGAATCATAATTCATGACCCATAAATTATTAATTGAATCATGAATTGAATCATGAATCATGAATTGAATCATGGATCATGAATTGAATGATGAATCATGAATCATTAATTGAATCATGAATGATGAATCATGAATTGAATCATGAATCATGAATCATAAATCATGAATTGAATCATGAATCATGAATCATGAATCGAATCATGAATCATGAATTAAATCATGAATCATGAATTAAATCATAAATCGAATCATGAATCATGAATTGAATCATGAATCATGAATTGAATCATAAATCATGAATCATAAATTGAATCATGAATTGAATCATGAATCGTGAATTAAATCATGATTTAAATCATGAATCATGAATCATAAATTGAATCATGAATCATGAATCATGAATTGAATCATGAATCATGAATAATGAATTGAATCATGCATCATAAATTGAATCATGAATCATGAATCATGAATTGAATCATGAATCGAATCATGAATCATGAATTGAATCATGAATCATGAATTGAATCATGAATCTTGAATCATGAATTGAATCATGAATCATGATTCATGAATCATGAATTAAATTATGAATCATGAATCGAATCATGAATCATGAATCAAGAATCATGAATCGAATCTTGAATCATGAATTGAATCATGAATCATGAATTATGAATTGAATCAAAAATCATGAATCATGAATTGAATCATGAATCATGAATCGAATCATGAATCATGAATCAAGAATCATGAATTATGAATCATGAATTGAATCATGAATTATGAATAATGAATTGAATCATGAATCGAATCATGAATCATGAATCATGAATTGAATCATGAATCATGAATTGAATCATGAATCATGAATTGAATCATGAATCATGAATTGAATCATGAATCATGAATTAAATCATAAATCGAATCATATATCATGAATTGAATCAAGAATCATGAATTGAATCATGAATCATTAATTGAATCATAAATCATGAATCATAAATTGAATCATGAATTGAATCATGAATCATGAATTAAATCATGATTTAAATCATGAATCATGAATCATAAATTGAATCATGAATCATGAATCATGAATTGAATCATGAATTCAATCATGATTCATGAATTGAATCATGAATCATGAATCATGAATTGAATCATGAATCATGAATTATGAATCATGAATTTAATCTTGAATCATGACTTGAATCATGAATCATGAATTATGAATCATGAATTGATTCATGAATCATGAATCATGAATCATGAATTATGAATCATGAATTGAATCATGAATCATGAATTATGAATCATGAATTGAATCATGAATCATAATTCATGACCCATAAATCATTAATTGAATCATGAATTGAATCATGAATCATGAATTGAATCATGGATCATGAATTGAATGATGAATCATGAATCATTAATTGAATCATGAATGATGAATCATGAATTGAATCATGAATCATGAATCATAAATCATGAATTGAATCATGAATCATGAATCATGAATCGAATCATGAATCATGAATTAAATCATGAATCATGAATTAAATCATAAATCGAATCATGAATCATGAATTGAATCATGAATCATGAATTGAATCATAAATCATGAATCATAAATTGAATCATGAATTGAATCATGAATCGTGAATTAAATCATGATTTAAATCATGAATCATGAATCATAAATTGAATCATGAATCATGAATCATGAATTGAATCATGAATTGAATCATGAATCATGAATCATGAATTGAATCATGAATCATGAATTATGAATCATGAATTGATTCATGAATCATGAATCATGAATCATGAATCATGAATTATGAAACATGAATTGAATCATGAATCATGAATTATGAATCATGAATTGAATCATGAATCATAATTCATGACCCATAAATCATTAATTGAATCATGAATTGAATCATGAATCATGAATTGAATCATGGATCATGAATTGAATGATGAATCATGAATCATTAATTGAATCATGAATGATGAATCATGAATTGAATCATGAATCATGAATCATAAATCATGAATTGAATAATGAATCATGAATCATGAATCGAATCATGAATCATGAATTAAATCATGAATCATGAATTAAATCATAAATTGAATCATGAATCATGAATTGAATCATGAATCATGAATTGAATCATAAATCATGAATCATAAATTGAATCATGAATTGAATCATGAATCGTGAATTAAATCATGATTTAAATCATGAATCATGAATCATAAATTGAATCATGAATCATGAATCATGAATTGAATCATGAATTGAATCATGAATCATGAATCATGAATTGAATCATGAATCATGAATAATGAATTGAATCATGCATCATAAATTGAATCATGAATCATGAATCATGAATTGAATCATGAATCGAATCATGAATCATGAATTGAATCATGAATCATGAATTGAATCATGAATCTTGAATCATGAATTGAATCATGAATCATGATTCATGAATCATGAATTAAATCATGAATCATGAATCGAATCATGAATCATGAATCAAGAATCATGAATCGAATCTTGAATCATGAATTGAATCATGAATCATGAATTATGAATTGAATCAAAAATCATGAATCATGAATTGAATCATGAATCATGAATCGAATCATGAATCATGAATCAAGAATCATGAATTATGAATCATGAATTGAATCATGAATTATGAATAATGAATTGAATCATGAATCGAATCATGAATCATGAATCATGAATTGAATCATGAATCATGAATTGAATCATGAATCATGAATTGAATCATGAATCATGAATTGAATCATGAATCATGAATTGAATCATGAATCATGAATCATGACATGAATCATGAATCATGAATCATGAATTGAATCATGAATCATGAATTGAATCATGAATCATGAATTGAATCATGAATCATGAATTGAATCATGAATCATGAATTAAATCATAAATCGAATCATATATCATGAATTGAATCATGAATCATGAATTGAATCATGAATCATTAATTGAATCATAAATCATGAATCATAAATTGAATCATGAATTGAATCATGAATCATGAATTAAATCATGATTTAAATCATGAATCATGAATCATAAATTGAATCATGAATCATGAATCATGAATTGAATCATGAATTCAATCATGATTCATGAATTGAATCATGAATCATGAATCATGAATTGAATCATGCATCATAAATTGAATCATGAATCATGAATCATGAATTGAATCATGAATCAAATCATGAATCATGAATTGAATCATGAATCATGAATCGAATCATGAATCTTGAATCATGAATTGAATCATGAATCATGAATTGAATCATGAATCATGAATCGAATCATGAATCATGAATTGAATCATGAATCATGAATCATGAATTATGAATTGAATCATGAATCATGAATCATGAATCATGAATCATGAATCATGAATTGAATCATGAATCATGAATCATGAATTGAATCATGAATCATGAATCATGAATAATGAATTGAATCATGAATCATGAATCATGAATCATGAATAATGAATTGAATCATGAATCATGAATCATGAATCATGAATTGAATCATGAATCATGAATCATGAATTGACTCATGAATCATGAATTGAATCAGGATTCGAATCATGAATTGAATCATGAATCATGAATTGAATCATGAATCATGAATCATGAATTGAATCATGAATCATGAATCATGAACCAAATCATAAATCATGAATTATGAATCATAATTTGATTCATGAATCATGAATTATGAATCATGAATTGAATCATGAATCATGAATCATGAATTGAATCATGAATTGAATCATGAATTGAATCATGAATCATGAATTATGAATCATGAATTGAATCATGAATCATGAATCATGAATCATGAATCATGAATCATGAATTGAATCATGAATCATGAATAATGAATTGAATCATGCATCATAAATTGAATCATGAATCATGAATCATGAATTGAATCATGAATCGAATCATGAATCATGAATTGAATCATGAATCATGAATTGAATCATGAATCTTGAATCATGAATTGAATCATGAATCATGATTCATGAATCATGAATTAAATCATGAATCATGAATCGAATCATGAATCATGAATCAAGAATCATGAATCGAATCAAGAATCATGAATTGAATCATGAATCATGAATTATGAATTGAATCATGAATCATGAATCATGAATTGAATCATGAATCATGAATCATGAATCGAATCATGAATCATGAATCAAGAATCATGAATTATGAATCATGAATTGAATCATGAATTATGAATAATGAATTGAATCATGAATCGAATCATGAATCATGAATCATGAATTGAATCATGAATCATGAATTGAATCATGAATCATGAATTGAATCATGAATCATGAATCATGACATGAATCATGAATCATGAATCATGAATCGAATCATGAATCATGAATTGAATCATGATTCGAATCATGAATTGATTCATGAATCATGAATTGAATCATGAATCATGAATCTTGAATCATGAATCATGAATTGAATCATAAATCATGAATTATGAATCATGAATTGAATCATGAATCATTAATTGAATCATGAATCATGAATCATGAATTGAATCATGAATCATGAATCATAAATCATGAATTGAATCATGAATCATGAATCATGAATCGAATCATGAATCATGAATTAAATCATGAATCATGAATTAAATCATAAATTGAATCATGAATCATGAATTGAATCATGAATCATGAATTGAATCATAAATCATGAATCATAAATTGAATCATGAATTGAATCATGAATTGTGAATTAAATCATGATTTAAATCATGAATCATGAATCATAAATTGAATCATGAATCATGAATCATGAATTGAATCATGAATTGAATCATGAATCATGAATCATGAATTGAATCATGAATCATGAATAATGAATTGAATCATGCATCATAAATTGAATCATGAATCATGAATCATGAATTGAATCATGAATCGAATCATGAATCATGAATTGAATCATGAATCATGAATTGAATCATGAATCTTGAATCATGAATTGAATCATGAATCATGAATCAAGAATCATGAATCATGAATCATGAATTGAATCATGAATTATGAATAATGAATTGAATCATGAATCATGAATCATGAATCGAATCATGAATCATGAATCAAGAATCATGAATCATGAATTGAATCATGAATCATGAATTGAATCATGATTCGAATCATGAATTGATTCATGAATCATAAATTGAATCATGAATCATGAATCTTGAATCATGAATCATGAATCGAATCATGAATCATGAATCAAGAATCATGAATCGAATCTTGAATCATGAATTGAATCATGAATCATGAATTATGAATTGAATCATGAATCATGAATCATGAATCATGAATTGAATCATCATCATCATCATCATCATTTATTTATATAGCGCCAACATATTCCGTAGCGCTTTACAATTGGGGACAAACGTAATAAACTAATAAACAAACTGGGTAAAACAGACAAATAGGTGAGAAGGCCCTGCTCGCAAGCTTACAATCTATGGGACAATGGGAGATTGACACATGAGGTTAAGTATACATTTTGCATCTTGGCCCAGCCAGACTGCAAAGGTAGGGTGACTCATAAGCTAAATGATCCTGTCACACAACAATGTTGGTCCGGGGGTAGTTGTCTTGTGTGAAATTGTGTAACAGGCTAAAGGTAGTGAGGTTAAGATGGTGGTTGAGGAATATTATAAGCTTGTCTGAATAGGTAGGTTTTCAGAGAACGCTTGAAAGTTTGTAGACCAGAGGAGAGTCTTATTGTGCGAGGGAGAGAGTTCCATAGAGTGGGTGCGGCCCGAAAAAAGTCCTGTAACCGGGAATGGGAGGATGTAATGAGGGTGGATGAGAGACGCAGATCTTTTGCAGAACGGAGTTGCCGAGTTGGGAGATATTTTGAGACAAGAGAGGAGATGTATGTTGGTGCAGCTTTGTTGATGGCCTTGTAGGTTAGTAAAAGTATTTTATATTGGATACGGTAGAAGACAGGCAGCCAGTGTAGAGACATACAGAGTGATTCAACAGAGGAATAGCTATTTGCAAGGAAAATCAGTCTTGCCGAAGCATGCAAAATAGATTTTAGGGGTTTGAGTCTGTTTTTGGGAAGACCAGTAAGGAGGGAATTGCAATAGTCAATGCGGGAGATGATTAGTGCATGAATTAAGGTTTTAGCAGTGTCTTGTGTGAGATATGTGCGGATTCTGGAAATGTTCTTTAGATGTATGTAACATGATTTAGATATAGAGTCAATGTGGGGAACAAAGGATAGGCGTGAATCAAGGATTACACCTAGGCAGCGAGCTTGTGGGGTGGGATTTATGGTCATGTTATCAACAGAGATAGAAATGTCAGGTATGCTCTTGTTGGCGGGTGGGAATATTATTAACTCTGTTTTAGAAAGATTAAGTTTGAGTTGACGAGAGGACATCCAAGATGAAATGACAGTCAGTTACACGGGACAACACAGATGTCGAGATATCAGGAGAGGATAGATAGATTTGGGTATCATCCGCATAGAGATGATACTGAAAGCCAAAGGAACTTATTAGATTTCCAAGAGAAGCGGTATAGATAGAGAACAGCAGAGGACCTAGCACCGAGCCTTGTGGTACTCCAACTGATAGGGGAAGCGGAGCAGATGTGGCTCCAGAGAAATTAACAGTGAAAGAGCGATTAGAGAGGTAAGATGAGAACCAGGATAGAACTGTGTCTTGAAGACCTAGGGATTGCAGCGTTTGTATGAGAAGAGAGTGGTCAACGGTGTCAAATGCAGCCGAGAGATCAAGGAGAATTAGGAGAGAGTAATGGCGTTCAGTCTTAGCAGTGATCAGATCATTAACAACCTTGGTCAGCGCAGTCTCTGTGGAGTGTTGAGAACGAAAGCCAGACTGAAGAGGATCCAACAGGTTGTTTGCGGAAAGAAAGCGTGTGAGGCGAGTGTAGGCAAGTCTCTCTAGAAGCTTGGAGGGGCAAGGGAGCTGAGAGATGGGACGGTAATTTGAGAGAGAGTTTGGGTCGGAGTTTTGTTTTTTTAGAATAGGAGTAATCACTGCATGCTTGTATAGTGATGGAAAGATGCCAGTAGAGAGTGAGAGATTACAGATTTGAGTTAGAGGTGAAATGAGCACAGAAGACAGGGATCTACCAATTTGCGAGGGAATAGGATCAAGAGGACAGGAGGTAGAGTAGGAAGATAAGAAGAGCGTAGAAATTTCCTCTTCATTTGTGGGGTCAAATGAAGAAAGGGTGTCAGAGGGTAGTGGGAAGGAAATGAGCTGATGGCTTGTTGAGGAGGAGGATACCATTTCTAGTCTGATCTTATCAATCTTGTCCTTGAAGTAGGTAGCAAGATCCTGAGCACTGATAGTAGATGGAGGGTTCGGGGTGGGAGGATTGAGAAGATGATTAAATGTATTGAAAAGGCGTTTGGGGTTAGAAGCCTGAGCATAGATAAGAGATTGAAAGTATGTTTGTTTTGCAGTGTCCAGAGCATTTCGATAGGAGTGGTAGACAGAAGTATATGTGAAGAAGTCATTAGAGCTTCGAGATTTACGCCAGTGACGTTCTGCTTTACGGGACAGTTTTTGAAGATTTCGTGTTGCTTTGGTGTGCCACGGTTGACATCGAAGTCGACGTGTAGTATGAAGTGTCGCTGGAGCCACTTGATCAAGGGCCGTTGCTAAGGTTAGGTGAAAATGAGGTACTGCCATCTCAGGGGATGAGAATGTAGAGATAGGGGAGAGAAGGTGTTGGAGAGAGGTGGAAAATTGTTGAAGATTAATAGAATTAAGATTTCTACGAGTATGAGGAGGCTTGGTAGAGTTAGACAGTAGAGAGGTTAGAGCAGTGGGGGTGAGAGTGTAGCTGATAAGGTGATGATCCGAGAGGGGGAAGGGTGTATTAATAAAATTAGAAACTGAGCATAGTCTAGAGAAAACAAGATCAAGGCAGTGGCCATCCTTATGAGTAGATGATTCAATCCACTGGGAGAGGTCAAGTGAGGATGTTAGAGAGAGTAGTTTGGAAGCAGCTTTGGAAGGTGGGTTATCAATGGGGATGTTGAAGTCACCCATGATGATGGTGGGGATGTCTGAAGATAAGAAGTGAGGGAGCCATGCAGAGAAATCCTCAATAAATTGTTGGTGTGCTCCAGGGGGACGATAGATCACCGCAACACGTAGGGAGAATGGATTAAAAATGCGAATAGCATGTACTTCAAAAGATGTGAACGTGAGTGATGGGACATTTGGTAGAACTGTGTATGTGCACTGTGGGGAGAGAAGTAGTCCAACCCCACCTCCTTGTCTGCCTTCAGGTCTGGAGGTGTGGGTGAGATGGAGGCCACCATGTGAAAGTGCTGCAGGTGAGGCAGTGTCTGATTGCATGAGCCATGTTTCTGTTATTGCCAGAAGGTTGAGGTTTTTTGAGAGGAAGAGATCATGAACGGAGGTAAGTTTGTTACAAACAGATCGTGCATTCCAAAGGGCACATTTAAAGGACTTGGGAAGAGAGGGTAGACAGGTGATGTGTTTGAGGTTTGCTATAGAACGGTAGTGTTCTGATGTATGTGTGTGTGAGGAGTGTGGGGGACCTGGATTAGGTGATATATCACCAGCTAATAGAAGCAGAGTGAGCGAAAGATAGGCAAGGGGATTGTAAGATGTGTGGCCTTTTATTTTCTGGCGACAGGTGGAGGCTGTACTTGTTAGAGATAATAAATAGGACAACAGTTCATGGGTGTTAAATAGAGGTGAGTGGAGTAATGCAGGTGCAATATGAACAAATTTGTGTGTTGGTGGAGGGGTGAAAGATGACACAGTCCTAAAGATCATGCCATGAAATGAGACTAAGAAAAGCAATTTGTGAAACATTGTGATAAAAGGGGTAAAAGCAAAAAGCAAGGGTATTTTAAGAATTACCTCTTAGCAGTATTCCATATAAATAGACAAGTAGTGCAGAAATAGGCTGTGGCAGATGTTGCTTATTGCTGGGAGTAAAAGCAAGTCAAATGTAGTCCAATGTTTGGCCAACTGTGTTGTCTAACTGTGCATTTTCGTCCACTTTGTGAGAAAATCCCACTTAGTGCAGAAATCACACACGTCTAACCCCACATACGTCTCCCCATAGAATGAAGCTAAGATGTAGTCAGTCTAATTTAGGAATACACTACAGATGTGCTAATTGGTCAGCTAATCAAAGGAAAAGAAAACATTTGTGGGAAAGGATAGAGGCCAGATACCTATCATAAATTAGGCAGCAATAAAAGACTGTGCCAACCTAAGTTTAAACAGATAACAGTTTCCTATAACATACTTAAACACAGATTGCAGGGATGAAATTCACAGAATAATGATCAGAGTAGTAGTAGTAGCAGCATGGATGAACATACTTAAACACAGATTGCGGGGATGAAATTCACAGAATAATGATCAGAGTAGTAGTAGTAGCAGCATGGATGAACATACTTAAACACAGATTGCAGGGATGAAATTCACAGAATAATGATCAGAGTAGTAGTAGTAGCAGCATGGATGAACATACTTAAACACAGATTGCAGGGATGAAATTCACAGAATAATGATCAGAGTAGTAGTAGTAGCAGCATGGATGAACATACTTAAACACAGATTGCAGGGATGAAATTCACAGAATAATGATCAGAGTAGTAGTAGTAGCAGCATGGATGAACATACCTGAAGATGAAAAGAGAAGAGAAAGATGAGGATTAGTTGCTGTGTTGTCTAACTGTGCATTTTCGTCCACTTTGTGAGAAAATCCCACTTAGTGCAGAAATCACACACGTCTAACCCCACATACGTCTCCCCATAGAGAATTGAATCATGAATCATGAATCATGAATCGAATCATGAATCATGAATCAAGAATCATGAATCATGAATCATGAATTGAATCATGAATTATGAATAATGAATTGAATCATGAATCATGAATCATGAATCGAATCATGAATCATGAATTATGAATTGAATCATGAATCATGAATTGAATCATGAATCATGAATTGAATCATGATTCGAATCATGAATTGATTCATGAATCATGAATTGAATCATGTATCATGAATCTTGAATCATGAATTGAATCATAAATCATGAATTATGAATCATGAATTGAATCATGAATCATGAATTGAATCATGAATCATGAATTATGAATTGAATCATAAATCATGAATTATGAATCATGAATTGAATCATGAATCATGAATTGAATCATGAATCATGAATCATGAATTGAATCATGAATCATGAATCATGAATCAAGAATTGAATTATGAATCATGAATCATGAATCGAATCATGAATCATGAATTGAATCGCGAATCATGAATTGAATCATGAATCATGAATTGAATCATGAATCATGAATCAAGAATTGAATCATGAATCATGAATCATGAATAGAATCATGAATCATGAATTGAATCGCAAATCATGAATTGAATCATGAATCATGAATCATAAATTGAATCATGAATCATGAATTAAATCATGAATCATGAATTGAATCATAAATCATGAATCATAAATTGAATCATGAATTGAATCATGAATCATGAATCAAGAATCATGAATCGAATCTTGAATCATGAATTGAATCATGAATCATGAATCATGAATTATGAATTGAATCATGAATCATGAATCATGAATCATGAATCATGAATTGAATCATGAATCATGAATCATGAATTGAATCATGAATCATGAATCATGAATAATGAATTGAATCATGAATCATGAATCATGAATCATGAATAATGAATTGAATCATGAATCATGAATCATGAATCATGAATTGAATCATGAATCATGAATCATGAATTGAATCATGAATCATGAATCATGAATTGACTCATGAATCATGAATTGAATCAGGATTCGAATCATGAATTTAATCATGAATCATGAATTGAATCATGAATCATGAATCATGAATTGAATCATGAATCCTGAATCATGAACCAAATCATAAATCATGAATTATGAATCATAATTTGATTCATGAATCATGAATTATGAATCATGAATTGAATCATGAATCATGAATTGAATCATGAATTGAATCATGAATCATGAATTATGAATCATGAATTGAATCATGAATCATGAATCATGAATCATGAATTGAATCATGAATCATGAATAATGAATTGAATCATGCATCATAAATTGAATCATGAATCATGAATCATGAATTGAATCATGAATCGAATCATGAATCATGAATTGAATCATGAATCATGAATTGAATCATGAATCTTGAATCATGAATTGAATCATGAATCATGATTCATGAATCATGAATTAAATCATGAATCATGAATCGAATCATGAATCATGAATCAAGAATCATGAATCGAATCAAGAATCATGAATTGAATCATGAATCATGAATTATGAATTGAATCATGAATCATGAATCATGAATTGAATCATGATTCATGAATCATGAATCGAATCATGAATCATGAATCAAGAATCATGAATTATGAATCATGAATTGAATCATGAATTATGAATAATGAATTGAATCATGAATCGAATCATGTATCATGAATCATGAATTGAATCATGAATCATGAGTTGAATCATGAATCATGAATTGAATCATGAATCATGAATTGAATCATGAATCATGAATCATGAATCATGAATCGAATCATGAATCATGAATTGAATCATGATTCGAATCATGAATTGATTCATGAATCATGAATTGAATCATGAATCATGAATCTTGAATCATGAATCATGAATTGAATCATAAATCATGAATTATGAATCATGAATTGAATCATGAATCATTAATTGAATCATGAATCATGAATCATAAATCATGAATTGAATCATGAATCATGAATCATGAATCGAATCATGAATCATGAATTAAATCATGAATCATGAATTAAATCATAAATTGAATCATGAATCATGAATTGGATCATGAATCATGAATTGAATCATAAATCATGAATCATAAATTGAATCATGAATTGAATCATGAATCGTGAATTAAATCATGATTTAAATCATGAATCATGAATCATAAATTGAATCATGAATCATGAATCATGAATTGAATCATGAATTGAATCATGAATCATGAATCATGAATTGAATCATGAATCATGAATAATGAATTGAATCATGCATCATAAATTGAATCATGAATCATGAATCATGAATTGAATCATGAATCGAATCATGAATCATGAATTGAATCATGAATCATAAATTGAATCATGAATCATGAATTGAATCATGAATCTTGAATCATGAATTGAATCATGAATCATGATTCATGAATCATGTATTAAATCATGAATCATGAATCGAATCATGAATCATGAATCAAGAATCATGAATCGAATCTTGAATCATGAATTGAATCATGAATCATGAATTATGAATTGAATCATGAATCATGAATCATGAATTGAATCATGAATCATGAATCATGAATCGAATCATGAATCATGAATCAAGAATCATGAATCATGAATCATGAATTGAATCATGAATTATGAATAATGAATTGAATCATGAATCATGAATCATGAATCGAATCATGAATCATGAATTATGAATTGAATCATGAATCATGAATTGAATCATGAATCATGAATTGAATCATGATTCGAATCATGAATTGATTCATGAATCATGAATTGAATCATGAATCATGAATCTTGAATCATGAATCATGAATTGAATCATAAATCATGAATTATGAATCATGAATTGAATCATGAATCATGAATTGAATCATGAATCATGAATCATGAATTGAATCATAAATCATGAATTATGAATCATGAATTGAATCATGAATCATGAATTGAATCATGAATCATGAATCATGAATTGAATCATGAATCATGAATCAAGAATTGAATCATGAATCATGAATCATGAATCGAATCATGAATCATGAATTGAATCGCGAATCATGAATTGAATCATGAATCATGAATCATGAATTGAATCATGAATCATGAATCAAGAATTGAATCATGAATCATGAATAGAATCATGAATCATGAATTGAATCGCAAATCATGAATTGAATCATGAATCATGAATCATAAATTGAATCATGAATCATGAATTAAATCATGAATCATGAATTGAATCATAAATCATGAATCATAAATTGAATCATGAATTGAATCATGAATCATGAATCATGAATCGAATCATGAATCATGAATCAAGAATCATGAATCATGAATCATGAATTGAATCATGAATTATGAATAATGAATTGAATCATGAATCATGAATCATGAATCGAATCATGAATCATGAATCATGAATTGAATCATGAATCATGAATTGAATCATGAATCATGAATTGAATCATGATTCGAATCATGAATTGATTCATGAATCATGAATTGAATCATGAATCATGAATCTTGAATCATGAATCATGAATTGAATCATAAATCATGAATTATGAATCATGAATTGAATCATGAATCATGAATTGAATCATGAATCATGAATCATGAATTGAATCATAAATCATGAATTATGAATCATGAATTGAATCATGAATCATGAATTGAATCATGAATCATGAATCATGAATTGAATCATGAATCATGAATCATGAATCAAGAATTGAATCATGAATCATGAATCATGAATCGAATCATGAATCATGAATTGAATCGCGAATCATGAATTGAATCATGAATCATGAATTGAATCAGGATTCGAATCATGAATTGATTCATGAATCATGAATTGAATCATGAATCATGAATCTTGAATCATGAATCATGAATTGAATCATAAATCATGAATTATGAATCATGAATTGAATCATAAATCATGAATTGAATCATGAATCATGAATCATGAATTAAATCATGAATCATGAATTATGAATCATGAATTAAATCATGAATCATGAATTGAATCATGAATCATGAATCATGAATTGAATCATGAATCATGAATCAAGAATTGAATCATGAATCATGAATCATGAATAGAATCATGAATCATGAATTGAATCGCAAATCATGAATTGAATCATGAATCATGAATCATAAATTGAATCATGAATCATGAATTAAATCATGAATCATGAATTGAATCATAAATCATGAATCATAAATTGAATCATGAATTGAATCATGAATCATGAATTATGAATCATGAATTGAATCATGAATCATAATTCATGACCCATAAATCATTAATTGAATCATGAATTGAATCATGAATCATGAATTGAATCATGGATCATGAACTGAATGATGAATCATGAATCATTAATTGAATCATGAATCATGAATCATGAATTGAATCATGAATCATGAATCATAAATCATGAATTGAATCATGAATCATGAATCGAATCATGAATCATGAATTGAATCATAAATCATGAATCATAAATTGAATCATGAATTGAATCATGAATCGTGAATTAAATCATGATTTAAATCATGAATCATGAATCATAAATTGAATCATGAATCATGAATCATGAATTGAATCATGAATTGAATCATGAATCATGAATTGAATCATGAATCATGAATAATGAATTGAATCATGCATCATAAATTGAATCATGAATCATGAATCATGAATTGAATCATGAATTGAATCATGAATCATGAATTGAATCATGAATCATGAATAATGAATTGAATCATGCATCATAAATTGAATCATGAATCATGAATCATGAATTGAATCATGAATCGAATCATGAATCATGAATTGAATCATGAATCATGAATTGAATCATGAATCTTGAATCATGAATTGAATCATGAATCATGATTCATGAATCATGAATTAAATCATGAATCATGAATCGAATCATGAATCATGAATCAAGAATCATGAATCGAATCTTGAATCATGAATTGAATCATGAATCATGAATTATGAATTGAATCATGAATCATGAATCATGAATCGAATCATGAATCATGAATCAAGAATCATGAATTATGAATCATGAATTGAATCATGAATTATGAATAATGAATTAAATCATGAATCATGAATCATGAATCATGAATCAAATCATGAATCATGAATCATGAATTGAATCATGAATCATGAATTGAATCATGAATCATGAATCATGACATGAATCATGAATCGTGAATCATGAATCGAATCATGAATCATGAATTGAATCATGATTCGAATCATGAATTGATTCATGAATCATGAATTGAATCATGAATCATGAATCTTGAATCATGAATCATGAATTGAATCATAAATCATGAATTATGAATCATGAATTGAATCATGAATCATTAATTGAATCATGAATCATGAATCATGAATTGAATCATGAATCATGAATCATAAATCATGAATTGAATCATGAATCATGAATCTTGAATCGAATCATGAATCATGAATTAAATCATGAATCATGAATTAAATCATAAATCGAATCATGAATCATGAATTGAATCATGAATCATGAATTGAATCATAAATCATGAATCATAAATTGAATCATGAATTGAATAATGAATCGTGAATTAAATCATGATTTAAATCATGAATCATGAATCATAAATTGAATCATGAATCATGAATCATGAATTGAATCATGAATTGAATCATGAATCATGAATCATGAATTGAATCATGAATCATGAATAATGAATTGAATCATGCATCATAAATTGAATCATGAATCATGAATCATGAATTGAATCATGAATCGAATCATGAATCATGAATTGAATCATGAATCATGAATTGAATCATGAATCTTGAATCATGAATTGAATCATGAATCATGAATCATGAATCATGAATTAAATCATGAATCATGAATCAAATCATGAATCATGAATCATGAATTGAATCATGAATCATGAATCATGAATTGAATCATGAATCATGAATCATGACATGAATCATGAATCATGAATCATGAATTGAATCATGAATTATGAATAATGAATTGAATCATGAATCATGAATCATGAATCATGAATCGAATCATGAATAATGAATTGAATCATGAATCATGAATCATGAATCGAATCATGAATCATGAATTGAATCATGAATCATGAATTGAATCATGAATCATGAATCGAATCATGAATCATGAATTGAATCAGGATTCGAATCATGAATTGATTCATGAATCATGAATTGAATCATGAATCATGAATCTTGAATCATGAATCATGAATTGAATCATAAATCATGAATTGAATCATGAATCATGAATCGAATCATGAATCATGAATTGAATCAGGATTCGAATCATGAATTGATTCATGAATCATGAATTGAATCATGAATCATGAATCATGAATCATGAATTGAATCATAAATCATGAATTGAATCATGAATCATGAATCATGAATTGAATCATAAATCATGATTTATGAATCATGAATTGAATCATGAATCATGAATTGAATCATGAATCATGAATTGAATCATGAATCATGAATCAAGAATTGAATCATGAATCATGAATCATGAATCAAATCATGAATCATGAATTGAATCGCGAATTATGAATTGAATCATGAATCATGAATCATAAATTGAATCATGAATTGAATCATGAATCATGAATTAAATCATGATTTAAATCATGAATCATGAATCATGAATCATAAATTGAATCATGAATCATGAATTGAATCATTAATTGAATCATGAATCATGAATCATGAATTGAATCATGAATCGAATCATGAATCATGAATCATGAATTGAATCATGAATCATGAATCGAATCATAAATCTTGAATCATGAATTGAATCATGAATCATGAATCATGAATCATGAATTGAATCATGAATCATGAATCATGAATCGAATCTTGAATCATGAATTGAATCATGAATCATGAATCATGAATTATTAATTGAATCATGAATCATGAATCATGAATCATGAATCATGAATTGAATCATGAATCATGAATCATGAATCATGAATTGAATCATGAATCATGAATCATGAATCGAATCATGAATCATGAATCATGAATCAAGAATTGAATCATGAATCATGAATCATGAATTGAATCATGCATCATAAATTGAATCATGAATTAAATCATGAATCATGAATTGAATCATGAATCGAATCATGAATCATGAATTGAATCATGAATCATGAATTGAATCATGAATCTTGAATCATGAATTGAATCATGAATCATGAATCATGAATCATGAATTAAATCATGAATCATGAATCGAATCATGAATCATGAATCATGAATTGAATCATGAATCATGAATCATGAATTGAATCATGAATCATGAATCATGACATTAATCATGAATTGAATCATGAATAATGAATCATGAATTGAATCATGAATCATGAATCACAAATTGAATCATGAATCATAAATTAAATCATGAATTATAAATCATGAATTGAATAATGAATCATGAATCATGACATGAATCATGAATCATGAATCATAAATCGAATCATGAATCATGAATTGAATCATGATTCGAATCATGAATTGATTCATGAATCATGAATTGAATCATGAATCATGAATCTTGAATCATGAATCATGAATTGAATTATAAATCATGAATTATGAATCATGAATTGAATCATGAATCATGAATTGAATCATGATTTATGAATCATGAATTGAATCATGAATCATGAATCATGAATCATGAATTGAATCATGAATCATGAATCATGAATCATGAATCGAATCATGAATCATGAATTGAATCGCGAATCATGAATTAAATCATGAATCATGAATCATAAATTGAATCATGAATTGAATCATGAATCATGAATTAAATCATGATTTAAATCATGAATCATGAATCATGAATCATAAATTGAATCATGAATCATGAATTGAATCATGAATTGAATCATGAATCATGAATCATGAATTGAATCATGAATCATGAATTATGAATTGAATCATGAATCATGAATCATGAATCATGAATCATGAATCATGAATTGAATCATGAATCATGAATCGAATCATGAATCATGAATTAAGAATCATGAATCATGAATCATGAATTAAATCATGAATCATGAATTGAATCATGAATCATGAATCATAAATTGAATCATGAATTGAATCATGAATCATGATTTAAATCATGATTTAAATCATGAATCATGAATCATAAATTGAATCATGAATCATGAATCATGAATTGAATCATGAATCATGAATCATGAATTGAATCATGAATCATGAATCATAAATTGAATCATGAATCATGAATCATGAATTGAATCATGAATTGAATCATGAATCATGAATCATGAATTGAATCATGAATCATGAATCATGAATTGAATCATGAATCATGAATTGAATCATGAATCATGAATCTTGAATCATGAATCATGAATTGAATCATGAATCATGAATTATAAATCATGAATTGAATCATGAATCATGAATTGAATCATGAATCATGAATCATGAATTGAATCATGAATCATGAATCATGAATCAAGAATTGAATCATGAATCATAAATCATAAATCGAATCATGAATCATGAATTGAATCGCGAATCATGAATTGAATCATGAATCATGAATCATAAATTGAATCATGAATTGAATCATGAATTATGAATTAAATCATGATTTAAATCATGAATCATGAATCATGAATCATAAATTAAATCATGAATCATGAATTGAATCATGAATTGAATCATGAATCATGAATCATGAATTGAATCATGAATCGAATCATGAATCATGAATCATGAATTGAATCATGAATCATGAATCGAATCATAAATCTTGAATAATGAATTGAATCATGAATCATGAATCATGAATCATGAATTGAATCATGAATCATGAATCATGAATTGAATCTTGAATCATGAATTGAATCATGAATCATGAATCATGAATTATGAATTGAATCATGAATCATGAATCATGAATCATGAATCATGAATCATGAATTGAATCATGAATCATGAATCATGAATTGAATCATGAATCATGATTCATAAATTGAATCATGAATCATGAATCATGAATTGAATCATGCATTATAAATTGAATCATGAATCATGAATTGAATAATGAATAATGAATCATGAATCATGAATTGAATCATGAATCATGAATCATGAATCAAGAATCATGAATCGAATCTTGAATCATGAATTGAATCATGAATCATGAATCATGAATTGAATCATGAATCATGAATCATGAATCATGAATCATGAATTGAATCATGAATCATGAATCAAGAATCATGAATCATGAATTGAATCATGAATCATGAATAATGAATTAAATCATGAATCATGAATCATGAATCATGAATCGAATCATGAATCATGATCGAATCATGAATCATTAATTAAATCATGAATCATGAATCATGAATTAAATCATGAATCGAATGATGAATCATGAATTGAATCATGAATCATGAATTGAATCATGAATCATGAATCATAAATTGAATCATGAATTGAATCATGAATCATGAATTAAATCATGATTTAAATCATGAATCATGAATCATAAATTGAATCATGAATCATGAATTGAATCATGAATTGAATCATGAATCATGAATCATGAATTGAATCATGAATCATGAATCATGAATTGAATCATGCATCATAAATTGAATCATGTATCATGAATTGAATCATGAATTGAATCATGAATCATGAATCATGAATCATGAATTGAATCATGAATCATGAATCGAATCATGAATCATGAATCAAGAATCATGAATCGAATCTTTAATCATGATTTGAATCATGAATCATGAATCATGAATTGAATCATGAATCATGAATCATGAATCATGAATTGAATCATGAATCATGATTTATGAATCAAATCATGAATCATGAATCAAGAATCATGAATCATGAATCATGAATTGAATTATGAATCATGAATAATGAATTGAATCATGAATCATGAATCATGAATCATGAATCGAATCATGAGACATGAATTGAATCATGAATCATCAATCATGAATTGAATCTTGAATCATGAATCATGAATTGAATCATGAATCATGAATCATGAACCAAATCATAAATCATGAATTATGAATCATGAATTGATTCATGAATCATAAATTATGAATCATGAATTGAATCATGAATCATGAATCATGAATTGAATCATGAATTGAATCATAAATTGAATCAGGAATCATGAATTATGAATCATGAATTTAATCTTGAATCATGACTTGAATCATGAATCATGAATTATGAATCATGAATTGAATCATGAATCGAATCATGAATCATGAATCATGAATCAAGAATCATGAATCATGAATCATGAATTGAATTATGAATCATGAATAATGAATTGAATCATGAATCATGAATCATGAATCATGAATCGAATCATGAATCATGAATCATGAATTGAATCATGAATCATCAATCATGAATTGAATCTTGAATCATGAATCATGAATTGAATCATGAATCATGAATCATGAACCAAATCATAAATCATGAATTATGAATCATGAATTGATTCATGAATCATAAATTATGAATCATGAATTGAATCATGAATCATGAATCATGAATTGAATCATGAATTGAATCATGAATTGAATCAGGAATCATGAATTATGAATCATGAATTTAATCTTGAATCATGACTTGAATCATGAATCATGAATTATGAATCATGAATTGAATCATGAATCATGAATCATGAATCATGAATTGAATCATGGATCATGAATTGAATGATGAATCATGAATCATTAATTGAATCATGAATCATGAATCATGAAATGAATCATGAATCATGAATCATAAATCATGAATTGAATCATGAATCATGAATCATGAATCGAATCATGAAATGAATCATGAATCATGAATCATAAATCATGAATTGTATCATGAATCATGAATCATGAATCATGAATTGAATCATGAATCATGAATTGAATCATGAATCATGAATTAAATCATAAATCGAATCATGAATCATGAATTGAATCATGAATCATGAATTGAATCATGAATCATTAATTGAATCATAAATCATGAATCATAAATTGAATCATGAATTGAATCATGAATCATGAATTAAATCATGATTTAAATCATGAATCATGAATCATAAATTGAATCATGAATCATGAATCATGAATTGAATCATGAATTCAATCATGATTCATGAATTGAATCATGAATCATGAATCATGAATTGAATCATGCATCATAAATTGAATCATGAATCATGAATCATGAATTGAATCATGAATCGAATCATGAATCATGAATTGAATCATGAATCATGAATCGAATCATGAATCTTGAATCATGAATTGAATCATGAATCATGAATCATGAATCATGAATTGAATCATGAATCATGAATCGAATCATGAATCATGAATCAAGAATCATGAATCGAATCTTGAATCATGAATTGAATCATGAATCATGAATTATGAATTGAATCATGAATCATGAATCATGAATCATGAATCATGAATTGAATCATGAATCATGAATCATGAATTGAATCATGAATCATGAATCATGAATAATGAATTGAATCATGAATCATGAATCATGAATCATGAATCATGAATTGAATCATGAATCATGAATCATGAATTGAATCATGAATTGAATCATGAATTGAATCATGAATCATGAATTATGAATCATGAATTGAATCATGAATCATGAATTATGAATCATGAATTTAATCTTGAATAATGACTTGAATCATGAATCATGAATTATGAATCATGAATTGATTCATGAATCATGAATCATGAATCATGAATTATGAATCATGAATTGAATCATGAATCATGAATTATGAATCATGAATTGAATCATGAATCATAATTCATGACCCATAAATCATTAATTGAATCATGAATTGAATCATGAATCATGAATTGAATCATGGATCATGAATTGAATGATGAATCATGAATCATTAATTGAATCATGAATCATGAATCATGAATTGAATCATGAATCATGAATCATAAATCATGAATTGAATCATGAATCATGAATCATGAATTGAATCATGAATCATGAATTAAATCATGAATCATGAATTAAATCATAAATCGAATCATGAATTATGAATTGAA
Source organism: Mixophyes fleayi (assembly GCF_038048845.1). Taxonomy (NCBI): domain Eukaryota; kingdom Metazoa; phylum Chordata; class Amphibia; order Anura; family Limnodynastidae; genus Mixophyes; species Mixophyes fleayi. The sequence continues at coordinate 238,454 of NW_027448267.1, forward strand.
TCATGAATCATGAATTAAATCATAAATCATGAATCATAAATTGAATAATGAATTGAATCATGAATTGTGAATTAAATCATGATTTAAATCGTGAATCATGAATCATAAATTGAATCATGAATCATGAATCATGAATTGAATCATGAATTGAATCATGAATCATGAATCATGAATTGAATCATGAATCATGAATAATGAATTGAATCATGCATCATAAATTGAATCATAAATCATGAATCATGAATTAAATCATGAATCGAATCATGAATCATGAATTGAATCATGAATCATGAATTGAATCATGAATCTTGAATCATGAATTGAATCATGAATCATGATTCATGAATCATGAATTAAATCATGAATCATGATTCGAATCATGATTCATGAATCAAGAATCATGAATCGAATCTTGAATCATGAATTGAATCATGAATCATGAATTATGAATTAAATCATGAATCATGAATCATGAATTGAATCATGAATCATGAATCATGAATCGAATCATAATTCATGAATCAAGAATCATGAATCATGAATCATGAATTGAATCATGAATTATGAATAATGAATTGAATCATGAATCATGAATCATGAATCATGAATCATGAATCGAATCATGAATCATGAATCATGAATTGAATCATGAATCATGACATGAATCATGAATTATGAATCATGAATCGAATCATGAATCATGAATTAAATCATGATTCGAATCATGAATTGATTCATGAATCATGAATTGAATCATGAATCATGAATCTTGAATCATGAATCATGAATTGAATCATAAATCATGAATTATGAATCATGAATTGAATCATGAATCATTAATTGAATCATGAATCATGAATCATGAATTGAATCATGAATCATGAATCATAAATCATGAATTGAATCATGAATCATGAATCATGAATTGAATCATGAATCATGAATTAAATCATGAATCATGAATTAAATCATAAATCGAATCATGAATCATGAATTGAATCATGAATCATGAATTGAATCATAAATCATGAATCATAAATTGAATCATGAATTGAATCATGAATCGTGAATTAAATCATGATTTAAATCATGAATCATGAATCATAAATTGAATCATGAATCATGAATCATGAATTGAATCATGAATTGAATCATGAATCATGAATTGAATCATGAATCATGAATAATGAATTGAATCATGCATCATAAATTGAATCATGAATCATGAATCATGAATTTGAATCATGAATCAAATCATGAATCATGAATTGAATCATGAATCATGAATTGAATCATGAATCTTGAATCATGAATTGAATCATGAATCATGATTCATGAATCATGAATTAAATCATGAATTATGAATCGAATCATGAATCATGAATCAAGAATCATGTATCGAATCTTGAATCATGAATTGAATCATGAATCATGAATTATGAATTGAATCATGAATCATGAATCATGAATTGAATCATGAATCATGAATCATGAATCGAATCATGAATCATGAATCAAGAATCATGAATCATGAATCATGAATTGAATCATGAATTATAATTAATGAATTGAATCATGAATCATGAATCATGAATCATGAATCATGAATCGAATCATGAATCATGAATCATGAATTGAATCATGAATCATGAATTGAATCATGAATCATGAATCATGACATGAATCATGAATCATGAATCGAATCATGAATCATGAATTGAATCATGATTCGAATCATGAATTGATTCATGAATCATGAATTGAATCATGAATCATGAATCTTGAATCATGAATTGAATCATAAATCATGAATTATGAATCATGAATTGAATCATGAATCATGAATTGAATCATGAATCATGAATCATGAATTGAATCATAAATCATGAATTATGAATCATGAATTGAATCATGAATCATGAATTGAATCATGAATCATGAATTGAATCATGAATCATGAATCATGAATTTAATAATGAATAATGAATCATGAATCATGAATTGTATCATGAATCATGAATCATGAATCGAATCATAAATCATGAATCAAGAATCATGAATTGAATCATGAATCATGAATTGAATCATGAATCATGAATCATGAATTGAATCATGAATCATGAATCATGAATCATGAATCATGAATTGAATCATGAATTGATTCATGAATCATAAATTATGAATCATGAATCAAAAATCATGAATCGAATCATGAATCGAATTATGAATCATGAATCAAAAATCATGAATCGAATCATGAATCATGAATCGAATCATGAATCATGAATCATGAATTGAATCATGAATAATGAATCGAATCATGAATCATGAAGCGAATCATGAATCTTGAATCATGAATCGAATCATGAATCATGAATCGAATCATGAATCTTGAATCATGAATTGAATTATGAATCATGAATCATGAATCATGAATTGTATCATGAATCATGAATCATGAATCGAATCATAAATCATGAATCAAGAATCATGAATTGAATCATGAATCATGAATTGAATAATGAATCATGAATCATGAATCATGAATTGTATCATGAATCATGAATCATGAATCGAATCATAAATCATGAATCAAGAATCATGAATTGAATCATGAATCATGAATTGAATCATGAATCATGAATCATGAATTATGAATTGAATCATGAATCATGAATCATGAATCATGAATTGAATCATAAATTGATTCATGAATCATAAATTATGAATCATGAATTGAATCATGAATCATGAATCATGAATCGAATTATGAATCATGAATCAAAAATCATGAATCGAATCATGAATCATGAATCGAATCATGAATCATGAATCATGAATTGATTCATGAATCATAAATTATGAATCATGAATTGAATCATGAATCATGAATCATGAATCGAATTATGAATCATGAATCAAAAATCATGAATCGAATCATGAATCATGAATCGAATCATGAATCATAAATCATGAATTGAATCATGAATCATGAATCATAAATCGAATCATGAATCATGAATCATGAATCATGAATCATGAATTGAATCATGAATCATGAATCATGAATTGAATCATGAATCATGAATCATAAATCAAATCATGAATCATAAATTGAATCAGAATTCGAATCATGAATTGAATCATGAATCATTAATTGAATCATGAATCATGAATCTTGAATTATGAATCATGAATTAAATCATGAATCAGAAATTGAATCATGAATCATAAATCATGAATCATGAATCATGAATTGAATCATGAATCATGAATCATGATTCGAATCATGAATCATGAATTGAATCATGAATCATGAATTGAATCATGAATCATGAATCATGAATTGAATCCTATATTGAATCATGAATCATGAATTGAATCATGAATTAAATCATGAATCATGAATAATAAATTGAATCATTAATCATGAATCATGAATTGAATCATGAATTGAATCATGAATCATGAATCATGAATTATGAATTGAATCATGAATCATGAATCATAAATTGAATCATTAATCATGAATTGAATCAGGATTCTAATCATGAATTGAATCGTGAATCATGAATTGAATCATGAATCATGAATCTTGAATCATGAATCATGAATTGAATCAAAAATCATGAATTATGAATCATGAATTGAATCATAAATCATGAATCATGAATCGAATCATGAATCATGAATTGAATCATGAATCATGAATCATGAATTATGAATCATGAATTAAATCATGAATCATGAATCATGAATCATGAATTATGAATCATGAATTAAATCATGAATCATGAATCATGAATCGAATCATGAATCATGAATTATGATTCATGAATTGAATCATGAATCATGAATCATGAAACATAATTCATGAATTGAATCATGTATTGAATGATAAATTGAATCATGAATCAATTAATGAATTGAATCATGAATCATGAATCATGAATCATGAATCATGAATTGAATCATGAATCATGAATAATGAATCATGAATTGAATCATGAATTGAATCATAAATCATGAATCATGAATTGAATCATGAATCATGAATCATAAATTGAATCATGAATCATGAATTAAATCATGAATTTAATCATGAATCATGAATCGAATCATTAATCATGAATTAAATCATGAATCATGAATCATGAATTGAATCATGAATCAAATCATGAATCATGAATCATGAATTGAATCATGAATCAGGAATTGAATCATGAATCAAGAATCATGAATCGAATCATGACTCATAAATTGAATCATGAATTAGGAATCATGAATTGAATCATGAATCATGAATCATGAATTAAATCATGAATCATGAATCATGAATCATGAATTAAATCATGAATCATGAATCGAATCATGAATCATGAATTTAATCATGAATCGAATCATGAATCATGAATTGAATCATGAATCGAATCATGAATTGAATCATGAATCATGAATCGAATCATGAATCATGAATCGAATCATGAATTGAATCAAGAATCATGAATTGAATCATGAATCATGAATTGAATCATGAATCATGAAGCGAATCATGAATCTTGAATCATGAATCGAATCATGAATCATGAATCGAATCATGAATCTTGAATCATGAATTGAATTATGAATCATGAATCATGAATCATGAATTGTATCATGAATCATGAATCATGAATCGAATCATAAATCATGAATCAAGAATCATGAATTGAATCATGAATCATGAATTGAATAATGAATCATGAATCATGAATCATGAATTGTATCATGAATCATGAATCATGAATCATGAATTGAATCATAAATTGATTCATGAATCATAAATTATGAATCATGAATTGAATCATGAATCATGAATCATGAATCGAATTATGAATCATGAATCAAAAATCATGAATCGAATCATGAATCATGAATCGAATCATGAATCATGAATCATGAATTGATTCATGAATCATAAATTATGAATCATGAATTGAATCATGAATCATGAATCATGAATCGAATTATGAATCATGAATCAAAAATCATGAATCGAATCATGAATCATGAATCGAATCATGAATCATAAATCATGAATTGAATCATGAATCATGAATCATAAATCGAATCATGAATCATGAATCATGAATCATGAATCATGAATTGAATCATGAATCATGAATCATGAATTGAATCATGAATCATGAATCATAAATCAAATCATGAATCATAAATTGAATCAGAATTCGAATCATGAATTGAATCATGAATCAGAAATTGAATCATGAATCATAAATCATGAATCATGAATCATGAATTGAATCATGAATCATGAATCATGATTCGAATCATGAATCATGAATTGAATCATGAATCATGAATCATGAATTGAATCATGAATCATGAATCATGAATTGAATCATTAATCATGAATCATGAATTGAATCATGAATTGAATCATGAATCATGAATCATGAATTATGAATTGAATCATGAATCATGAATCATAAATTGAATCATTAATCATGAATTGAATCAGGATTCTAATCATGAATTGAATCGTGAATCATGAATTGAATCATGAATCATGAATCTTGAATCATGAATCATGAATTGAATCAAAAATCATGAATTATGAATCATGAATTGAATCATAAATCATGAATCATGAATCGAATCATGAATCATGAATTGAATCATGAATCATGAATCATGAATCATGAATTATGAATCATGAATTAAATCATGAATCATGAATCATGAATCATGAATTATGAATCATGAATTAAATCATGAATCATGAATCATGAATCGAATCATGAATCATGAATTATGATTCATGAATTGAATCATGAATCATGAATCATGAACCATAATTCATGAATTGAATCATGTATTGAATGATAAATTGAATCATGAATCAATTAATGAATTGAATCATGAATCATGAATCATGAATCATGAATCATGAATTGAATCATGAATCATGAATAATGAATCATGAATTGAATCATGAATTGAATCATAAATCATGAATCATGAATTGAATCATGAATCATGAATCATAAATTGAATCATGAATCATGAATTAAATCATGAATTTAATCATGAATCATGAATCGAATCATTAATCATGAATTAAATCATGAATCATGAATCATGAATTGAATCATGAATCAAATCATGAATCATGAATCAAATCATGAATCATGAATCATGAATTGAATCATGAATCAGGAATTGAATCATGAATCAAGAATCATGAATCGAATCATGACTCATAAATTGAATCATGAATTAGGAATCATGAATTGAATCATGAATCATGAATCATGAATTAAATCATGAATCATGAATCATGAATCATGAATTAAATCATGAATCATGAATCGAATCATGAATCATGAATTTAATCATGAATCGAATCATGAATCATGAATTGAATCATGAATCGAATCATGAATTGAATCATGAATCATGAATCGAATCATGAATCATGAATCGAATCATGAATTGAATCAAGAATCATGAATTGAATCATGAATCATGAATTGAATCATGAATCATGAATCATGAATCATGAATTATGAATTGAATCATGAATCATGAATTGAATCATGAATTGAATCATGAATCATGAATCATGAATCATGAATTATGAATTGAATCATGAATCATGAATTGAATCATGAATCATGAATTGAATCATGAATCATGAATCATGAATCATGAATTATGAATTGAATCATGAATCATGAATTATGAATCATGAATTAAATCATGAATCATGAATCATGAATCGAATCATGAATCATGAATTATGATTCATGAATTGAATCATGAATCATGAATCATGAACCATAATTCATGAATTGAATCATGTATTGAATGATAAATTGAATCATGAATCAATTAATGAATTGAATCATGAATCATGAATCATGAATCATGAATCATGAATTGAATCATGAATCATGAATAATGAATCATGAATTGAATCATGAATTGAATCATAAATCATGAATCATGAATTGAATCATGAATCATGAATCATAAATTGAATCATGAATCATGAATTAAATCATGAATTTAATCATGAATCATGAATCATGAATCGAATCATTAATCATGAATTAAATCATGAATCATGAATCATGAATTGAATCATGAATCAAATCATGAATCATGAATCATGAATTGAATCATGAATCAGGAATTGAATCATGAATCAAGAATCATGAATCGAATCATGACTAATAAATTGAATCATGAATTAGGAATCATGAATTGAATCATGAATCATGAATCATGAATTAAATCATGAATCATGAATCATGAATCATGAATTAAATCATGAATCATGAATCGAATCATGAATCATGAATTTAATCATGAATCGAATCATGAATCATGAATTGAATCATGAATCGAATCATGAATTGAATCATGAATCATGAATCGAATCATGAATCATGAATCGAATCATGAATTGAATCAAGAATCATGAATTGAATCATGAATCATGAATTGAATCATGAATCATGAATCATGAATCATGAATTATGAATTGAATCATGAATCATGAATTGAATCATGAATTGAATCATGAATCATGAATCATGAATCATGAATTATGAATTGAATCATGAATCATGAATTGAATCATGAATCATGAATTGAATCATGAATCATGAATCATGAATCATGAATTATGAATTGAATCATGAATCATGAATTGAATCATGAATCATGAATTGAATCATGAATCATGAATCATGAATCATGAATTATGAATTGAATCATGAATCATGAATTGAATCATGAATTGAATCATGAATCATGAATCATGAATCATGAATCATGAATTATGAATTGAATCATGAATCATGAATTGAATCATGAATCATGAATTGAATCATGAATCATGAATCATGAATCATGAATTATGAATTGAATCATGAATCATGAATCATGAATTGAATCATGAATCATGAATCATGAATCATGAAGTGAATCATGAATCATGAATCATGAATCGAATCATGAATCATGAATCAAAAATCATGATAGAATCATGAATCATGAATTGAATCATGAATCATGAATCGAGAATCATGAATCATGAATTGAATCATGAATTGATTCATGAATCATGATTCAAAAATCATGAATTGAATCATGAATCATGAATCATGAATCGAATCATGAATCATGATTCAAAAATCATGAATCATGATTCAAAAATCATGAATCGAATCATGAATCATGAATCGAATCATGAATCATGAATCATGAATTGAATCATGAATCATGAATCATGAATCATAAATCGAATCATGAATCATGAATCATGAATCATGAATCATGAATTGAATCATAAATCAAATCATGAATCATAAATTGAATCATGAATCATGAATCATGAATCATGAATCATGTATTGAATCATGAATCATGAATCATGAATTGAATTAGGATTCGAATCATGAATTGAATCATGAATCATGAATTGAATCATGAATCATGAATTATGAATCATGATTTGAATCATGAATCATGAATTGAATCATGAATCATGAATCATGAATCATGAATCATGAATTGAATCATGAATCAAATCTTGAATCATGAATTAAATCATGAATCATGAATTGAATCATGAATTAAATCATGAATCATGAATCATAAATTGAATTATAAATCATAAATTGAATCATGAATTGAATCATAAATCATGAATTGAATCATGAATCATGAATCATGAATCATGAATTGAATCATGAATCATGAATCATAAATCATGAATTGAATTATGAATCATGAATCGAATCTTGAATCATGAATTGAATCATAAATCATGAATCATGAATCGAATCATGAATCATGAATCATGAATTGAATCATGAATCATGAATCATGAATTGAATCATAAATCATGAATCATGAATCAAATCATGAATCATGAATTGAATCATGAATCATGAATTGAATCATGAATCATGAATCATGAATCATGAATTATGAATCATGAATTGATTCATGAATCATGAATCATGAATCGAATCATGAATCATGAATTATGATTCATGAATTGAATCATGAATCATGAATCATGAACCATAATTCATGAATTGAATCATGTATTGAATCATAAATTGAATCATGAATCAATTAATGAATTGAATCATGAATCATGAATTGAATCATGAATCATGAATCATGAATCATGAATCATGAATTGAATCATGAATCATGAATCATAAAGTGAATCATGAATCATGAATCATGAATTAAATCATGAATTTAATCATGAATCATGAATCGAATCATTAATCATGAATTAAATCATGAATCATGAATCATGAATTGAATCATGAATGGAATCATGAATCATGAATCATGAATTGAATCATGAATCAGGAATTGAATCATGAATCAAGAATCATGAATCAAATCATGAATCATAAATTGAATCATGAATCATGAATCATGAATTGAATCATGAATCAGGAATCGTGAATCGAATCAGAAATCAGGAATCATTAATTGAATCATGAATCATGAATCATGAATTATGAATTGAATCATGAATCATGAATCATAAATTGAATCATTAATCATGAATTGAATCAGGATTCTAATCATGAATTGAATCATGAATCATGAATCTTGAATCATGAATCATGAATTGAATCAAAAATCATGAATTATGAATCATGAATTGAATCAAAAATCATGAATTATGAATCATAAATTGAATCATGAATCATGAATTAAATCATGAATTTAATCATGAATCATGAATCGAATCATTAATCATGAATTAAATCATGAATCATGAATCATGAATTGAATCATAAATCAAATCATGAATCATGAATCATGAATTGAATCATGAATCAGGAATTGAATCATGAATCAAGAATCATGAATCGAATCATGACTCATAAATTAAATCATGAATTAGGAATCATGAATTGAATCATGAATCATGAATCATGAATTAAATCATGAATCATGAATCATGAATCATGAATTAAATCATGAATCATGAATCGAATCATGAATCATGAATTGAATCATGAATCGAATCATGAATCATGAATTGAATCATGAATCGAATCATGAATTGAATCATGAATCATGAATCGAATCATGAATCATGAATCGAATCATGAATTGAATCAAGAATCATGAATTGAATCATGAATCATGAATTGAATCATGAATCATGAATCATGAATCATGAATTATGAATTGAATCATGAATCATGAATTGAATCATGAATTGAATCATGAATCATGAATCATGAATTATGAATTGAATCATGAATCATGAATTGAATCATGAATCATGAATTGAATCATGAATCATGTATCATGAATCATGAATTATGAATTGAATCATGAATCATGAATTATGAATCATGAATTAAATCATGAATCATGAATCGAATCATGAATCATGAATTATGATTCATGAATTGAATCATGAATCATGAATCATGAACCATAATTCATGAATTGAATCATGTATTGAATGATAAATTGAATCATGAATCAATTAATGAATTGAATCATGAATCATGAATCATGAATCATGAATCATGAATTGAATCATGAATCATGAATAATGAATCATGAATTGAATCATGAATTGAATCATAAATCATGAATCATGAATTGAATCATGAATCATGAATCATAAATTGAATCATGAATCATGAATTAAATCATGAATTTAATCATGAATCATGAATCGAATCATTAATCATGAATTAAATCATGAATCATGAATCATGAATTGAATCATGAATCAAATCATGAATCATGAATCATGAATTGAATCATGAATCAGGAATTGAATCATGAATCAAGAATCATGAATCGAATCATGACTCATAAATTGAATCATGAATTAGGAATCATGAATTGAATCATGAATCATGAATCATGAATTAAATCATGAATCATGAATCATGAATCATGAATTAAATCATGAATCATGAATCGAATCATGAATCATGAATTTAATCATGAATCGAATCATGAATCATGAATTGAATCATGAATCGAATCATGAATTGAATCATGAATCATGAATCGAATCATGAATCATGAATCGAATCATGAATTGAATCAAGAATCATGAATTGAATCATGAATCATGAATTGAATCATGAATCATGAATCATGAATCATGAATTATGAATTGAATCATGAATCATGAATTGAATCATGAATTGAATCATGAATCATGAATCATGAATCATGAATTATGAATTGAATCATGAATCATGAATTGAATCATGAATCATGAATTGAATCATGAATCATGAATCATGAATCATGAATTATGAATTGAATCATGAATCATGAATTGAATCATGAATCATGAATTGAATCATGAATCATGAATCATGAATCATGAATTATGAATTGAATCATGAATCATGAATTGAATCATGAATTGAATCATGAATCATGAATCATGAATCATGAATCATGAATTATGAATTGAATCATGAATCATGAATTGAATCATGAATCATGAATTGAATCATGAATCATGAATCATGAATCATGAATTATGAATTGAATCATGAATCATGAATCATGAATTGAATCATGAATCATGAATCATGAATCATGAATCATGAAGTGAATCATGAATCATGAATCATGAATCGAATCATGAATCATGAATCAAAAATCATGATAGAATCATGAATCATGAATTGAATCATGAATCATGAATAGAGAATCATGAATCATGAATTGAATCATGAATTGATTCATGAATCATGATTCAAAAATCATGAATTGAATCATGAATCATGAATCATGAATCGAATCATGAATCATGATTCAAAAATCATGAATCATGATTCAAAAATCATGAATCGAATCATGAATCATGAATCGAATCATGAATCATGAATCATGAATTGAATCATGAATCATGAATCATGAATCATAAATCGAATCATGAATCATGAATCATGAATCATGAATTGAATCATAAATCAAATCATGAATCATAAATTGAATCATGAATCATGAATCATGAATCATGAATCATGTATTGAATCATGAATCATGAATCATGAATTGAATTAGGATTCGAATCATGAATTGAATCATGAATCATGAATTGAATCATGAATCATGAATTATGAATCATGATTTGAATCATGAATCATGAATTGAATCATGAATCATGAATCATGAATCATGAATCATGAATCATGAATCATGAATTGAATCATGAATCAAATCATGAATCATGAATTAAATCATGAATCATGAATTGAATCATGAATTAAATCATGAATCATGAATCATAAATTGAATTATAAATCATAAATTGAATCATGAATTGAATCATAAATCATGAATTGAATCATGAATCATGAATCATGAATCATGAATTGAATCATGAATCATGAATCATAAATCATGAATTGAATTATGAATCATGAATCGAATCTTGAATCATGAATTGAATCATAAATCATGAATCATGAATCGAATCATGAATCATGAATCATGAATTGAATCATGAATCATGAATCATGAATTGAATCATGAATCATGAATCATGAATTGAATCATAAATCATGAATCATGAATCAAATCATGAATCATGAATTGAATCATGAATCATGAATTGAATCATGAATCATGAATCATGAATCATGAATTATGAATCATGAATTGATTCATGAATCATGAATCATGTATCGAATCATGAATCATGAATTATGATTCATGAATTGAATCATGAATCATGAATCATGAACCATAATTCATGAATTGAATCATGTATTGAATCATAAATTGAATCATGAATCAATTAATGAATTGAATCATGAATCATGAATTGAATCATGAATCATGAATCATGAATCATGAATCATGAATTGAATCATGAATCATGAATCATAAAGTGAATCATGAATCATGAATCATGAATTAAATCATGAATTTAATCATGAATCATGAATCGAATCATTAATCATGAATTAAATCATGAATCATGAATCATGAATTGAATCATGAATGGAATCATGAATCATGAATCATGAATTGAATCATGAATCAGGAATTGAATCATGAATCAAGAATCATGAATCAAATCATGAATCATAAATTGAATCATGAATCATGAATCATGAATTGAATCATGAATCAGGAATCGTGAATCGAATCAGAAATCAGGAATCATTAATTGAATCATGAATCATGAATCATGAATTATGAATTGAATCATGAATCATGAATCATAAATTGAATCATTAATCATGAATTGAATCAGGATTCTAATCATGAATTGAATCATGAATCATGAATCTTGAATCATGAATCATGAATTGAATCAAAAATCATGAATTATGAATCATGAATTGAATCATGAATAATGAATTGAATCATGAATCATGAATCATGAATTGAATCATGAATTAAATCATGAATCATAATTTGAATCATAAATCATAAATTGAATCATGAATTGAATCATGAATCATGAATCATGAATTGAATCATGAATCATGAATAATGAATCATGAATTGAATCATGAATCATGAATCATAAATCATGAATTGAATCATGAATCATGAATCGAATCTTGAATCATGAATTGAATCATAAATCATGAATCATGAATCGAATCATGAATCATGAATCATGAATTGAATCATGAATCATGAATCATGAATTGAATCATGAATCATGAATCATGAATTGAATCATGAATCATGAATTGAATTATGAATCAAATCATGAATCATGAATTGAATTATGAATCATGAATTGAATCATGAATCATGAATTGAATCAAGAATCATGAATCATGAATTGAATCATGAATTGAATCATGAATTAAATCATGAATCATGAATCATAAATTGAATCATGAATCATGAATCATGAATCATGAATTGAATCATGAATCATTGATCATGAATTGAATCATGAATCATGAATCATGAATTGAATCATGAATCATGAATCATGAATTGAATCATGAATCATGAATCATGAATCATAAATTGAATCATGAATCATGAATCATGAATTGAATCATGAATTGAATCATGAATTAAATCATGAATCATAAATTGAATCATGAATTGAATCATGAATCATGAATCATGAATTGAATCATGAATCATGAATCATGAATTGAATCATGAATCATGAATCATGAATCATGAATCATGAATTGAATCATGAATCATGAATCATGAATTGAATCATGAATCATGAATTGAATCATGAATCATGAATTGAATCATGAATTGAATCATAAATCATGAATCATGTATAATGAATTGAATTCATCAATCATGAATCATGAATTGAATCATGAATCATGAATTGAATCATCAATCATGAATCATGAATCATGAATCATAAATTGAATCATGAATCATGAATTGAATCATGAATTGAATCATGAATCATGAATCGAATCATGAATCATGAATTGAATCATGAATTGAATCATGAATTATGAATCATGAATTGAAACATGAATCATGAATCGAATCATGAATCATGAATTGAATCATGAATCGAATCATGAATCGAATCATGAATCATGAATCGAATCATGAAACTTGAATCATGAATTTAATAATGAATAATGAATCATGAATCATGAATTGTATCATGAATCATGAATCATGAATCGAATCATAAATCATGAATCAAGAATCATGAATTTAATCATGAATCATGAATTGAATCATGAATTGAATCATGAATCATGAATCATGAATCATGAATCATGAATTGAATCATGAATTGATTCATGAATCATAAATTATGAATCATGAATCAAAAATCATGAATCGAATCATGAATCGAATTATGAATCATGAATCGAATCATGAATCATGAATCATGAATTGAATCATGAATCATGAATCGAATCATGAATCATGAATCATGAATTGAATCATGAATCATGAATCGAATCATGAATCATGAATCGAATCATGAATCTTGAATCATGAATCGAATCATGAATCATGAATCGAATCATGAATCTTGAATCATGAATTGAATCATGAATCATGAATCATGAATCATGAATTGTATCATGAATCATGAATCATGAATCGAATCATAAATCATGAATCAAGAATCATGTATTGAATCATGAATCATGAATTGAATAATGAATCATGAATCATGAATCATGAATTGTATCATGAATCATGAATCATGAATCGAATCATAAATCATGAATCAAGAATCATGAATTGAATCATGAATCATGAATCATGAATCATGAAGTGAATCATGAATCATGAATCATGAATCGAATCATTAATCATGAATCAAAAATCATGATAGAATCATGAATCATGAATTGAATCATGAATCATGAATCATGAATCATGAATCATGAATTGAATCATGAATTGATTCATGAATCATGATTCAAAAATCATGAATTGAATCATGAATCATGAATCATGAATCGAATCATGAATCATGATTCAAAAATCATGAATCATGATTCAAAAATCATGAATCGAATCATGAATCATGAATCGACTCATGAATCATGAATCATGAATTGAATCATGAATCATGAATCATGAATCATAAATCGAATCATGAATCATGAATCATGAATCATGAATTGAATCATAAATCAAATCATGAATCATAAATTGAATCATGAATCATGAATCATGAATCATGAATCATGAATCATGTATTGAATCATGAATCATGAATCATGAATTGAATTAGGATTCGAATCATGAATTGAATCATGAATCATGAATTGAATCATGAATCATGAATTATGAATCATGATTTGAATCATGAATCATGAATTGAATCATGAATCATGAATCATAAATCATGAATTGAATCATGAATCATGAATCGAATCTTGAATCATGAATTGAATCATAAATCATGAATCATGAATCGAATCATGAATCATGAATCATGAATTGAATCATGAATCATGAATCATGAATTGAATCATGAATCATGAATCATGAATTGAATCATGAATCATGAATTGAATTATGAATCAAATCATGAATCATGAATTGAATTATGAATCATGAATTGAATCATGAATCATGAATTGAATCAAGAATCATGAATCATGAATTGAATCATGAATTGAATCATGAATTAAATCATGAATCATGAATCATGAATTGAATCATGAATCATTGATCATGAATTGAATCATGAATCATGAATCATGAATTGAATCATGAATCATGAATCATGAATTGAATCATGAATCATGAATCATGAATCATAAATTGAATCATGAATCATGAATCATGAATTGAATCATGAATTGAATCATGAATTAAATCATGAATCATAAATTGAATCATGAATTGAATCATGAATCATGAATCATGAATTGAATCATGAATCATGAATCATGAATTGAATCATGAATCATGAATCATGAATCATGAATCATGAATTGAATCATGAATCATGAATCATGAATTGAATCATGAATCATGAATTGAATCATGAATCATGAATTGAATCATGAATTGAATCATAAATCATGAATCATGTATAATGAATTGAATTCATCAATCATGAATCATGAATTGAATCATGAATTGAATCATGAATCATGAATTGAATCATCAATCATGAATCATGAATCATGAATCATAAATTGAATCATGAATCATGAATCATGAATTGAATCATGAATTGAATCATGAATCATGAATCGAATCATGAATCATGAATTGAATCATGAATTGAATCATGAATTATGAATCATGAATTGAAACATGAATCATGAATCGAATCATGAATCATAAATTGAATCATGAATCGAATCATGAATCGAATCATGAATCATGAATCGAATCATGAAACTTGAATCATGAATTTAATAATGAATAATGAATCATGAATCATGAATTGTATCATGAATCATGAATCATGAATCGAATCATAAATCATGAATCAAGAATCATGAATTTAATCATGAATCATGAATTGAATCATGAATTGAATCATGAATCATGAATCATGAATCATGAATCATGAATTGAATCATGAATTGATTCATGAATCATAAATTATGAATCATGAATCAAAAATCATGAATCGAATCATGAATCGAATTATGAATCATGAATCGAATCATGAATCATGAATTGAATCATGAATCATGAATCGAATCATGAATCATGAATCATGAATTGAATCATGAATCATGAATCGAATCATGAATCATGAATCGAATCATGAATCTTGAATCATGAATCGAATCATGAATCATGAATCGAATCATGAATCTTGAATCATGAATTGAATCATGAATCATGAATCATGAATCATGAATTGTATCATGAATCATGAATCATGAATCGAATCATAAATCATGAATCAAGAATCATGTATTGAATCATGAATCATGAATTGAATAATGAATCATGAATCATGAATCATGAATTGTATCATGAATCATGAATCATGAATCGAATCATAAATCATGAATCAAGAATCATGAATTGAATCATGAATCATGAATCATGAATCATGAAGTGAATCATGAATCATGAATCATGAATCGAATCATTAATCATGAATCAAAAATCATGATAGAATCATGAATCATGAATTGAATCATGAATCATGAATCATGAATCATGAATCATGAATTGAATCATGAATTGATTCATGAATCATGATTCAAAAATCATGAATTGAATCATGAATCATGAATCATGAATCGAATCATGAATCATGATTCAAAAATCATGAATCATGATTCAAAAATCATGAATCGAATCATGAATCATGAATCGACTCATGAATCATGAATCATGAATTGAATCATGAATCATGAATCATGAATCATAAATCGAATCATGAATCATGAATCATGAATCATGAATCATGAATTGAATCATAAATCAAATCATGAATCATAAATTGAATCATGAATCATGAATCATGAATCATGTATTGAATCATGAATCATGAATCATGAATTGAATTAGGATTCGAATCATGAATTGAATCATGAATCATGAATTGAATCATGAATCATGAATTATGAATCATGATTTGAATCATGAATCATGAATTGAATCATGAATCATGAATCATGAATCATGAATCATGAATTGAATCATGAATCAAATCTTGAATCATGAATTAAATCATGAATCATGAATTGAAACATGAATTAAATCATGAATCATGAATCATAAATTGAATTATAAATCATAAATTGAATCATGAATTGAATCATAAATCATGAATTGAATCATGAATCATGAATCATGAATTGAATCATGAATCATGAATCATAAATCATGAATTGAATTATGAATCATGAATCGAATCTTGAATCATGAATTGAATCATAAATCATGAATCATGAATCGAATCATGAATCATGAATCATGAATTGAATCATGAATCATGAATCATGAATTGAATCATAAATCATGAATCATGAATCAAATCATGAATCATGAATTGAATCATGAATCATGAATTGAATCATGAATCATGAATCATGAATCATGAATTATGAATCATGAATTGATTCATGAATCATGAATCATGAATCGAATCATGAATCATGAATTATGATTCATGAATTGAATCATGAATCATGAACCATAATTCATGAATTGAATCATGTATTGAATCATAAATTGAATCATGAATCAATTAATGAATTGAATCATGAATCATGAATTGAATCATGAATCATGAATCATGAATCATGAATCATGAATTGAATCATGAATCATGAATCATAAAGTGAATCATGAATCATGAATCATGAATTAAATCATGAATTTAATCATGAATCATGAATCGAATCATTAATCATGAATTAAATCATGAATCATGAATCATGAATTGAATCATGAATCGAATCATGAATCATGAATCATGAATTGAATCATGAATCAGGAATTGAATCATGAATCAAGAATCATGAATCGAATCATGAATCATAAATTGAATCATGAATCATGAATCATGAATTGAATCATGAATCAGGAATCGTGAATCGAATCAGGAATCATTAATTGAATCATGAATCATGAATCATGAATTATGAATTGAATCATGAATCATGAATCATAAATTGAATCATTAATCATGAATTGAATCAGGATTCTAATCATGAATTGAATCATGAATCATGAATCAATCTTGAATCATGGATCATGAATTGAATCAAAAATCATGAATGAATGAATTGAATCATGAATTGAATCATGAATAATGAATTGAATTAATCATGAATCATGAATCATGAATTGAATTCATGAATTAAATCATGAATCATGAATCATAAATTTGCAATCATAAAATCATCATTTGAATCATGATTTGAATCATGAATCATGAATCATGAATTGAATCATGAATCATGAATAATGAATCATGAATTGAATCATGAATCATGAATCATAATCATGAATTGAATCATGATCATGAATCGAATCTTGAATTATGAATTGAATCGTAAATCATGAATCATGAATTCATGATTGAATTATGAATCTTGAATCATGAATCATGAATTGAATAATAAATCATGAATCATGAATTGAATTATGAATCATGAATTGAATCATGAATCATGAATTGAATCAAGAATAATGAATCATGAATTGAATCATGAATTGAATCATGAATTAAATCATGAATCATGAATCATAATTGAATCTGAATCATGATCTTGAATCATGATTGAATCATGAATCATTGATCATGAATTGAATCATGAATCATGATAATGAATTGATGAATTGAATCATGAATCATGAATCATGAATTGAATCATGAATCATGAATCATGAATCATAAATTGAATCATGAATCTTGAATCAAATTGATCATGAATTGAATCATGAATTAAATCATGAATCATGAATCATAAATTGAATCATGAATTGAATCATGAATCATGAATTGAATCATGAATCATGAATCATGAATTGAATCATAGAATCATTGAATCATGAATCATGAATCATGAATTTGAATCATGAATCATGAATTGAATCATGAATCATGAATTGAATCATGAATCATGAATTGAATCTTGAATCATGATTGAATCATGAATTGAATCATAAATCATGAATCATGTATAATGAAGATTGAATTCATTCAATCATGAATCATGAATTGAATCATGAATTGAATCATGAATCATGAATTGAATCATCAATCATGAATCATGAATCATGAATCATAAATTGAATCATGAATCATGAATCATGAATTGAATCATGAATTGAATCATGAATCATGAATCGAATCATGAATCATGAATTGAATCATGAATTGAATCATGAATTATGAATCATGAATTGAAACATGAATCATGAATCGAATCATGAATCATGAATTGAATCATGAATCGAATCATGAATCATGAATCGAATCAATGAATCATGAATCGAATCATGAAACTTGAATCATGAATTTAATAATGAATAATGAATCATGAATCATGAATTGTATCATGAATCATGAATCATGAATCGAATCATAAATCATGAATCAAGAATCATGAATTGAATCATGAATCATGAATTGAATCATGAATCATGAATCATGAATTGAATCATGAATCATGAATCATGAATCATGAATCATGAATTGAATCATGAATTGATTCATGAATCATAAATTATGAATCATGAATCAAAAATCATTAATCGAATCATGAATCGAATTATGAATCATGAATCGAATCATGAATCATGAATCATGAATTGAATCATGAATCATGAATCAAATCATGAATCATGAATCATGAATTGAATCATGAATCATGAATCGAATCATGAATCATGAATCGAATCATGAATTCTTGAATCATGAATCGAATCATGAATCATGAATCGAATCATGAATCTTGAATCATTGAATTGAATCATGAATCATGAATTGAATCATGATTCATGAATCATGAATCATGAATTGTATCATGAATCATGAATCATGAATCGAATCATAAATCATGAATCAAGAATCATGTATTGAATCATGAATCATGAATTGAATAATGAATCATGAATCATTGAATCATGAATTGTATCATGAATCATGAATCATGAATCGAATCATAAAATCATGAATCAAGAATCATGAATTGGAATCATGAATCATGAATTGAATCATGAATCATGAATCATGAATCATGAATTATGAATTGGAATCATGAATCATAAATCATGAATCATGAATTGAATCATAAATTGATTCATGAATCATAAATTATGAATCATGAATTGAATCATGAATCATGAATCATGAATCGAATTATGAATCATGAATCAAAAATCATGAATCGAATCATGAATCATGAATCGAATCATTAATCATGAATCATGAATTGATTCATGAATCATAAATTATGAATCATGAATTGAATCATGAATCATGAATCATGAATCGAATTATGAATCATGATCAAAATCATTGAATCGAATCATGAATCATGAATCGAATCATGAATCATGAATCATGAATTGAATCATGAATCATGAATCATTAATCATAAATCGAATCATGAATCATGAATCATGAATCATGAATCATGAATTGAATCATGAGATCATGAATCATGAATGAATCATGAATCATTGAATCATAAATCAAATCATGAATCATAAATTGAATCAGAATTCGAATCATGAATTGAATCATGAATCATTAATTGAATCATTGAATCATGAATCTTGAATTATGAATCATGAATTGAATCATGAATCAGGAATTGAATCATGAATCATAAATCATGAATCATGAATCATGAATTGAATCATGAAATCATGAATCATGATTCGAATCATGAATCATGAATTGAATCATGAATCATGAATCATGAATTGAATCATGAATCATGAATCATGAATTGAATCCTATATTGAATCATGAATCATGAATTGAATCATGAATTAAATCATGAATCATGAATAATAAATTGAATCATTAATCATGAATCATGAATTGAATCATGAATTGTGAATCATGATCATGAATCATGAATTATGAATCATGAATCATGAATCATAAATTGAATCATTAATCATGAATTGAATCAGGATTCTAATCATGAATTGAATCGTGAATCATGAATTGAATCATGAATCATGAATCTTGAATCATGAATCATGAATTGAATCAAAAATCATGAATTATGAATCATGAATTGAATCATGAATAATGAATTGAATCATGAGTCAAGAATCATGAATTGAATCATGAATTAAATCATGAATCATGAATCATAAATTGAATCATGAATTGAATCATGAATCATGAATCATTGAATTTGAATCATGAATCATGAATCATGAATCATGAATTGAATCATGAATCATGAATCATAAATCATGAATTGAATCATGAATCATGAATCGATTCTTGAATCATGAATTGAATTAATAAATCATGAATCATGAATCGAATCATGAATCATGAATCATGAATTGAATCATGAATCATGAATCATGAATTGAATCATAAATCATAAATCATGAATCATGAATTATGAATCATGAATTGAATCATGAATCATGAATCATGAATTCGAATCATGAATCATGATTATGATTCATGAATTGAATCATGATCATGAATCATGAACCATAATTTCATGAATTGAATCATGTATTGAATGATAAATTGAATCATGAATCAATTAATGAATTGAATCATGAATCATGAATCATGAATCATGTATCATGAATTGAATCATGAATCATGAATAATGAATCATGAATTGAATCATGTAATTGAAATCATAAATCATGAATCATGAATTGAATCATGAATCATGATCATAAATTGAATCATGAATCATGAATCATGAATTAAATCATGAATTTAATCATGAATCATGAATCGAATCATTAATCATGAATTAAATCATGAATCATGAATCATGAATTGAAATCATGAATCAAATCATGAATCATGAATCATGAATTGAATCATGACTCATAAATTGAATCATGAAATCATGAATCATGAATTGAATCATGAATCATGAATCATGAATTGAATCATGAATCATGAATCATAAATTGAATCATGAATCATGAATTGAATACAGGATTCTAATCATGAATTGAATCATGAATCATGAATTGAATCATGAATCATGAATCTTGAATCATGAATTTGAATCAAAAATCATGAATTATGAATCATGAATTGAATCAAGAATCATGAATTGAATCATAAATCATGAATTGAATCATGAATCATGAATTGAATCATGAATTGAATCATGAATCATGAATTGAATCATGAATCATGAATTGAATCATGAATTAAAATCATGAATCATGAATCATAAATTGAATCATGATTTGAATCATGAATCATGAATCACGAATTGAATCATGAATCATGATTCATGAATCGAATCATGAATCATGAATTGAATCATGAATCATGAATCATGAATTGAATCATGAATCATGAATTGAATCATGAATCATGATTTGAATCATGATTTGAATCATAAATCATGAATCATGAATCATGAAATCATAAATTGAATCAAGAATCATGAATCATGAATTGAATCATGAATTGAATCATGAATCATGAATCATGAATTGAATCATGAATCATGAATCATGAATTAAAATCATGAATCATGAATCGAATCATGAATCATGAATTGAATCATGAATCGAATCATGAATTGAATCATGAATCGAATCATGAATTGAATCTATGAATCATGAATCGAATCATGAATCATGAATCGAATCATGGAATCATAATCGAATCATGAATTGAATCATGAATCATGAATCGAATCATGAATCATAAATCGAATCATGAATTGAATATATGATATCATGAATCGAATCAATCATGAATTGAATCATGAATCATGAATCATGAATCATAAATCGAATCATGAATCATGAATTGAATCATGAATCATGAATCATGAATTGAATCATGAATCATGAATCATAAATCAAATCATGAATCATAAATTGAATCAGAATTCGAATCATGAATTGAATCATGAATCATTAATTGAATCATGAATCATGAATCTTGAATTATGAATCATGAATTGAATCATGAATCAGGAATTGAATCATGAATCATAAATCATGAATCATGAATCATGAATTGAATCATGATCATGAATCATGATTCGAATCATGAATCATGAATTGAATCATGAATCATGAATCATGAATTGAATCATGAATCATGAATCATGAATTGAATCCTATATTGAATCATGAATCATGAATTGAATCATGAATTAAATCATGAATCATGAATAATAAATTGAATCATTAATCATGAATCATGAATTGAATCTTGAATTGAATCATGAATCATGAATCATGAATTATGAATTGAATCATGAATCATGAATCATAAATTGAATCATTAATCATGAATTGATTTAGGATTCTAATCATGAATTGAATCGTGAATCATGAATTGAATCATGAATCATGAATCTTGAATCATGAATCATGAATTGAATCAAAAATCATGAATTATGAATCATGATTGAATCATGAATAATGAATTGAATCATGAATCATGAATCATGAATTGAATCATGAATTAAATCATGAATCATGAATCATAAATTGAATCATGAATTGAATCATGAATCATGAATCATGAATTGAATCATGAATCATGAATCATGAATCATGAATTGAATCATGAATCATGAATCATAAATCATGAATTGAATCATGAATCATGAATCGAATCTTGAATCATGAATTGAATAATAAATCATGAATCATGAATCGAATCATGAATCATGAATCATGAATTGAATCATGAATCATGAATCATGAATTGAATCATAAATCATGAATCATGAATCGAATCATGAATCATGAATTGAATCATGAATCATGAATCATGAATCATGAATTATGAATCATGAATTGAATCATGAATCATGAATCATGAATCGAATCATGAATCATGAATTATGATTCATGAATTGAATCATGAATCATGAATCATGAACCATAATTCATGAATTGAATCATGTATTGAATGATAAATTGAATCATGAATCAATTAATGAATTGAATCATGAATCATGAATCATGAATCATGAATCATGAATTGAATCATGAATCATGAATAATGAATCATGAATTGAATCATGAATTGAATCATAATCATGAATCATGAATTGAATCATGAATCATGAATCATAAATTTAATCATGATCATGAATCGAATCATTAATCATGATTAAATCATGAATCATGAATCGAATCATTAATCATGAATTAAATCATGAATCATGAATCATAAATTGAATCATGAATCAAATCATGAATCATGAATCATGAATTGAATCATGAATCAGGAATTGAATCATGAATCAAGAATCATGAATCGAATCATGACTCATAAATTGAATCATGAATCATGAATCATGAATTGAATCATGAATCATGAATTATGAATTGAATCATGAATCATGAATCATAAATTGAATCATGAATCATGAATTGAATCAGGATTCTATTCATGAATTGAATCATGAATCATGAATTGAATCATGAATCATGAATCTTGAATCATGAATTGAATCAAAAATCATGAATTATGAATCATGAATTGAATCAAGAATCATGAATTGAATCATAAATCATGAATTGAATCATGAATCATGAATTGAATCATGAATTGAATCATGAATCATGAATTGAATCATGAATTAAATCATGAATCATGAATCATAAATTGAATCATGATTTGAATCATGAATCATGAATCACGAATTGAATCATGAATCATGATTCATGAATCGAATCATGAATCATGAATTGAATCATGAATCATGAATCATGAATTGAATCATGAATCATGAATTGAATCATGAATCATGATTTGAATCATGATTTGAATCATAAATCATGAATCATGAATCATGAATCATAAATTGAATCAAGAATCATGAATCATGAATTGAATCATGAATCATGAATCATGAATTAAATCATGAATCATGAATCGAATCATGAATCATGAATTGAATCATGAATCGAATCATGAATTGAATCATGAATCATGAATCGAATCATGAATCATGAATCGAATCATGAATCATAAATCGAATCATGAATTGAATCATGAATCATGAATCGAATCATGAATCATAAATCGAATCATGAATTGAATCATGAATCATGAATCGAATCATGAATCATGAATCATGAATTGAATCATGAATCATGAATAATGAATCATGAATTGAATCAGGAATCATGAATCATGAATTGAATCATAAATCATGAATCATGAATCGAATCATGAATTATGAATTATGAATTGAATCATCAATCATGAATCATGAATTGAATCATGAATCATGAATCATGAATTAAATCATGAATCATGAATCGAATCATGAATCATGAATTGAATCATGAATCGAATTATGAATTGAATCATGAATCATGAATCGAATCATGAATCATGAATCATGAATCATGAATTGAATCATGAATCATGAATTATGAATCATGAATTGAATCATGAATCATGAATCATGAATTGAATCATAAATCATGAATCATAAATCGAATCATGAATCATGAATTATGAATTGAATCATGAATCATGAATTGAATCATGAATCATGAATCATGAATTGAATTATGAATCATGAATTATGAATCATGAATTGATTCATGAATCGTGAATTTTGAATCATGGATTGAATCATGAATCATGAATCATGAATCGAATCATGAATCATGAATTATGAATCATGAATTGAATCATGAATTGAATCATGAATTGAATCATGAATCGATTAATGAATTGAATCATGAATCATGAATTGAATCATGAATCATGAATCATGAATCATGATTGAATCATGAATCATGAATAATGAATCATGAATTGAATCATGAATTGAATCATAAATCATGAATCATGAATTGAATCATGAATCATGAATCATAAATTGAATCATGAATCATGAATCATGAATTGAATCATGAATTTAATCATGAATCATGAATCGAATCATGAATCATGAATCATGAATTGAATCATGAATCATGAATCATGAATCATGAATTAAATCATGAATTTAATCATGAATCATGAATCGAATCATTAATCATGAATTAAATCATGAATCATGAATCATGAATTGAATCATGAATCAAATCATGAATCATGAATCATGAATTGAATCATGAATCAGGAATTGAATCATGAATCAAGAATCATGATCGAATCATGACTCATAAATTGAATCATGAATCATGAATCATGAATTGAATCATGAATCATGAATTATGAATTGAATCATGAATCATGAATCATAAATTGAATCATGAATCATGAATTGAATCAGGATTCTATTCATGAATTGAATCATGAATCATGAATTGAATCATGAATCATGAATCTTGAATCATGAATTGAATCAAAAATCATGAATTATGAATCATGAATTGAATCAAGAATCATGAATTGAATCATAAATCATGAATTGAATCATGAATCATGAATTGAATCATGAATTGAATCATGAATCATGAATTGAATCATGAATTAAATCATGAATCATGAATCATAAATTGAATCATGATTGGAATCATGAATCATGAATCACGAATTGAATCATGAATCATGATTCATGAATCGAATCATGAATCATGAATTGAATCATGAATCATGAATCATGAATTGAATCATGAATCATGAATTGAATCATGAATCATGATTTGAATCATGATTTGAATCATAAATCATGAATCATGAATCATGAATCATAAATTGAATCAAGAATCATGAATCATGAATTGAATCATGAATTAAATCATGAATCATAAATCATGAATTGAATCATGAATCATGAATCATGAATTAAATCATGAATCATGAATCGAATCATGAATCATGAATTGAATCATGAATCGAATCATGAATTGAATCATGAATCATGAATCGAATCATGAATCATGAATCGAATCATGAATCATAAATCGAATCATGAATTGAATCATGAATCATGAATCGAATCATGAATCATAAATCGAATCATGAATTGAATCATGAATCATGAATCGAATCATGAATCATGAATCATGAATTGAATCATGAATCATGAATTATGAATCATGAATTGAATCAGGAATCATGAATCATGAATTGAATCATAAATCATGAATCATGAATCGAATCATGAATTATGAATTATGAATTGAATCATCAATCATAAATCATGAATTGAATCATGAATCATGAATCATGAATTAAATCATGAATCATGAATCGAATCATGAATCATGAATTGAATCATGAATCGAATTATGAATTGAATCATGAATCATGAATCGAATCATGAATCATGAATCATGAATCATGAATTGAATCATGAATCATGAATTATGAATCATGAATTGAATCATGAATCATGAATCATGAATTGAATCATAAATCATGAATCATAAATCGAATCATGAATCATGAATTATGAATTGAATCATGAATCATGAATTGAATCATGAATCATGAATCATGAATTGAATTATGAATCATGAATTATGAATCATGAATTGATTCATGAATCGTGAATTTTGAATCATGGATTGAATCATGAATCATGAATCATGAATCGAATCATGAATCATGAATTATGAATCATGAATTGAATCATGAATTGAATCATGAATTGAATCATGAATCGATTAATGAATTGAATCATGAATCATGAATTGAATCATGAATCATGAATCATGAATCATGAATTGAATCATGAATCATGAATAATGAATCATGAATTGAATCATGAATTGAATCATAAATCATGAATCATGAATTGAATCATGAATCATGAATCATAAATTGAATCATGAATCATGAATCATGAATTGAATCATGAATTTAATCATGAATCATGAATCGAATCATGAATCATGAATCATGAATTGAATCATGAATCATGAATCATGAATCATGAATTGAATCATGAATCATGAATCATGAATTAAATCATGAATCATGAATCGAATCATGAATTAAATCATGAATCATGAATCGAATCATGAATCATGAATTGAATCATGAATCGAATCATGAATTGAATCATGAATCGAATCATGAATCGAATCATGAATCATGAATCATGAATCATGAATTGAATCATGAATCATGAATCATGAATCATGTATTGAATCATGAATCATGAATCATGAATTAAATCATGAATCATGAATCGAATCATGAATCATGAATTGAATCATGAATCGAATCATGAATTGAATCATGAATCATGAATCGAATCATGAATCATGAATCGAATCATGAATCATGAATCGAATCATGAATTGAATCATGAATCATGAATCGAATCATGAATCATGAATCATGAATCATGAATTGAATCATAAATCATGAATTATGAATCATGAATTGAATCATGAATCATGAATCATGAATTAAATCATGAATCAAGAATCGAATCATGAATCATGAATTGAATCATTAATCAAATCATGAATTGAATCATGAATCATGTATCGAATCATGAATCATGAATCGAATCATGAATCGAATCATGAATTGAATCATGAATCATGAATCGAATCATGAATCATGAATCATGAATTGAATCATGAATCATGAATTATGAATCATGAATTGAATCATGAATCATGAATCATGAATTGAATCATAAATCATGAATCATTAATCGAATCATGAATCATGAATTATGAATTGAATCATGAATCGAATCATGAATTGAATCATGAATCATGAATTGAATCATGAATTAAATCATGAATCATGAATCATAAATTGAATTATGAATTGAATCATGAATCATGAATCGAATCATGAATCATGAATCATGAATTGAATCATGAATCATGAATTATGAATCATGAATTGAATCATAAATCAAGAATCATGAATCATGAATCATGAATTGAATCATAAATCAAGAATCATGAATCGAATCATGAATCATGAATTGAATCATGAATCGAATCATGAATTGAATCATGAATCGAATCATGAATCGAATCATGAATCATGAATCATGAATCATGAATTGAATCATGAATCATGAATCATGAATCATGTATTGAATCATGAATCATGAATCATGAATTAAATCATGAATCATGAATCGAATCATGAATCATGAATTGAATCATGAATCGAATCATGAATTGAATCATGAATCATGAATCGAATCATGAATCATGAATCGAATCATGAATCATGAATCGAATCATGAATTGAATCATGAATCATGAATCGAATCATGAATCATGAATCATGAATCATGAATTGAATCATAAATCATGAATTATGAATCATGAATTGAATCATGAATCATGAATCATGAATTAAATCATGAATCAAGAATCGAATCATGAATCATGAATTGAATCATTAATCAAATCATGAATTGAATCATGAATCATGTATCGAATCATGAATCATGAATCGAATCATGAATCGAATCATGAATTGAATCATGAATCATGAATCGAATCATGAATCATGAATCATGAATTGAATCATGAATCATGAATTATGAATCATGAATTGAATCATGAATCATGAATCATGAATTGAATCATAAATCATGAATCATTAATCGAATCATGAATCATGAATTATGAATTGAATCATGAATCATGAATCATGAATTGAATCATAAATCATGAATCATTAATCGAATCATGAATCATGAATTATGAATTGAATCATGAATCGAATCATGAATTGAATCATGAATCATGAATTGAATCATGAATTAAATCATGAATCATGAATCATAAATTGAATTATGAATTGAATCATGAATCATGAATCGAATCATGAATCATGAATCATGAATTGAATCATGAATCATGAATTATGAATCATGAATTGAATCATAAATCAAGAATCATGAATCGAATCATGAATCATGAATCATGAATTGAATCATAAATCAAGAATCATGAATCGAATCATGAATCATGAATTATGAATTGAATCATGAATCATGAATCATGAATTGAATCATGAATCATGAATCATGAATTAAATCATGAATCATGAATCGAATCATGAATCATGAATTGAATCATGAAGCGAATCATGAATTGAATCATGAATCATGAATCGAATCATAAATCATGAATCGAATCATGAATCATGAATCGAATCATGAATTGAATCATGAATCATGAATCGAATCATGAATCATGAATCATGAATCTTGAATTAAATCATGAATCATGAATTATGAATCATGAATTGAATCATGAATCATGAATCATGAATTAAATCATGAATCATGAATCATGAATCATGAATTAAATCATGAATCATGAATCGAATCATGAATCATGAATTTAATCATGAATCATGAATCGAATCATGAATCATGAATTGAATCATGAATCGAATCATGAATTGAATCATGAAGCATGAATCGAATCATGAATCATGACTCGAATCATGAATTGAATCAAGAATCATGAATTGAATCATGAATCATGAATTGAATCATGAATCATGAATTGAATCATGAATCATGAATCATGAATCATGAATTATGAATTGAATCATGAATCATGATTTGAATCATGAATTGAATCATGAATCATGAATCATGAATCATGAATCATGAATTATGAATTGAATCATGAATCATGAATTGAATCATGAATCATGAATTGAATCATGAATCATGAATCATGAATTATGAATTGAATCATGAATCATGAAGTGAATCATGAATCATGAATCATGAATCGAATCATGAATCATGAATCAAAAATCATGATAGAATCATGAATCATGAATTGAATCATGAATCATGAATCATGAATCATGAATCATGAATTGAATCATGAATTGATTCATGAATCATGATTCAAAAATCATGAATTGAATCATGAATCATGAATCATGAATCGAATCATGAATCATGATTCAAAAATCATGAATCATGATTCAAAAATCATGAATCGAATCATGAATCATGAATCGAATCATGAATTGAATCATGAATCATGAATCATGAATCATAAATCGAATCATGAATCATGAATCATGAATCATGAATAATGAATCATGAATTGAATCATAAATCATGAATCATGAATCGAATCATGAATCATGAATTATGAATTGAATCATGAATCATGATTCATGAGTTGAATTAGGATTTGAATCATGAATTGAATCATGAATCATGAATTGAATCATGAATCATGAATTATGAATCATGATTTGAATCATGAATCATGAATTGAATCATGAATCATGAATCATGAATCATGAATCATGAATTGAATCATGAATCAAATCTTGAATCATGAATTAAATCATGAATCATGAATTGAATCATGAATTAAATCATGAATCATGAATCATAAATTGAATTATAAATCATAAATTGAATCATGAATTGAATCATAAATCATGAATCATGAATTGAATCATGAATCATGAATCATGAATCATGAATTGAATCATGAATCATGAATCATAAATCATGAATTGAATTATGAATCATGAATCGAATCTTGAATCATGAATTGAATCATAAGTCATGAATCATGAATCGAATCATGAATCATGAATCATGAATTGAATCATGAATCATGAATTGAATCATGAATCATGAATTGAATCATAAATCATGAATCATGAATCAAATCATGAATCATGAATTGAATCATGAATCATGAATTGAATCATGAATCATGAATCATGAATCATGAATTATGAATCATGAATTGAATCATGAATCATGAATCATGAATCGAATCATGAATCATGAATTATGATTCATGAATTGAATCATGAATCATGAATCATGAACCATAATTCATGAATTGAATCATGTATTGAATCATAAATTGAATCATGAATCAATTAATGAATTGAATCATGAATCATGAATTGAATCATGAATCATGAATCATGAATCATGAATTGAATCATGAATCATGAATCATAAAGTGAATCATGAATCATGAATCATGAATTAAATCATGAATTTAATCATGAATCATGAATCGAATCATTAATCATGAATTAAATCATGAATCATGAATCATGAATTGAATCATGAATCAGGAATTGAATCATGAATCAAGAATCATGAATCGAATCATGAATCATAAATTGAATCATGAATCATGAATCATGAATTGAATCATGAATCAGGAATCATGAATCGAATCAGTTATCAGGAATCATTAATTGAATCATGAATCATGAATCATGAATTATGAATTGAATCATGAATCATGAATCATAAATTGAATCATTAATCATGAATTGAATCAGGATTCTAATCATGAATTGAATCATGAATCATGAATCTTGAATCATGAATCATGAATTGAATCAAAAATCATGAATTATGAATCATGAATTGAATCATGAATAATGAATTGAATCATGAATCATGAATCATGAATTGAATCATGAATTAAATCATGAATCATGAATCATAAATTGAATCATAAATAATAAATTGAATCATGAATTGAATCATGAATCATGAATCATGAATTGAATCATGAATCATGAATCATGAATCATGAATTGAATCATGAATCATGAATCATAAATCATGAATTGAATCATGAATCATGAATCGAATCTTCAATCATGAATTGAATCATAAATCATGAATCATGAATCAAATCATGAATCATGAATCATGAATTGAATCATGAATCATGAATCATGAATTGAATCATGAATCATGAATCATGAATTGAATCATAAATCATGAATCATGAATCGAATCATGAATCATGAATTGAATCATGAATCATGAATTGAATCATGAATCATGAATCATGAATCATGAATCATGAATTATGAATCATGAATTGAATCATGAATCATGAATCATGAATCGAATCATGAATCATGAATTATGATTCATGAATTGAATCATGAATCATGAATCATGAACCATAATTCATGAATTGAATCATGTATTGAATCATAAATTGAATCATGAATCAATTAATGAATTGAATCATGAATCATGAATTGAATCATGAATCATGAATAATGAATCATGAATTGAATCATGAATTGAATCATAAATCATGAATCATGAATTGAATCATGAATCATGAATCATAAATTGAATCATGAATCATGAATCATGAATTAAATCATGAATTTAATCATGAATCATGAATCGAATCATTAATCATGAATTAAATCATGAATCATGAATTGAATCATGAATCGAATCATGAATCATGAATCATGAATTGAATCATGAATCAGGAATTGAATCATGAATCAAGAATCATGAATCGAATCATGAATCATAAATTGAATCATGAATCATGAATCATGAATTGAATCATGAATCAGGAATCATGAATCGAATGATGAATCATGAATCATTAATTGAATCATGAATCATGAATCATGAATCATGAATTATGAATTGAATCATGAATCATGAATCATAAATTGAATCATGAATCATAAATTGAATCAGGATTCTAATCATGAATTTAATCATGAATCATGAATTGAATCATGAATCATGATTCTTAAATCATGAATTGAATCAAAATCATGAATTATGAATCGTGAATTGAATCATGAATCATGAATTGAATCATGAATCATGAATTGAATCATGAATCATGAATTGAATCATGAATTGAATCATGAATCATGAATTGAATCATGAATTAAATCATGAATCATGAATCACGAATTGAATCATGAATCATGATTCATGAATCGAATCATGAATCATGAATTGAATCATGAATCATGAATCATGAATTGAATCATGAATCATGATTTGAATCATGAATTGAATCATAAATCATGAAATATGAATTGAATCATGAATCATGAATCATGAATTAAATCATGAATCATGAATCGAATCATGAATCATGAATTGAATCATGAATCGAATCATGAATCATAAATTTAATCAAGAATCATGAATCATGAATTGAATCATGAATTGAATCATGAATCATGAAATATGAATTGAATCATGAATCATGAATCATGAATTAAATCATGAATCATGAATCGAATCATGAATCATGAATTGAATCATGAATCGAATCATGAATCATGAATTGAATCATGAATCGAATCATGAATTAAATCATGAATCATGAATCGAATCATGAATCATGAATTGAATCATGAATCGAATCATGAATCATGAATTGAATCATGAATCGAATCATGAATTGAATCATGAATCATGAATCGAATCATGAATCATGAATCGAATCATGAATCATAAATCGAATCATGAATTGAATCATGAATCATGAATCGAATCATGAAGCATGAATCATGAATTGAATCATGAATCATGAATTATGAATTGAATCATGAATCATGAATTATGAATTGAATCATGAATCATGAATCATGAATTGAATCATAAATCATGAATCATGAATTGAATCATGAATCATGAATTATGAATTGAATCATGAATCATGAATCATGAATTGAATCATGAATCATGAATCATGAATTAAATCATGAATCATGAATCGAATCATGAATCATGAATTGAATCATGAATCGAATTATGAATTGAATCATGAATCATGAATTGAATCATGAATCAGGAATCATGAATCATGAATTGAATCATGAATCATGAATCATGAATTGAATCATAAATCATGAATCATGAATTGAATCATGAATCATGAATTATGAATTGAATCATGAATCATGAATCATGAATTGAATCATGAATCATGAATCATGAATTAAATCATGAATCATGAATCGAATCATGAATCATGAATTGAATCATGAATCGAATCATGAATTCAATCATGAATCATGAATTGAATCATGAATTGAATCATGAATCGAATCATGAATTGAATCATGAATCATGAATTGAATCATGAATTAAATCATGAATCATGAATCACGAATTGAATCATGAATCATGATTCACGAATTGAATCATGAATCATGATTCATGAATCGAATCATGAATCATGAATTGAATCATGAATCATGAATCATGAATTGAATCATGAATCATGATTTGAATCATGAATTTAATCATAAATCATGAATCATGAATCATGAATCATAAATTTAATCAAGAATCATGAATCATGAATTGAATCATGAATTGAATCATGAAATATGAATTGAATCATGAATCATGAATCATGAATTAAATCATGAATCATGAATCGAATCATGAATCATGAATTGAATCATGAATCGAATCATGAATCATGAATTGAATCATGAATCGAATCATGAATTGAATCATGAATCATGAATCGAATCATGAATCATGAATCGAATCATGAATCATAAATCGAATCATGAATTGAATCATGAATCATGAATTATGAATTGAATCATGAATCATGAATCATGAATCATGAATTGAATCATAAATCATGAATCATGAATTGAATCATAAATCATGAATCATGAATTGAATCATGAATCATGAATTATGAATTGAATCATGAATCATGAATTATGAATTGAATCATGAATCATGAATCATGAATCATGAATTGAATCATAAATCATGAATCATGAATTGAATCATAAATCATGAATCATGAATTGAATCATGAATCATGAATCATGAATTGAATCATGAATCATGAATTATGAATTGAATCATGAATCATGAATCATGAATCATGAATTGAATCATAAATCATGAATCATGAATTGAATCATAAATCATGAATCATGAATTGAATCATGAATCATGAATTATGAATCGAATCATGAATCATGAATTGAATCATGAATCGAATCATGAATTAAATCATGAATCATGAATTGAATCATGAATTGAATCATGAATCGAATCATGAATTGAATCATGAATCATGAATTGAATCATGAATTAAATCATGAATCATGAATCACGAATTGAATCATGAATCATGATTCATGAATCGAATCATGAATCATGAATTGAATCATGAATCATGAATCATGAATTGAAGCATGAATCATGAATTGAATCATGAATCATGAATTATGAATTGAATCATGAATCATGAATTATGAATTGAATCATGAATCATGAATCATGAATTGAATCATAAATCATGAATCATGAATTGAATCATGAATCATGAATTATGAATTGAATCATGAATCATGAATCATGAATTGAATCATGAATCATGAATCATGAATTAAATCATGAATCATGAATCGAATCATGAATCATGAATTGAATCATGAATCGAATTATGAATTGAATCATGAATCATGAATTGAATCATGAATCATGAATCATGAATTAAATCATGAATCATGAATCGAATCATGAATCATGAATTGAATCATGAATCGAATCATGAATTAAATCATGAATCATGAATTGAATCATGAATTGAATCATGAATCGAATCATGAATTGAATCATGAATCATGAATTGAATCATGAATTAAATCATGAATCATGAATCACGAATTGAATCATGAATCATGATTCATGAATCGAATCATGAATCATGAATTGAATCATGAATCATGAATCATGAATTGAATCATGAATCATGATTTGAATCATGAATTGAATCATAAATCATGAATCATGAATCATGAATCATAAATTTAATCAAGAATCATGAATCATGAATTGAATCATGAATTGAATCATGAAATATGAATTGAATCATGAATCATGAATCATGAATTAAATCATGAATCATGAATCGAATCATGAATCATGAATTGAATCATGAATCGAATCATGAATCATGAATTGAATCATGAATCGAATCATGAATTGAATCATGAATCATGAATCGAATCATGAATCATGAATCGAATCATGAATCATAAATCGAATCATGAATTGAATCATGAATCATGAATCGAATCATGAATCATGAATCATGAATTGAATCATGAATCATGAATTATGAATTGAATCATGAATCATGAATCATGAATCATGAATTGAATCATAAATCATGAATCATGAATTGAATCATAAATCATGAATCATGAATTGAATCATGAATCATGAATTATGAATTGAATCATGAATCATGAATCATGAATTAAATCATGAATCATGAATCGAATCATGAATCATGAATTGAATCATGAATCGAATCATGAATTGAATCATGAATCATGAATTGAATCATGAATCAGGAATCATGAATCGAATGATGAATCATGAATCATTAATTGAATCATGAATCATGAATCATGAATCATGAATTATGAATTGAATCATGAATCATGAATCATAAATTGAATCATGAATCATGAATTGAATCAGGATTCTAATCATGAATTGAATCATGAATCATGAATTGAATCATGAATCATGAATCTTGAATCATGAATTGAATCAAAAATCATGAATTATGAATCATGAATTGAATCATGAATCATGAATTGAATCATGAATCATGAATTGAATCATGAATCATGAATTGAATCATGAATTGAATCATGAATCATGAATTGAATCATGAATTGAATCATGAATCATGAATTGAATCATGAATTAAATCATGAATCATGAATCACGAATTGAATCATGAATCATGATTCATGAATCACGAATTGAATCATGAATCATGATTCATGAATCGAATAATGAATCATGAATTGAATCATGAATCATGAATCATGAATTGAATCATGAATCATGATTTGAATCATGAATTGAATCATAAATCATGAATCATGAATCATGAATCATAAATTTAATCAAGAATCATGAATCATGAATTGAATCATGAATTGAATCATGAATCATGAATCATGAATTGAATCATGAATCATGAATAATGAATTAAATCATGAATCATGAATCGAATCATGAATCATGAATTGAATCATGAATCGAATCATGAATTGAATCATGAATCATGAATTGAATCATGAATCATGAATCGAATCATGAATCATAAATCGAATCATGAATTGAATCATGAATCATGAATCGAATCATGAATCATGAATCATGAATTGAATCATGAATCATGAATTATGAATTATGAATTGAATCATGAATCATGAATCATGAATTGAATCATAAATCATGAATCATGAATTGAATCATGAATTATGAATTGAATCATGAATCATGAATCATGAATTGAATCATGAATCATGAATCATGAATTAAATCATGAATCATGAATCGAATCATGAATCATGAATTGAATCATGAATCGAATCATGAATTGAATCATGAATCATGAATCGAATCATGAATCATGAATCATGAATCATGAATTGAATCATGAATCATGAATTATAAATCATGAATTGAATCATGAATCATGAATCATGAATTGAATCATAAATCATAAATCATGAATCGAATCATGAATCATGAATTATGAATTGAATCATAAATCATGAATTGA
Source organism: Mixophyes fleayi (assembly GCF_038048845.1). NCBI lineage: Eukaryota > Metazoa > Chordata > Amphibia > Anura > Limnodynastidae > Mixophyes > Mixophyes fleayi. The sequence continues at coordinate 277,886 of NW_027448267.1, forward strand.
ATCATGAATCATGAATCATGAATCATGAATTGAATCATGAATCATGAATTATGAATCATGAATTGAATCATGAATTGAATCATGAATTGAATCATGAATCGATTAATGAATTGAATCATGAATCATGAATTGAATCATGAATCATGAATCATGAATCATGAATTGAATCATGAATCATGAATAATGAATCATGAATTGAATCATGAATTGAATCATAAATCATGAATCATGAATTGAATCATGAATCATGAATCATAAATTGAATCATGAATCATGAATCATGAATTGAATCACGAATTTAATCATGAATCATGAATCGAATCATGAATCATGAATCATGAATCATGAATTGAATCATGAATCATGAATCATGAATTGAATCATGAATCATGAATCATGAATTAAATCATGAATCATGAATCGAATCATGATTAATGAATTGAATCATGAATCGAATCATGAATTGAATCATGAATCATGAATCGAATCATGAATCATGAATCGAATCATGAATCATGAATCGAATCATGAATTGAATCATGAATCATGAATTGAATCATGAATCATGAATTATGAATCATGAATTGAATCATGAATCATGAATCATGAATTAAATCATGAATCATGAATCGAATCATGAATCATGAATTGAATCATGAATCGAATCATGAATTGAATCATGAATCATGAATCGAATCATGAATCATGAATCAAATCATGAATTGAATCATGAATCATGAATCGAATCATGAATCATGAATCATGAATTGAATCATGAATCATGAATTATGAATCATGAATTGAATCATGAATCATGAATCATGAATTGAATCATAAATCATGAATCATGAATCGAATCATGAATCATGAATTATGAATTGAATCATGAATCGAATCATGAATTGAATCATGAATCATGAATTGAATCATGAATTAAATCATGAATCATGAATCATAAATTGAATCATGAATTGAATCATGAATCATGAATCGAATCATGAATCATGAATCATGAATTGAATCATGAATCATGAATTATGAATCATGAATTGAATCATGAATCATGAATCATGAATTGAATCATAAATCATGAATCATGAATCGAATCATGAATCATGAATCATGAATTAAATCATGAATCATGAATCACGAATTGAATCATGAATCATGATTCATGAATCGAATCATGAATCATGAATTGAATCATGAATCATGAATCATGAATTGAATCATGAATCATGATTTGAATCATGAATTGAATCATAAATCATGAATCATGAATCATGAATCATAAATTTAATCAAGAATCATGAATCATGAATTGAATCATGAATCGAATCATGAATCATGAATTGAATCATGAATCGAATCATGAATCATGAATTGAAACATGAATCGAATCATGAATTGAATCATGAATCATAAATCAAATCATGAATCATGAATCGAATCATGAATCATAAATCGAATCATGAATTGAATCATGAATCATGAATCGAATCATGAATCATGAATCATGAATTGAATCATGAATCATGAATTATGAATTGAATCATGAATCATGAATCATGAATCATGAATTGAATCATGAATCATGAATCATGAATTGAATCATAAATCATGAATCATGAATTGAATCATGAATCATGAATTATGAATTGAATCATGAATCATGAATCATGAATTGAATCATGAATCATGAATCATGAATTAAATCATGAATCATGAATCGAATCATGAATCATGAATTGAATCATGAATCGAATCATGAATTGAATCATGAATCATGAATGGAATCATGAATCATGAATCATGAATCATGAATTGAATCATGAATCAGGAATCATGAATTGAATCATAAATCATGAATCATGAATTGAATCATGAATCATGAATTATGAATTGAATCATGAATCATGAATCATGAATTGAATCATGAATCATGAATCATGAATTAAATCATGAATCATGAATCGAATCATGAATCATGAATTGAATCATGAATCGAATCATGAATTAAATCATGAATCATGAATCGAATCATGAATCATGAATTGAATCATGAATCGAATCATGAATTGAATCATGAATCATGAATTGAATCATAAATTAAATCATGAATCACGAATTGAATCATGAATCATGATTCATGAATCGAATCATGAATCATGAATTGAATCATGAATCATGAATCATGAATTGAATCATGAATCATGAATTGAATCATGAATCATGATTTGAATCATGAATTGAATCATAAATCATGAATCATGAATCATGAATCATAAATTTAATCAAGAATCCTGAATCATGAATTGAATCATGAATTGAATCATGAATCATGAAATATGAATTGAATCATGAATCATGAATCATGAATTAAATCATGAATCATGAATCGAATCATGAATCATGAATTGAATCATTAATCGAATCATGAATCATGAATTGAATCATGAATCGAATCATGAATTGAATCATGAATCATGAATCGAATCATGAATCATGAATCGAATCATGAATCACAAATCGAATCATGAATTGAATCATGAATCATGAATCGAATCATGAATCATGAATCATGAATTGAATCATAAATCATGAATTATGAATTGAATCATGAATCATGAATCATGAATCATGAATTGAATCATGAATCATGAATCATGAATTGAATCATAAATCATGAATCATGAATTGAATCATGAATCATGAATTATGAATTGAATCATGAATCATGAATCATGAATTGAATCATGAATCATGAATCATGAATTAAATCATGAATCATGAATCGAATCATGAATCATGAATTGAATCATGAATCGAATCATGAATTGAATCATGAATCATGAATTGAATCATGAATCAGGAATCATGAATCGAATGATGAATCATGAATCATTAATTGAATCATGAATCATGAATCATGAATCATGAATTATGAATTGAATCATGAATGGAATCATGAATCATGAATCATGAATCATGAATTGAATCATGAATCATGAATCATGAATTGAATCATAAATCATGAATCATGAATTGAATCATGAATCATGAATTATGAATTGAATCATGAATCATGAATCATGAATTGAATCATGAATCATGAATCATGAATTAAATCATGAATCATGAATCGAATCATGAATCATGAATTGAATCATGAATCGAATCATGAATTAAATCATGAATCATGAATCGAATCATGAATCATGAATTGAATCATGAATCGAATCATGAATTGAATCATGAATCATGAATTGAATCATAAATTAAATCATGAATCATGAATCACGAATTGAATCATGAATCATGATTCATGAATCGAATCATGAATCATGAATTGAATCATGAATCATGAATCATGAATTGAATCATGAATCATGATTTGAATCATGAATTGAATCATAAATCATGAATCATGAATCATGAATCATGAATCATAAATTTAATCAAGAATCATGAATCATGAATTGAATCATGAATTGAATCATGAATCATGAAATATGAATTGAATCATGAATCATGAATCATAAATTAAATCATGAATCATGAATCGAATCATGAATCATGAATTGAATCATGAATCGAATCATGAATCATGAATTGAATCATGAATCGAATCATGAATTGAATCATGAATCATGAATCGAATCATGAATCATGAATCGAATCATGAATCATAAATCGAATCATGAATTGAATCATGAATCATGAATCGAATCATGAATCATGAATCATGAATTGAATCATAAATCATGAATTATGAATTGAATCATGAATCATGAATCATGAATCATGAATTGAATCATGAATCATGAATCATGAATTGAATCATAAATCATGAATCATGAATTGAATCATGAATCATGAATTATGAATTGAATCATGAATCATGAATCATGAATTGAATCATGAATCATGAATCATGAATTAAATCATGAATCATGAATCGAATCATGAATCATGAATTGAATCATGAATCGAATCATGAATTGAATCATGAATCATGAATTGAATCATGAATCAGGAATCATGAATCGAATGATGAATCATGAATCATTAATTGAATCATGAATCATGAATCATGAATCATGAATTATGAATTGAATCATGAATCATGAATCATAAATTGAATCATGAATCATGAATTGAATCAGGATTCTAATCATGAATTGAATCATGAATCATGAATTGAATCATGAATCATGAATCTTGAATCATGAATTGAATCAAAAATCATGAATTATGAATCATGAATTGAATCATGAATCATGAATTGAATCATGAATCATGAATTGAATCATGAATTGAATCATGAATCATGAATTGAATCATGAATTAAATCATGAATCACGAATTGAATCATGAATCATGATTCATGAATCGAATCATGAATCATGAATTGAATCATGAATCATGAATCATGAATTGAATCATGAATCATGATTTGAATCATGAATTGAATCATAAACCATGAATCATGAATCATGAATCATAAATTTAATCAAGAATCATGAATCATGAATTGAATCATGAATTGAATCATGAATCATGAATCATGAATTGAATCATAAATCATGAATCATGAATTAAATCATGAATCATGAATCGAATCATGAATCATGAATTGAATCATGAATCGAATCATGAATTGAATCATGAATCATGAATCGAATCATGAATCATGAATCGAATCATGAATCATAAATCGAATCATGAATTGAATCATGAATCATGAATCGAATCATGAATCATGAATCATGAATTGAATCATGAATCATGAATTATGAATCATGAATTGAATCATGAATCATGAATCATGAATTGAATCATAAATCATGAATCATGAATTGAATCATGAATCATGAATTATGAATTGAATCATGAATCATGAATCATGAATTGAATCATGAATCATGAATCATGAATTAAATCATGAATCATGAATCGAATCATGAATCATGAATTGAATCATGAATCGAATCATGAATTAAATCATGAATCATGAATCGAATCATGAATCATGAATCATGAATCATGAATTGAATCATGAATCATGAATTATGAATCATGAATTGAATCATGAATCATGAATCATGAATTGAATCATAAATCATGAATCATGAATCGAATCATGAATCATGCATTATGAATTGAATCATGAATCATGAATCATGAATTGAATCATGAATCATGAATCATGAATCATGAATTGAATCATGAATCATGAATTATGAATCATGAATTGAATCATGAATTGAATCATGAATTGAATCATGAATCGATTAATGAATTGAATCATGAATCATGAATTGAATCATGAATCATGAATCATGAATCATGAATTGAATCATGAATCATGAATAATGAATCATGAATTGAATCATGAATTGAATCATAAATCATGAATCATGAATCATGAATCATGAATTGAATCATGAATCATGAATAATGAATCATGAATTGAATCATGAATTGAATCATAAATCATAATTCATGAATTGAATCATGAATCATGAATCATAAATTGAATCATGAATCATGAATCATGAATTGAATCACGAATTTAATCATGAATCATGAATCGAATCATGAATCATGAATCATGAATCATGAATCATGAATTGAATCATGAATCATGAATCATGAATTGAATCATGAATCATGAATCATGAATTAAATCATGAATCATTGATCGAATCATAAATCATGAATTGAATCATGAATCGAATCATGAATTGAATCATGAATCATGAATTGAATCATGAATCATGAATTGAATCATGAATCAGGAATCATGAATCGAATGATGAATCATGAATCATTAATTGAATCATGAATCATGAATCATGAATCATGAATTATGAATTGAATCATGAATCATGAATCATAAATTGAATCATGAATCATGAATTGAATCAGGATTCTAATCATGAATTGAATCATGAATCATGAATTGAATCATGAATCATGAATCTTGAATCATGAATTGAATCAAAAATCATGAATTATGAATCATGAATTGAATCATGAATCATGAATTGAATCATGAATCATGAATTGAATCATGAATCATGAATTGAATCATGAATTAAATCATGAATCATGAATCACAAATTGAATCATGAATCATGATTCATGAATCGAATCATGAATCATGAATTGAATCATGAATCATGAATTGAATCATGAATCATGATTTGAATCATGAATTGAATCATAAATCATGAATCATGAATCATGAATCATAAATTTAATCAAGAATCATGAATCATGAATTGAATCATGAATTGAATCATGAATCATGAATTGAATCATGAATCATGAATCATGAATTAAATCATGAATCATGAATCGAATCATGAATCATGAATTGAATCATGAATCGAATCATGAATTGAATCATGAATCATGAATCGAATCATGAATCATGAATCGAATCATGAATCATAAATCGAATCATGAATTGAATCATGAATCATGAATCGAATCATGAATCATGAATCATGAATTGAATCATGAATCATGAATTATGAATCATGAATTGAATCATGAATCATGAATCATGAATTGAATCATAAATCATGAATCATGAATTGAATCATGAATCATGAATTATGAATTGAATCATGAATCATGAATCATGAATTGAATCATGAATCATGAATTAAATCATGAATCATGAATCGAATCATGAATCATGAATTGAATTATGAATCGAATCATGAATTGAATCATGAATCATGAATCATGAATTGAATCATGAATCATGAATTATGAATCAAGAATTGAATCATGAATCATGAATCATGAATTGAATCATAAATCATGAATCATGAATCGAATCATGAATCATGAATTATGAATTGAATCATGAATCATGAATTGAATCATGAATCATGAATCATGAATCATGAATTGAATCATGAATCATGAATTATGACTCATGAATTGAATCATGAATTGAATCATGAATCGATTAATGAATTGAATCATGAATCATGAATTGAATCATGAATCATGAATCATGAATCATGAATTGAATCATGAATCATGAATAATGAATCATGAATTGAATCATGAATTGAATCATAAATCATGAATCATGAATTGAATCATGAATCATGAATCATAAATTGAATCATGAATCATGAATCATGAATTGAATCACGAATTTAATCATGAATCATGAATCGAATCATGAATCATGAATCATGAATCATGAATTGAATCATGAATCATGAATCATGAATTGAATCATGAATCATGAATCATGAATTAAATCATGAATCATGAATCGGATCATGAATCATGAATCGAATCATGAATCATAAATCGAATCATGAATTGAATCATGAATCATGAATCGAATCATGAATCATGAATCATTAATTGAATCATGAATCATGAATTATGAATCATGAATTGAATCATGAATCATGAATCATGAATTGAATCATAAATCATGAATCATGAATTGAATCATGAATCATGAATTATGAATTGAATCATGAATCATGAATCATGAATTGAATCATGAATCATGAATCATGAATTAAATCATGAATCATGAATTGAATCATGAATCTTGAATTGAATTATGAATCGAATCATGAATTGAATCATGAATCATGAATCATGAATTGAATCATGAATCATGAATTATGAATCATGAATTGAATCATGAATCATGAATCATGAATTGAATCATAAATCATGAATCATGAATCATGAATTGAATCATGAATTGAATCATAAATCATGTATCATGAATTGAATCATGAATCATGAATTGAATCATGAATCATGAATCATGAATCATGAATTGAATCATGAATCATGAATTATGAATCATGAATTGAATCATGAATTGAATCATGAATTGAATCATGAATCGATTAATGAATTGAATCATGAATCATGAATTGAATCATGAATCATGAATCATCAATCATGAATTGAATCATGAATCATGAATAATGAATCATGAATTGAATCATGAATTGAATCATAAATCATGTATCATGAACTGAATCATGAATCATGAATCATAAATTGAATCATGAATCATGAATCATGAATTGAATCACGAATTTAATCATGAATCATGAATCGAATCATGAATCATGAATCATGAATCATGAATCATGAATTGAATCATGAATCATGAATCATGAATTGAATCATGAATCATGAATTAAATCATGAATCATGAATCGAATCATGAATCATGAATTGAATCATGAATCGAATCATGAATTGAATCATGAATCATGAATCGAATCATGAATCATGAATCGAATCATGAATCATGAATCGAATCATGAATTGAATCATGAATCATGAATCATGAATTAAATCATGAATCATGAATCGAATCATGAATCATGAATTGAATCATGAATCGAATCATGAATTGAATCATGAATCATGAATCGAATCATGAATCATGAATCGAATCATGAATCATGAATCGAATCATGAATTGAATCATGAATCATGAATCAAATCATGAATCATGAATCATGAATCATGAATCATGAATCATGAATTGAATCATGAATCATGAATTATGAATCATGAATTGAATCATGAATCATGAATCATGAATTAAATCATGAATCATGAATCGAATCATGAATCATGAATTGAATCATGAATCGAATCATGAATTGAATCATGAATCATGTATCGAATCATGAATCATGCATCGAATCATGAATCATGAATCGAATCATGAATTGAATCATGAATCATGAATCGAATCATGAATCATGAATCATGAATTGAATCATGAATCATGAATTATGAATCATGAATTGAATCATGAATCATGAATCATGAATTGAATCATAAAGCATGAATCATGAATCGAATCATGAATCATGAATTATGAATTGAATCATGAATCGAATCATGAATTGAATCATGAATCATGAATTGAATCATGAATTAAATCATGAATCATGAATCATAAATTGAATCATGAATTGAATCATGAATCATGAATCGAATCATGAATCATGAATCATGAATTGAATCATGAATCATGAATTATGAATCATGAATTGAATCATGAATCATGAATTGAATCATAAATCATGAATCATGAATCGAATCATGAATCATGAATCATGAATTAAATCATGAATCATGAATCGAATCATGAATCATGAATTGAATCATGAATCGAATCATGAATTGAATCATGAATCATGAATCGAATCATGAATCATGAATCGAATCATGAATCATGAATCGAATCATGAATTGAATCATGAATCATGAATCGAATCATGAATCATGAATCATGAATCATGAATCATGAATCATGAATTGAATCATGAATCATGAATTATGAATCATGAATTGAATCATGAATCATGAATCATGAATTAAATCATGAATCATGAATCGAATCATGAATCATGAATTGAATCATGAATCGAATCATGAATTGAATCATGAATCATGTATCGAATCATGAATAATGAATTGAATCATGAATCATGAATCGAATCATGAATTGAATCATGAATCATGAATCGAATCATGAATCATGAATCATGAATTGAATCATGAATCATGAATTATGAAATATGAATTGAATCATGAATCATGAATCATGAATTGAATCATAAATCATGAATCATGAATCGAATCATGAATCATGAATTATGAATTGAATCATGAATCGAATCATGAATTGAATCATGAATCATGAATTGAATCATGAATTAAATCATGAATCATGAATCATAAATTGAATTATGAATTGAATCATGAATCATGAATCGAATCATGAATCATGAATCATGAATTGAATCATGAATCATGAATTATGAATCATGAATTGAATCATGAATCATGAATTGCATCATAAATCATGAATCATGAATCGAATCATGAATCATGAATTATGAATTGAATCATGAATCATGATTCATGAATTGAATCATGAATCATGAATCATGAATTAAATCATAAATCATGAATCGAATCATGAATCATGAATTGAATCATGAATCGAGTCATGAATTAAATCATGAATCATGAATCGAATCATGAATCATGAATCATGAATCATGAATTGAATCATGAATCATGAATTATGAATCATGAATTGAATCATGAATCATGAATCATGAATTGAATCATAAATCATGAATCATGAATCGAATCATGAATCATGCATTATGAATTGAATCATGAATCATGAATCATGAATTGAATCATGAATCATGAATCATGAATCATGAATTGAATCATGAATCATTAATTATGAATCATGAATTGAATCATGAATTGAATCATGAATCGATTAATGAATTGAATCATGAATCATGAATTGAATCATGAATCATGAATCATGAATCATGAATTGAATCATGAATCATGAATAATGAATCATGAATTGAATCATGAATTGAATCATAAATCATGAATCATGAATCATGAATCATGAATTGAATCATGAATCATGAATAATGAATCATGAATTGAATCATGAATTGAATCATAAATCATGAATCATGAATTGAATCATGAATCATGAATCATAAATTGAATCATGAATCATGAATCATGAATTGAATCACAAATTTAATCATGAATCATGAATCGAAACATGAATCATGAATCATGAATCATGAATTGAATCATGAATCATGAATCATGAATTGAATCATGAATCATGAATCATGAATTAAATCATGAATCATGGATCGAATCATGAATCATGAATTGAATCATGAATCGAATCATGAATTGAATCATGAATCATGAATTGAATCATGAATCATGAATTGAATCATGAATCAGGAATCATGAATCGAATGATGAATCATGAATCATGAATCATTAATTGAATCATGAATCATGAATCATGAATCATAAATTGAATCATGAATCATGAATTGAATCAGGATTCTAATCATGAATTGAATCATGAATCATGAATTGAATCATGAATCAGGAATCTTGAATCATGAATTGAATCAAAAATCATGAATTATGAATCATGAATTGAATCATGAATCATGAATTGAATCAGGAATCATGAATTGAATCATGAATCATGAATTGAATCATGAATTGAATCATGAATCATGAATTGAATCATGAATTAAATCATGAATCATGAATCACAAATTGAATCATGAATCATGATTCATGAATCGAATCATGAATCATGAATTGAATCATGAATCATAAATTGAATCATGAATCATGATTTGAATCATGAATTGAATCATAAATCATGAATCATGAATCATGAATCATAAATTTAATCAAGAATCATGAATCATGAATTGAATCATGAATTGAATCATGAATCATGAATTGAATCATGAATCATGAATCATGAATTAAATCATGAATCATGAATCGAATCATGAATCATGAATTGAATCATGAATTGAATCATGAATCATGAATCGAATCATGAATCATGAATCGAATCATGAATCATAAATCGAATCATGAATTGAATCATGAATCATGAATCGAATCATGAATCATGAATCATGAATTGAATCATGAATCATGAATTATGAATCATGAATTGAATCATGAATCATGAATCATGAATTGAATCATAAATCATGAATCATGAATTGAATCATGAATCATGAATTATGAATTGAATCATGAATCATGAATCATGTATTGAATCATGAATCATGAATCATGAATTAAATCATGAATCGTGAATCGAATCATGAATCATGAATTGAATTATGAATCGAATCATGAATTGAATCATGAATCATGAATCATGAATTGAATCATGAATCATGAATTATGAATCATGAATTGAATCATGAATCATGAATCATGAATTGAATCATAAATCATGAATCATGAATCGAATCATGAATCATGAATTATGAATTGAATCATGAATCATGAATTGAATCATGAATCATGAATCATGAATCATGAATTGAATCATGAATCATGAATTGAATCATGAATCATGAATCATGAATTGAATCATGAATTGAATCATGAATCGATTAATGAATTGAATCATGAATTGAATCATGAATCATGAATCATGAATCATGAATTGAATCATGAATCATGAATCATGAATCATAAATTGAATCATGAATTGAATCATAAATCATGAATCATGAATTGAATCATGAATCATGAATCATAAATTGAATCATGAATCATGAATCATGAATTGAATCACGAATTTAATCATGAATCATGAATCGAATCATGAATCATGAATCATGAATCATGAATTGAATCATGAATCATGAATCATGAATTGAATCATGAATCATGAATCATGAATTAAATAATGAATCATGAATCGAATCATGAATCATGAATTGAATCATGAATCGAATCATGAATTGAATCATGAATCATGAATCGAATCATGAATCATGAATCGAATCATGAATCATGAATCGAATCATGAATTGAATCATGAATCATGAATCGAATCATGAATCATGAATCATGAATCATGAATCATGAATTGAATCATGAATCATGAATTATGAATCATGAATTGAATCATGAATCATGAATCATGAATCATAAATTTAATCAAGAATCATGAATCATGAATTGAATCATGAATTGAATCATGAATCATGAATCATGAATTGAATCATGAATCATGAATTAAATCATGAATCATGAATCGAATCATGAATCATGAATTGAATCATGAATCGAATCATGAATTGAATCATGAATCATGAATCGAATCATGAATCATGAATCGAATCATGAATCATAAATCGAATCATGAATTGAATCATGAATCATGAATCGAATCATGAATCATGAATCATGAATTGAATCATGAATCATGAATTATGAATCATGAATTGAATCATGAATCATGAATCATGAATTGAATCATAAATCATGAATCATGAAATGAATCATGAATCATGAATTATGAATTGAATCATGAATCATGAATAATGAATTGAATCATGAATCATGAATCATGAATTAAATCATGAATCATGAATCGAATCATGAATCATGAATTGAATTATGAATCGAATCATGAATTGAATCATGAATCATGAATCATGAATTGAATCATGAATCATGAATTATGAATCATGAATTGAATCATGAATCATGAATCATGAATTGAATCATAAATCATGAATCATGAATCGAATCATGGATCATGAATTATGAATTGAATCATGAATCATGAATTGAATCATGAATCATGAATCATGAATCATGAATTGAATCATGAATCATGAATTATGAATCATGAATTGAATCATAAATTGAATCATGAATTGAATCATGAATCGATTAATGAATTGAATCATGAATCATGAATTGAATCATGAATCATGAATCATGAATCATGAATTGAATCATGAATCATGAATAATGAATCATGAATTGAATCATGAATTGAATCATAAATCATGAATCATGAATTGAATCATGAATCATGAATCATAAATTGAATCATGAATCATGAATCATGAATTGAATCACGAATTTAATCATGAATCATGAATCGAATCATGAATCATGAATCATGAATCATGAATTGAATCATGAATCATGAATCATGAATTGAATCATGAATCATGAATCATGAATTAAATCATGAATCATGAATCGAATCATGAATCATGAATTGAATCATGAATCGAATCATGAATTGAATCATGAATCATGAATCGAATCATGAATCATGAATCGAATCATGAATCATGAATCGAATCATGAATCATGAATTGAATCATGAATCGAATCATGAATTGAATCATGAATCATGTATCGAATCATGAATCATGAATCGAATCATGAATCATGAATCGAATCATGAATTGAATCATGAATCATGAATCGAATCATGAATCATGAATCATGAATTGAATCATGAATCATGAATTATGAATCATGAATTGAATCATGAATCATGAATCATGAATTGAATCATAAATCATGAATCATGAATCGAATCATGAATCATGAATTATGAATTGAATCATGAATCGAATCATGAATTGAATCATGAATCATGAATTGAATCATGAATTAAATCATGAATCATGAATCATAAATTGAATCATGAATTGAATCATGAATCATGAATCGAATCATGAATCATGAATCATGAATTGAATCATGAATCATGAATCATGAATTATGAATCATGAATTGAATCATGAATCATGAATTGAATCATAAATCATGAATCATGAATCGAATCATGAATCATGAATTATAAATTGAATCATGAATCATGATTCATGAATTGAATCATGAATCATGAATCATGAATTAAATCATGAATCATGAAACGAATCATGAATCATGAATTGAATCATGAATCGAATCATGAATTGAATCATGAATCATGAATCGAATCATAAATCATGAATTGAATCATGAATCGAATCATGAATTGAATCATGAATCATGTATCGAATCATGAATCATGAATCGAATCATGAATCATGAATCGAATCATGAATTGAATCATGAATCATGAATCGAATCATGAATCATGAATCATGAATTGAATCATGAATCATGAATTATGAATCATGAATTGAATCATGAATCATGAATCATGAATTGAATCATAAATCATGAATCATGAATCGAATCATGAATCATGAATTATGAATTGAATCATGAATCGAATCATGAATTGAATCATGAATTGAATCATGAATCATGAATTGAATCATGAATTAAATCATGAATCATGAATCATAAATTGAATCATGAATTGAATCATGAATCATGAATCGAATCATGAATCATGAATCATGAATTGAATCATGAATCATGAATCATGAATTATGAATCATGAATTGAATCATGAATCATGAATTGAATCATAAATCATGAATCATGAATCGAATCATGAATCATGAATTATGAATTGAATCATGAATCATGATTCATGAATTGAATCATGAATCATGAATCATGAATTAAATCATGAATCATGAAACGAATCATGAATCATGAATTGAATCATGAATCGAATCATGAATTGAATCATGAATCATGAATCGAATCATAAATCATGAATTGAATCATGAATCGAATCATGAATTGAATCATGAATCATGTATCGAATCATGAATCATGAATCGAATCATGAATTGAATCATGAATCATGAATCGAATCATGAATCATGAATCATGAATTGAATCATGAATCATGAATTATGAATCATGAATTGAATCATGAATCATGAATCATGAATTGAATCATAAATCATGAATCATGAATCGAATCATGAATCATGAATTATGAATTGAATCATGAATCGAATCATGAATTGAATCATGAATCATGAATTGAATCATGAATTAAATCATGAATCATGAATCATAAATTGAATCATGAATTGAATCATGAATCATGAATCGAATCATGAATCATGAATCATGAATTGAATCATGAATCATGAATTATGAATCATGAATTGAATCATGAATCATGAATTGAATCATAAATCATGAATCATGAATCGAATCATGAATCATGAATTATGAATTGAATCATGAATCATGATTCATGAATTGAATCATGAATCATGAATCATGAATTAAATCATAAATCATGAAACGAATCATGAATTGAATCATGAATCGAATCATGAATTGAATCATGAATCATGAATCGAATCATAAATCATGAATCGAATCATGAATCATGAATCGAATCATGAATTGAATCATGAATCATGAATCGAATCATGAATCATGAATCATGAATCTTGAATTGAATCATGAATCATGAATTATGAATCATGAATTGAATCATGAATCATGAATCATGAATTAAATCATGAATCATGAATCGAATCATGAATCATGAATTGAATCATGAATCGAATCATGAATCATGAATTGAATCATGAATCGAATCATGAATTGAATCATGAATCGAATCATGAATCATGAATCGAATCATGAATCATGAATCAAATCATGAATTGAATCATGAATCATGAATCGAATCATGAATCATGAATCATGAATCATGAATTGAATCATGAATCATGAATTATGAATCATGAATTGAATCATAAATCATGAATCATGAATCGAATCATGAATCATGAATTATGAATTGAATCATGAATCATGAATCGAATCATGAATCATGAATCGAATCATGAATCATGAATCGAATCATGAATTGAATCATGAATCATGAATCGAATCATGAATCATGAATTGAATCATGAATCAGGAATTGATTCATGAATCATAAATCATGAATCATGAATTGAATCATGAATCATGAATTGAATTATGAATCAAATCATGAATTAAATCATGAATCATGAATTGAATCATGAATTAAACGATGAATCATGAATCATAAATTGAATCATGAATCATGAATTGAATCATGAATCATGAATTGAATCATGAATTAAATCATGAATCATAAATTGAATCATGAATCATGAATTGAATCATGGATTCAATCATGAATCATGAATTTAATCATGAATCATGAATCATGAATCATGAATTGAATCATGAATCATAAATCATGAATCATGAATCGAATCATGAATCATGTATTGAATCATAAATCATGAATCATGAATCGAATCATGAATCATGTATTGAATCATGAATCATTAATTGAATCATGAATCATGATTTATGAATCATGAATTGAATCATGAATCATAAATCATGAATTGAATCATAAATCATGAATCATGAATAGAATCATGGATCATGAATCATGAATTGAATCATGAATCATGAATTGAATCATGAATCATTAATCATGAATCATGAATTGAATCATGAATCATGAATTATGAATCATAAATTGATTCATGAATCATGAATTATGAATCATGAATTGAATCATGAATCATGAATCGAATCATGAATCATGAATTATGAATCATGAATTGAATCATGAATCATGAATCATGAACCATGAATCATGAATTGAATCATGAATTGAATCATGAATTGAATCATGAATCGATTAATGAATTGAATCATGAATAATGAATTGAATCATGAATCATGAATTATGAATCATGAATTGAATCATGAATCATGAATCATGAATTGAATCATAAATCATGAATCGAATCATGAATCATGAATCATGAATTGAATCATGAATCATGAATTGAATCATGAATCATGAATCATGAATCATGAATTGAATCATGAATCATGAATCATTAATTGAATCATGAATCATGAAACATGAATCATGAATTAAATCATGAATAATGAATTATAAATCGAATCATGAATCATTAATTGAATCAGGATTCGAATCATGGATTGAATCATGAATCATGAATTGAATCATGAATCATGAATCTTGAATCATGAATCATGAATTGAATCATGAATCATGAATTGAATCATGAATAATAATTTGAATCATGAATCATGAATCATGAATTGAATCATGAATCATGAATCGAATCATGAATTATGAATCATGAATTGAATCATGAATCATGAATTATGAATCATGAATTGAATCATGAATCATGAATTATGAATCATGAATTGAATCATGAATCATGAATCATGAATCATGAATCATGAATTGAATCATGAATTGAATAATGAATCATGAATCATGAATCATGAATTGAATCATGAATTGAATCATGAATCATGAATTATGAATCATGAATTGAATCATGAATCATGAATCATGAATTGAATCATGAATTGAATCATGGATCATGAATCATGAATCGAATCATGAATCATGAATTGAATCATGAATCATGAATCAAGAGTCATGAATCGAATCATGAATCATGAATCGAATCATGAATCATGAATTGAATCATGAATCATGAATCATGAATTGAATCATGAATCATGAATCATAAATTGAATCATGAATCAGGAAACATGAATCGAATCATGAATCATGAATCATGAATAATGAATTGAATCATGAATCATGAATTATGAATTATGAATTGAATCATGATTCATAAATCAAATCATGAATCATGAATTGCATCAGGATTCGAATCATGAATTGAATCACGAATCATGAATCATGAATTGAATCATGAATCATGAATCATGAATTGAATCATGAATCATGAATCATAAATTATGAATTGAATCATGAATCATAAATCGAATCATGAATCATGAATGGAATCATGAATCATGAATCATGAATTAAATCATGAATCATGAATCATTAATTGAATCATGAATCATGAATCATGAATCATGAATTAAATCATGAATAATGAATCATAAATCGAATCATGAATCATTAATTGAATCAGGATTCGAATCATGGATTGAATCATGAATCATGAATTGAATCATGAATCATGAATCTTGAATCATGAATCATGAATTGAATCATGAATCATGAATTATGAATCATGAATTGAATCATGAATAATAATTTGAATCATGAATCATGAATCATGAATTGAATCATGAATCATGAATCGAATCATAAATTATGAATCATGAATTGAATCATGAATCATGAATTATGAATCATGAATTGAATCATGAATCATGAATTATGAATCATGAATTGAATCATGAATCATGAATCATGAATCATGAATTGAATCATGAATTGAATAATGAATCATTAATCATGAATCATGAATTGAATCATGAATTGAATCATGAATCATGAATTATGAATCATGAATTGAATCATGAATCATGAATCATGAATTGAATCATGAATTGAATCATGGATCATGAATCGAATCATGAATCATGAATTAAATCATGAATTATGAATCATGAATTGAATCATGAATCATGAATCATGAATCGAATCATGAATCATGAATCGAATCATGAATCATGAATTAAATCATAATTTATGAATCATGAATTGAATCATGAATGAAATCATGAATCATGAATCATGAATTGTATCATGAATCATGAATCATGAATCATGAATTGAATCATGAATCATGAATCAAGAGTCATGAATCGAATCATGAATCATGAATTGAATCATGAATCATGAATCATGAATCATGAATTGAATCATGGATCATGAATCGAATCATGAATCATGAATTAAATCATGAATTATGAATCATGAATTGAATCATGAATCATGAATCATGAATCGAATCATGAATCATGAATCGAATCATGAATCATGAATTAAATCATAATTTATGAATCATGAATTGAATCATGAATGAAATCATGAATCATGAATCATGAATTGTATCATGAATCATGAATCATGAATCATGAATTGAATCATGAATCATGAATCAAGAGTCATGAATCGAATCATGAATCATGAATTGAATCAGGAAACATGAATCGAATCATGAATCATGAATAATGAATTGAATCATGAATCATGAATTATGAATTATGAATTGAATCATGATTCATAAATCAAATCATGAATCATGAATTGCATCAGGATTCGAATCATGAATTGAATCACGAATCATGAATCATGAATTGAATCATGAATCATGAATCATGAATTGAATCATGAATCATGAATCATAAATTATGAATTGAATCATGAATCATAAATCGAATCATGAATCATGAATGGAATCATGAATCATGAATTAAATCATGAATCATGAATCATTAATTGAATCATGAATCATGAATCATGAATCATGAATTAAATCATGAATAATGAATCATAAATCGAATCATGAATCATTAATTGAATCAGGATTCGAATCATGGATTGAATCATGAATCATGAATTGAATCATGAATCATGAATCTTGAATCATGAATCATGAATTGAATCATGAATCATGAATTATGAATCATGAATTGAATCATGAATAATAATTTGAATCATGAATCATGAATCATGAATTGAATCATGAATCATGAATCGAATCATAAATTATGAATCATGAATTGAATCATGAATCATGAATTATGAATCATGAATTGAATCATGAATCATGAATTATGAATCATGAATTGAATCATGAATCATGAATCATGAATCATGAATCATGAATTGAATCATGAATTGAATAATGAATCATGAATCATGAATCATGAATTGAATCATGAATTGAATCATGAATCATGAATTATGAATCATGAATTGAATCATGAATCATGAATCATGAATTGAATCATGAATTGAATCATGGATCATGAATCGAATCATGAATCATGAATTAAATCATGAATTATGAATCATGAATTGAATCATGAATCATGAATCATGAATCGAATCATGAATCATGAATCGAATCATGAATCATGAATTAAATCATAATTTATGAATCATGAATTGAATCATGAATGAAATCATGAATCATGAATCATGAATTGTATCATGAATCATGAATCATGAATCATGAATTGAATCATGAATCATGAATCAAGAGTCATGAATCGAATCATGAATCATGAATTGAATCATGAATCATGAATCATGAATCATGAATTGAATCATGGATCATGAATCGAATCATGAATCATGAATTAAATCATGAATTATGAATCATGAATTGAATCATGAATCATGAATCATGAATCGAATCATGAATCATGAATCGAATCATGAATCATGAATTAAATCATAATTTATGAATCATGAATTGAATCATGAATGAAATCATGAATCATGAATCATGAATTGTATCATGAATCATGAATCATGAATCATGAA
Organism: Mixophyes fleayi; assembly: GCF_038048845.1. Lineage (NCBI taxonomy): Eukaryota > Metazoa > Chordata > Amphibia > Anura > Limnodynastidae > Mixophyes > Mixophyes fleayi. The sequence continues at coordinate 298,566 of NW_027448267.1, forward strand.
TTGAATCATGAATCATGAATCAAGAGTCATGAATCGAATCATGAATCATGAATTGAATCAGGAAACATGAATCGAATCATGAATCATGAATAATGAATTGAATCATGAATCATGAATTATGAATTATGAATTGAATCATGATTCATAAATCAAATCATGAATCATGAATTGCATCAGGATTCGAATCATGAATTGAATCACGAATCATGAATCATGAATTGAATCATGAATCATGAATCATGAATTGAATCATGAATCATGAATCATAAATTATGAATTGAATCATGAATCATAAATCGAATCATGAATCATGAATGGAATCATGAATCATGAATTAAATCATGAATCATGAATCATTAATTGAATCATGAATCATGAATCATGAATCATGAATTAAATCATGAATAATGAATCATAAATCGAATCATGAATCATTAATTGAATCAGGATTCGAATCATGGATTGAATCATGAATCATGAATTGAATCATGAATCATGAATCTTGAATCATGAATCATGAATTGAATCATGAATCATGAATTATGAATCATGAATTGAATCATGAATAATAATTTGAATCATGAATCATGAATCATGAATTGAATCATGAATCATGAATCGAATCATAAATTATGAATCATGAATTGAATCATGAATCATGAATTATGAATCATGAATTGAATCATGAATCATGAATTATGAATCATGAATTGAATCATGAATCATGAATCATGAATCATGAATCATGAATTGAATCATGAATTGAATAATGAATCATGAATCATGAATCATGAATTGAATCATGAATTGAATCATGAATCATGAATTATGAATCATGAATTGAATCATGAATCATGAATCATGAATTGAATCATGAATTGAATCATGGATCATGAATCGAATCATGAATCATGAATTAAATCATGAATTATGAATCATGAATTGAATCATGAATCATGAATCATGAATCGAATCATGAATCATGAATCGAATCATGAATCATGAATTAAATCATAATTTATGAATCATGAATTGAATCATGAATGAAATCATGAATCATGAATCATGAATTGTATCATGAATCATGAATCATGAATCATGAATTGAATCATGAATCATGAATCAAGAGTCATGAATCGAATCATGAATCATGAATTGAATCATGAATCATGAATTGAATCATGAATCATGAATCATGAATTGAATCATGGATCATGAATCATAAATTGAATCATGAATCAGGAAACATGAATCGAATCATGAATCACGAATCATGAATCATGAATTGAATCATGAATCATGAATTATGAATTATGAATTGAATCATGATTCATAAATCAAATCATGAATCATGAATTGAATCAGGATTCGAATCATGAATTGAATCACGAATCATGAATCATGAATCATGAATTTAATCATGAATCATGAATCATGAATTGAATCATGAATCATGAATCATAAATTATGAATTGAATAATGAATCATAAATCGAATCATGAATCATGAATTGAATCATGAATCATGAATTAAATCATGAATTATGAATCATGAATTGAATCATGAATCGAATCATGAATCATAAATCATGAATTGTATCATGAATCATGAATCAAATCATGAATCATGAATTGAATCATGAATCATGAATCATGAATTGAATCACGAATCATGAATCGAATCATGAATCATGAATCAAGAATCATGAATCGAATCATGAATCATGAATTGAATCATGAATCATGAATCATGAATTATGAATTGAATCATGAATCATGAATCATGAATTGAATCATGAATCATGAATCGAATCATGAATCATGAATCAAAAATCATGAATCGAACCATGAATCATGAATTGAATCATGAATCATGAATCATGAATTGAATCATGAATCATGAATCATGAATCATGAATCGAATCATGAATCATGAATCATGAATTGAATCATGAATCATAAATCATGAATTGAATCATGAATCATGAATCATGAATCATGACATGAATCATGAATCATGTATCATAAATCAAATCATGAATCATAAATTGAATTAGGATTAGAATCATGAATTGAATCATGAATCATGAATTGAATCATGCATCATGAATTAAATCATGAATCATGACTCTTGAATCATGAATCATGAATTGAATCATGAATCATGAATTATGAATCATGAATTGAATCATGAATCAGGAATTGATTCATGAATCATAAATCATGAATCATGAATTGAATCATGAATCATGAATTGAATTATGAATCAAATCATGAATTAAATCATGAATCATGAATTGAATCATGAATTAAATCATGAATCATGAATCATAAATTGAATCATGAATCATGAATTGAATCATGAATCATGAATTGAATCATGAATTAAATCATGAATCATGAATCATAAATTGAATCATGAATCATGAATTGAATCATGGATTCAATCATGAATCATGAATTGAATCATGAATCATGAATCATGAATTGAATCATGAATCATAAATCATGAATCATGAATCGAATCATGAATCATGAATTGAATCATAAATCATGAATCATGAATCGAATCATGAATCATGAATTGAATCATGAATCATGAATTGAATCATGAATCATGATTTATGAATCATGAATTGAATCATGAATCATAAATCATGAATTGAATCATAAATCATAATTCATGAATAGAATCATGAATCATGAATCATAAATTGAATCATGAATCATGAATTGAATCATGAATCATGAATCATGAATCATGAATTGAATCATGAATCATGAATTATGAATCATAAATTGATTCATGAATCATGAATTATGAATCATGAATTGAATCATGAATCATGAATCGAATCATGAATCATGAATTATGAATCATGAATTGAATCATGAATCATGAATCATGAACCATGAATCATGAATTGAATCATGAATTGAATCATGAATTGAATCATGAATCGATTAATGAATTGAATCATGAATCATGAATTGAATCATGAATCATGAATTATGAATCATGAATTGAATCATGAATCATGAATCATGAATTGAATCATAAATCATGAATCATGAATCGAATCATGAATCATGAATCATGAATTGAATCATGAATCATGAATTGAATCATGAATAATGAATCATGAATCATGAATTGAATCATGAATCATGAATCATTAATTGAATCATGAATCATGAATCATGAATCATGAATTAAATCATGAATTATGAATCATGAATTGAATCATGAATCATGAATCATGAATCGAATCATGAATCATGAATCGAATCATGAATCATGAATTAAATCATAATTTATGAATCATGAATTGAATCATGAATGAAATCATGAATCATGAATCATGAATTGTATCATGAATCATGAATCATGAATCATGAATTGAATCATGAATCATGAATCAAGAGTCATGAATCGAATCATGAATCATGAATTGAATCATGAATCATGAATTGAATCATGAATCATGAATCATGAATTGAATCATGGATCATGAATCATAAATTGAATCATGAATCAGGAAACATGAATCGAATCATGAATCACGAATCATGAATCATGAATTGAATCATGAATCATGAATTATGAATTATGAATTGAATCATGATTCATAAATCAAATCATGAATCATGAATTGAATCAGGATTCGAATCATGAATTGAATCACGAATCATGAATCATGAATCATGAATTTAATCATGAATCATGAATCATGAATTGAATCATGAATCATGAATCATAAATTATGAATTGAATAATGAATCATAAATCGAATCATGAATCATGAATTGAATCATGAATCATGAATTAAATCATGAATTATGAATCATGAATTGAATCATGAATCGAATCATGAATCATAAATCATGAATTGTATCATGAATCATGAATCAAATCATGAATCATGAATTGAATCATGAATCATGAATCATGAATTGAATCACGAATCATGAATCGAATCATGAATCATGAATCAAGAATCATGAATCGAATCATGAATCATGAATTGAATCATGAATCATGAATCATGAATTATGAATTGAATCATGAATCATGAATCATGAATTGAATCATGAATCATGAATCGAATCATGAATCATGAATCAAAAATCATGAATCGAACCATGAATCATGAATTGAATCATGAATCATGAATCATGAATTGAATCATGAATCATGAATCATGAATCATGAATCGAATCATGAATCATGAATCATGAATTGAATCATGAATCATAAATCATGAATTGAATCATGAATCATGAATCATGAATCATGACATGAATCATGAATCATGTATCATAAATCAAATCATGAATCATAAATTGAATTAGGATTAGAATCATGAATTGAATCATGAATCATGAATTGAATCATGCATCATGAATTAAATCATGAATCATGACTCTTGAATCATGAATCATGAATTGAATCATGAATCATGAATTATGAATCATGAATTGAATCATGAATCAGGAATTGATTCATGAATCATAAATCATGAATCATGAATTGAATCATGAATCATGAATTGAATTATGAATCAAATCATGAATTAAATCATGAATCATGAATTGAATCATGAATTAAATCATGAATCATGAATCATAAATTGAATCATGAATCATGAATTGAATCATGAATCATGAATTGAATCATGAATTAAATCATGAATCATGAATCATAAATTAAATCATGAATCATGAATTGAATCATGGATTCAATCATGAATCATGAATTGAATCATGAATCATGAATCATGAATTGAATCATGAATCATAAATCATGAATCATGAATCGAATCATGAATCATGAATTGAATCATAAATCATGAATCATGAATCGAATCATGAATCATGAATTGAATCATGAATCATGAATTGAATCATGAATCATGATTTATGAATCATGAATTGAATCATGAATCATAAATCATGAATTGAATCATAAATCATAATTCATGAATAGAATCATGAATCATGAATCATAAATTGAATCATGAATCATGAATTGAATCATGAATCATGAATCATGAATCATGAATTGAATCATGAATCATGAATTATGAATCATAAATTGATTCATGAATCATGAATTATGAATCATGAATTGAATCATGAATCATGAATCGAATCATGAATCATGAATTATGAATCATGAATTGAATCATGAATCATGAATCATGAACCATGAATCATGAATTGAATCATGAATTGAATCATGAATTGAATCATGAATCGATTAATGAATTGAATCATGAATCATGAATTGAATCATGAATCATGAATTATGAATCATGAATTGAATCATGAATCATGAATCATGAATTGAATCATAAATCATGAATCATGAATCGAATCATGAATCATGAATCATGAATTGAATCATGAATCATGAATTGAATCATGAATAATGAATCATGAATCATGAATTGAATCATGAATCATGAATCATTAATTGAATCATGAATCATGAATCATGAATCATGAATTAAATCATGAATAATGAATCATAAATCGAATCATGAATCATTAATTGAATCAGGATTCGAATCATGGATTGAATCATGAATCATGAATTGAATCATGAATCATGAATATTGAATCATGAATCATGAATTGAATCATGAATCATGAATTATGAATCATGAATTGAATCATGAATAATAATTTCAATCATGAATCATGAATCATGAATTGAATCATGAATCATGAATCGAATCATGAATTATGAATCATGAATTGAATCATGAATCATGAATAATGAATCATGAATTGAATCATGAATCATGAATCATGAATCATGAATTGAATCATGAATTGAATAATGAATCATGAATCATGAATCATGAATTGAATCATGAATTGAATCATGAATCATGAATTATGAATCATGAATTGAATCATGAATCATGAATCATGAATTGAATCATGAATTGAATCATGGATCATGAATCATGAATCGAATCATGAATCATGAATTAAATCATGAATTATGAATCATGAATTGAATCATGAATCATGAATCATGAATCGAATCATGAATCATGAATCGAATCATGAATCATGAATTAAATCATAATTTATGAATCATGAATTGAATCATGAATGAAATCATGAATCATGAATCATGAATTGTATCATGAATCATGAATCATGAATCATGAATTGAATCATGAATCATGAATCAAGAGTCATGAATCGAATCATGAATCATGAATCGAATCATGAATCATGAATTGAATCATGAATCATGAATCATGAATTGAATCATGAATCATGAATCATAAATTGAATCATGAATCAGGAAACATGAATCGAATCATGAATCATGAATCATGAATTGAATCATGAATCATGAATTATGTATTATGAATTGAATCATGATTCATAAATCAAATCATGAATCATGAATTGAATCAGGATTCGAATCATGAATTGAATCACGAATCATGAATCATGAATCATGAATTGAATCATAAATCATGAATCATGAATTGAATCATGAATCATGAATCATAAATTATGAATTGAATCATGAATCATAAATCGAATCATGAATCATGAATTGAATCATGAATCATGAATCATGAATTAAATCATGAATCATGAATCATTAATTGAATCATGAATCATGAATCATGAATCATGAATTAAATCATGAATAATGAATCATAAATCGAATCCAAGAATCATTAATTGAATCAGGATTCGAATCATGAATTGAATCATGAATAATAATTTGAATCATGAATCATGAATCATGAATTGAATCATGAATCATGAATCGAATCATAAATTATGAATCATGAATTGAATCATGAATCATGAATTAAGAATCATGAATTGAATCATGAATCATGAATTATGAATCATGAATTGAATTATGAATCATGAATCATGAATCATGAATTGAATCATGAATCATGAATTATGAATCATGAATTGAATCATGAATCATGAATCATGAATTGAATCATGAATTGAATCATGGATCATGAATCATGAATCGAATCATGAATCATGAATTAAATCATGAATTATGAATCATGAATTGAATCATGAATCATGAATCATGAATCGAATCATGAATCATGAATCGAATCATGAATCATGAATTAAATCATAATTTATGAATCATGAATTGAATCATGAATGAAATCATGAATCATGAATCATGAATTGTATTATGAATCATGAATCATGAATCGAATCATGAATCATGAATTGAATCATGAATCATGAATCATGAATTGAATCATGAATCATGAATCATAAATTGAATCATGAATCAGGAAACATGAATCGAATCATGAATCATGATATATTATTTAATGATTCTGCTCCTAGGCAAATATTACAAGTAACCGCCTATTAGGTAACATGCCCACTGCTCTAAGATTAATGTGGCATTGGATGTAGTGGTGGTTTTCTGATTACATTTATCACATCACTGAATTTCCCATAGCCAGTGTGAAGCATTTATGTCCGAGAGACATGGCTTTCAGTCCCCTCACTGTCCATCATTGAGATGTGACTGACCCTTTACATAAGTAGTTCAAAAAATGCTGAGACTATTCTTATGCTAGGATGTATGAGTGCTTCTATTCTCTATCAGAAACCCGTCTGCGTTATGTGAATACTTTAATAAAGGACCCATGGTTGGTGATTTCCTCATAATACAGTGGGTGCAGTTGTACAAACTGGTGCACGGGAGAGAGGTGCTGTTATCCACTACTAATGGGACCTTTGCTTTAATCTTCTAAACCGTGATGAAAACATGAGCTACAATCTGGTTGCCCCCTAATACATGCATCATATTCTCTCTGTGACGTCTGATCTGAAGGTATTATTACTAATTACTATGTTTATCTCTCTGCAGGCTGCAAAATGAGCAGTATAAATGTTGTGTACACACCGTGGGCCAATTTAAGGAAAACCGGAGACATGGACGTTGGCCAGATTGGGTTTCACCGGCAAAAAGACGTAATTTCTCTTTTTGATTCTTAAATAAACCGTTTTGCAGCAATGTGTACATCATCAGGTTTTTCCACCCCCTTTAGTTGTGCATGGAAGGCTCCGTCAGCTAAGTTTGAGACTGTACAAAATTACCATGTTCCACTCGCATGCACAGACGGAGTTGGCACTTAAATAGTTAACATTAAGTTTGCTGCTGACTCCTCCCCTCTGCAACCCCACAGACCCCAGTTTTGTTTAAGTGCCCAAGGAGTTGGGCTGTTTCAGTCCTGTTTTGCAGTACTTGCTGCTAGATTAGATTTCTATTATTTACTTAGTGCTGCTGACATGTCAGTGAGGTTAGGAATGGATTAGTGTAATGTTTTACACTGGTTCACTTAGTTTTTAGATGGAATATAGTTCAGTTTTTGTATATTAAAAAATAGAACAAGAAGAAGACATTAAAGAATCAGCCTGCAGGCAGTGACAGCCATTATGCGACTGTCACTGTCTTCTCCCGACGGGTCCAGCGCTGCCTTGGACATAGAGCGCGGGCTCCACTGCTTTGGTGAATTTTGTAAGAAGAGGAACTATATGAATTATTTAATAATATTTAAGTGAAACTGCAAATCAAACATTATCTAATTGCTGCTTTAATTTGTGAAGGAAAATAAACAAGGTATTTTTTATTTATTCAATATACCAATATAAAAGTGCATGATTTTTATTAACTTTGCTTTTGCTAACTATAAAGTCTATGTGCTAACATACAAAGCAGATGTTTTGTTGGATTAGCGTTATTCTACATCACTTCTGCTACTTTATATTCACACCATTCCTTGGGCTCTTTTCATCTCAAACAATGTGCTAATTAAACAAGTATTTCTCCTTGCTGAGAGCAGAAATATTGTACAACCAACTTAAGTGTTGAGCACCTTGCTATTTGTCACAGAACCAAATAAATATCGGCAAATCTAGGACACACCAAGCTTCACAAAGAAAGCCATAAACTCTTTTAAAGCTTTCCATAAGGAATGTAAGAGGTATCCTTTCTTGCATCCATTCCCACCGATTTTCAGACCATTTCTCACCTCGGCCAAATTGTTCTCGGATGCTCAGCTCCCAGAGGTCGCCTTGGAAACGGGTGAAAAGAGGCAGCTTTCTTCCACTGAAACCCAGGGAAACCAAAGTGGTGGGGGAGCTTTTGACATAAATCAATTCCAGGGTCACTGAACGCATTTTAAGGACTATAATATGCCAGCCCGGGTGTGAAAGGGTGATATGCACTCACAAAGAGAGTCCCTTACCAACTTCAAAGGCCCCCCTCCTCTCTTTCCAGTCTCCTTCCCCTTTATCCTATTCCTACTACAGCAACAGTTACCCTAGAGAGGTGGATTTCTAACAGAATATCAACCGCCACAAATGCTATTACAGTACAATGTACATGGAAACCCCCATCAAATATCAGTATCCAGGGACTGAATATGGTTTTTTTTGTTGCACACTGCATGTAAACACACATTAGTAAAATAAGAAAAATATACAATGATAAAACTGTTGAATGTTTTTAAAATCTTTAAGCTATATAACAAAATATTAGTTTTGCAGTTTTACATTTGACATGAACATAAATTTACAGGGACTTATGGCATGTGCCTTAGATCCTAAGAAATTGTCCCTATACGGTCCTCCATTTATGGTTTCTGGTGTTACTGAGTGGGTGCAGTGTATTAACAGGTATGTAGCAGGTTTTTTTTTTAATCAGCCATATGTTGATATGTTAAACTGGGTACATACACACACTTATGTAATCTGACTTCAGATGCGATTTCTGTAACGATTTTTACCATTGACTGAAAGACCCGATGATCATGCCGATTCATAGGTACACGCCTACATGATTTACCATCAGATCTGCATCTCTCATAACCATCTGCTGAAAAGATTGTAACTCTGTACACACTCTACAGATATCCAAAAGAAGGAAATAGCATCATTGCCATTCATTGCTTTGTGTATAATTTATGTTCGGTCACTTCCTGCAACTCTGACACCACTTGTGACATGGGCACATTTCTGGTTATACATACACTAACAAATTGCTGAAAAAATGGTGCTTTTATTGTTCACTTCACAGATAAATAGCACACTTTTCATCAGGATGACACCAGGAAACCTAACACTGACTAGAGAGAGTCCTTCTGTCTAGACACCGGCCACTATCTGGCATCGGTCGCATTGAACAATGAAAAAGACAGGTTTTTAAACTTTACACTTTTCTCAGAGTCTTAGCTTGATTTACAGGTGACACTCCCACCTTGCCTTTAGAAAGGACATCTCTGCAGGTGTTCTACTTAATCAATCTTCTTCTGCAGACAAACCCAGTTAGCTGTAGAAAGGTGCTTATAATTCGCTTCAAAGACAAGTTAAATCAGATCATTTTTTTAACCAGATGGTTAAAAAAATCTTGGAAGAAGAAAAAGAATAACGGCACATTCTGGTGTAATATTTGAGAAATATCACAAATAATGTATGAGATTATAAGCGTGCTAAGTACGTAAGGATTCCCGGCTATGTAGCTTCAGAATTATAGGGCTCCAGACACCAAGCAAGTGATACAGAAAAACCAGAGAAGGTGTATAGTTCTAAATGGTGACAGCACTGACCACCCGGCGTGCAAACATATATGCGCGTACCAGATATATATGATAATACGCCTATCTGCATATTAAGTTGTATATAGCATCCATCATAGTCGACACGTGGTCTCAGATAATAATATGTAGCAACTTGTCTATGAATACTACTTCTTGGTCATCCAGATAGCTCCACAGTGGAGATATATACAGATACTGTATATATACACAATATACAGATAGGCGGATTATAATCCATATCTGGTACGCGCATATGTGCTTGTAAAGGCAAACTTTTCAACTCTGCGGTGCTCTGTTACCGTTTCCTCCAGTGCGCATGCGCTACAAGCCGGCCTTCCAATTCCCCACACTTCCGGTGGGATCGCCTTGCGCGAGGTACGGATCAGGAGGACAAGCAAAGAAACAGGACACTCAGAGGATGGTCTCTCGGATAGGGTAAGTGCACTGCCCTCGTCTCTCACCATATACTTTCTAGCGGCATTTCCGGACACCGGGTTACGGGTTTATTACATTTTCTGCCAGTCCGGTTCACGGACATTCAGCCCATACAAGCACTTTACAGACCCTTTCGGTTTTACATACTTCTGGAAACAAGACATTTGATCCCTAAGTTCGAGCTACCTTACGGGACTATACACTTCTATTTCTCTGTTACCACTTGCTCCAGGATTGTTTTTACCGTACATCTTGGCTTACAAGTACAAATCTTGCACACGGACATTCAGGTACTATGTCCCCCATTATTTGACATACTGTTTCCTGTAGGGTTACAATTAGTAACCACTCCTAACTGTTCATATCCATTTAGGGACCGAGCCGGCTGGCTTGAACATTAGGAGCCAACCACTGCCTACACAAGGCATTAGGCTTAAAGACTGTGCCCAGATTCGGTTCAATCCTATCTGTCTACATCTACACAATTTATCTTCTGCTGATTGAGCTATTCAGGTATTATACCTGTAATAAATACAAGTACGCCGGCTGGTTTACTTGGTTTAATATTATTTTGTCCTTCATGTATTATTTTTTGGCGTTTCTTTTCCCTCTCTTTTCCCCTCTCTCTCCCCCTTGTCGCACCGGGGTATCTCACGATTGTTTATGCCTATTATCTCCAACATAGCTTAGAGGAAGATAGAGAGAATAAATGGATTCTGGAGGTAATCATATACCACTTGTAGCACAATTTATATACATGATGCGCACACAGAGAGAGCTTTTCACCAATTTTTGTCTGACTATGGTCCAATCACTGAGATCAAGAGGCAGCCCCTCCATCAAGCTCCAGTTTTATATTTTACAAGTGTTCATCCGGTATCGGGTCTTTATCAGGTAGATGTAAAGTGGTGAGATAAATCCTCTTGAGGGGGAGTTAAAAAGACACAAGGATTCAAGAGTGGAGTGTGTGCAGATGCGATTAGCAAAACACTCTTAGAAGTCTCAAATTTAAAGACATTGGTTTAAGTGTTTATTAACAGTTTGGAAAGCTGGAATGTAGATTGGAGTTCAGGAATGTCAGGCAAGTAACCCAGGATAGTCAGATTATTTAGAAATCATCTTATTGACCCAGGATGAGAAAGATATTGGACTTTTACCTGGATGGAACTAGGGATTGTTCCACTAAGGGCAGAATTTTGCAGTGGTGGGAAGTAAGTTATGGGACCATATCAGGCTATATATGTAAAAATGTAAATATAAAGAAAAGGGTCTTAGATGTATGGGCAGCCACAGAATGGTTGAAATCAATATCATGTTTACATATGACTCAATGTCTTCCCAGATTTAATGCTGGGAGAGAAGTGCATTTAAATGCAATGAGATGAGAGGTAGAATGGATGATTTTTAAAATCTCAAACAGCCTAGCCCGTCTTTTAAATGCTTGTGAAGGCTCTTAGCTTACTCTTGGTCAAGGCAAAGAAAGGTTGTGTAAATTACTTAGCTGTCAGTGATGGGTGTTGGTCATGGAAGTGGGTTTCCTGCAAGAGGACGATATTACTTTGCTTTTTTTTTTTATTGAAAAAAAAAAAAAAATGTTACAACCAAAAACAATTGTACAAATAAAAAGCAAAAAACTTTGTACAAAGGATTGTAGTTTTACAGGTTTGTTATACCACAAAACAGGAGTACAAAACAACAGGGTTCACAAGAGAGTACAGGGATGCGAGGCAAGTAATTCTAGAGCCCAAAAGGGAAGCATAAGGTTTAAGTCTAGTAAAAAGTTCCGGAATCATTCCTAGGGGTAGTATATTCAGTGTGGGTTTAAACATATTTAAAAGATTCAAGTCTGAAGTAACCTAGTTAACAAAGATTTACTCTGATAGTAAAATAAATAATATAATCTTAGATTAAAGCTTAATAAAATGAAAGAACATTGTAGACACAAAATGAGGGTGTTATTCACTAAGCTCATGATATAGAGTCTGAGAGAGTTCTCATTGTAGACGGATGTTGGTACTTTCACTTATACATTAATGGACCCTCTTCCAGTTTGCCAATTTTGGGTGTGAACCTTGTTTTTGGGAGAGACGGTCTCGGTCATTTGGGGATGCTGGTTGAGGTGGATCACAAAGATCAAGACATAAAGACATATTTTGATCTTTGTTAAAAGTTTTTAGAGACAGTATTATGCCACCGTTAGAAACTTGAAGTTGGAACGGGAAACCCCAAGAATACTTGATTTTGTGGTTTTATAGAGATTTCGTAATAGGAAGCATGTCTCTTCTTTTTGTGAAGGGAGCCAGGTAATTAAAAATGTGCAAATTAATCATTTTCAAAGGGATCAGATGGGTGTTACAGGTAGCAGCCATAGATTTTTGCTTTGTGACATAGTAGTGGAAGCATACAATCATATCTCTTTAAGGTTGATCTGCTGGAACTTTTGGTTTATGGGCCCTGTCCAGCAACAAATATTCATTAGCAGTACCTGGAAGGAGCCAATTAGAGACATTAGGAATGATGATATGTCAATGCGTTGCGGTGCATGCTTGATTCGGACATTTCGTATTCCTTATTTTCTATGTCTTCCAGCTTAACATCTTTAACCCAAGCTGTTTCAGAATGCAGTGAAGTTAGGTTTTCATCTTGAAACTGTATATTTTGTATACATTGGCTTTGAGGGCATATATCCACTTGCCAATGACTGTCAGCTTGGTTTTAAAATCTGCTATGGCAGAGGGAAGTTCTAGTTGAAAAGTGGTTATTCTTTCCAAAATATGAGTGATCACAAGAATCTTCATGTTTCCCATAAGATCCTCCTCAGAGCCAGGTTCAGGGGTCAATGGGTTGCTCTGATTTTGGTTGGATTGTGAGAGAGATAGATCACTGCGTTCCTGGTTTTTGAAGAATTGTGCAAGCTTTGGCTGCAATGAGTTTTTGTGTATAAGACACATTCCTGTGTGAGGTATATTCTGCTATGTGTAGCATGTCATTTGTTGATTACATAGTGTCGAAGTCAGCAAATTGGATAAAGTCATTTCAATTAAAGTCTAGCAAACTTGGTTGTCTTTGTCTGAAAAGATGCGTACGGTACGCTACGACGTACAAGGGCGTACGCATCCTCTACACGTGGCAGCAACAGTAATTGGTCTTTTATCATACATTCGCACAAACACGCATACTTATAAAATAGTACACATTAATGGTAGTTGCAACACATAATCTGTTATGTCGAAATATAGTAGTATTTATATGTTATATTAGAGTTACATGCATATTAATGAAATACACGGAACGGGTTGAAGGAATAACATCATGAGTGGTATCATAATGAACCTCGTTACATATCCTACTGTTTGGTTCACTCTGCGAGGGAATCGCAGAGTGCATACACAAGTTATGAATGATAGGGAATTATGAACTACTTAAGACTAAGGAATCTTGGCGGGAAGAGCAGAGCATACCCCCTGCTGAGATGACCCCCTCCTTTGGATTCCTTTGTATGAACTGGCCAATGATGACGACCCCTTGGACCTTCCTGAGACCTGGACCAATAGATGCAAGCTATTCCATCTTCATTGTATTACTGTATGTGATTGTGTATATAAGCAGCAGCTTGTGATCCAGAGTGGAGACATCTTGTCCCCAGACTTCAGGATTGAATGACTGCACTGGATCCAGAGCGCCTGCGATAAGTAACGGCTGTATTTACTATTACTTCGCTTGAGCATATATATATATTCTATTATTTGCGAATAAATCTCTGTGCTTTGGAAACACAACTCGAGGTTCGACAATCGTTATTGGTTAGCGACAATACGCACATAACAATTTGGGGGCTCGTGAGCTTTGGAGGTTTCGTTGCCGATGATACGCAAGACCAACGGATTTCGGTTCCTCAACAAAGGGTGGAGACGCGTCATAAACGGGTAAGAACGCATGGTGTTCAAAACCTGAATTTTACTCTGTGTTGTGAAACCGAATGTCCGTTTTGCATTATCTAGGGCACGCTAACTAGAACCTAGGGACAAAAGAGAAAATTGTTTCTTTTTACTGTCATTGTGCGTTTTAACTGTATTGCATTGCTTAGCGTATGTGTATTTCCTGCTGTGCGTACGTGAACTTCCGGTAGATTTGCCACGTGGTTAAACAATCGTTTTGATAGTTATTATACATGCATAGTATAATTACTTGTGAAAGCCTCTGAGACATTATTACTATTGTTGGGAACTTTTGATTTTCTGCGCAGAAAAGGTGTATAGTGTGTGATGTTGTAACGTAGATACACTGTTCATTATTCATTGGTTCTCAGTTGCTGTCTGACGAGGCGGATTGCCCAACTGAAGGACGGTATACAGGGCAGGTATACCGAATACGAAAACGTGTTTTTCGCAAAGCACTACCAATAGATCGCAAGGTTTGCTAATAATTAGTATTGGTAGGCAGTGCGATCCAATCGCACCGTTAGTGCGAATTGGTGAAGCAGCTAGGAGGAATTATACTGGAAAGGCAGGTTGATTGTATCAACTTGCGCTCCCAGCGATAATAAACTCAGCAGATTTTTGTGGTTGAGCCAGGGTATCGAGGAGCTGATAGCCCTTGGGGCCCACAGTGATATTTCTGTATTAGGGATCCTCGCCTGGTGCGAGAAAAGCGAGTGAACGCGGCTAAAGGAAATACGTTCACCGAGCATTATAGATCTCTAGCGGTGAGTATAGCAACAGAGTTGAAATTATTGAGTGGAAAGAACAGAGCATTGCGGTGTGTCTGTGTTCCGGGTAGAAGGTATATTGTTCAACATGGGTGCTAAGCATACGCTAGAGATGGTCAGTGTACTGCCTAAGGAAGGCCCTATTGGTTCAGCGAGGTTTCTCATGTGTAAGAAATATGGTGCGTATGCAACTGTGTATTGTGACACGTGGGTCGGGATGACCAAAGCTTGTGATAGGCCTTTCCCAACAATAGGGAGTTTTAATGCAGAGGTACTGAATACTGTAAAAGATAAAATATGGTTAATCAAGTCAACGAAAAAGAGAAATAGACATACTGATTGTTTAAAATTGTGGCAAATGGAAGGTAACACGTGGCAGAGCAGCGAATGCAAACCGGAAATAGGCGTGGCGAAGAGCGCGCGCGAGGCGAATGTAACCATTGAGAAGCGTGGCGAACTCAGCGCAAGCGCGCCCCCGCCACCTTATGTGGCGGGAGGGGTAAGTACAGCCGTTGTTAAAACTGAAAATAGAAAAATTACTAAGTTGTACCCTGTTTTAAATCAGTTTCAATCAAGTGTATCTGAAAATGAAGATGAACCCACTGTGATTTCGGCCATTGCCCATGCTGTTAATGTACTAGAGGCTCAGCGCAAGTATGAGAAAATGGCTGAGATAGGTGAGAGTAGCGTGATCACTAGGAGTGAAAGTGTTCTAAATCTAGGGCCTGTAAATCCTGTAGCGTCCCCTGAAGTTAGTGTACCAGAGGGTGTGTTCCCGGTCCGCACAATATCAGTTCCCAATGGGAAACCGGATAAGGATGGTGTAGTTCCTTTAAGAAATGTTACAATGCATTGTCCCTGGACTAGATCAGAATTACGTTCCATTATGACTGAATTCCCAGATCCTAGAAAAGAGTTAGCTAAATGTCAGAAATTTGTTAAAGACTTAGGGAATGCTCACGAACCAACCAGTAAGGATTGGCGGGTAGTGTTGAGGGCGTGTCTTTCTCCCAATACTAACATACAAAAATTTATTGGAGATTGTTTGTTGGAGGAAGATGACATCCTGACTGATGAGATTAACCAACGGAATATAGAACAAATTGTCAAACACTTAGCCATCTGTTTTCCAGTAGTAGTAAATTGGAGTAAGATTTTCACCATTAAACAAAAGGATAGTGAAACTGCCTCAGATTACTTTGCTAGAGCTATAACAGCGATTGCACGATTTACTGGGATATCCAACATAAGTGAAGATCCACATCACAGAGAGGTAGCTGTAGGGGTACTGATGGATGGCCTTAGGGAAAATTTAAAGACGAGAGTACAAACCACATTACCTAATTGGAGAGGCGTCACGGTAGACTTCCTTAGGGAGTCTGCTGTGGAGCATGACAAGAACCTTTTTAGAAAAAGGGAAGAGAAAAGTGATAGGTTAATGACGGTAAGTATACAGGCTCTAGAAGGGGTGCACACACGACCACCAGCATACAACCCATATAACAGGAAACCTAAAGTGATCAGGTGTTTCAACTGTAACGAGGAAGGACATTACAGGAGAGATTGTAATAAAGAAAGACTCAATACACATAGGGGTGGGTCACATAGATATCCTCCAAGAAAGGATTCACATAGACTAGAAGACACACATCTACCCGCGCATATTACGGCAGCAAATGTTGCGCGGGAAATCAATAGTCAGCGCTAGGGGTCAGGTCATACCTGTAGTCTACAGCCAGTGAGGTTAACTGAGAGTCAGAGTGAAGAACCAACAATGATAGTTGACATAGCTGGCAGGAAACAAACTTTTCTTGTAGATACAGGGGCGGCCCGATCTGTGATAACCTCTCCTTTCAATCTACAGGTGACAAGCAAAACTATTCCAGCTATGGGGGTGACGGGAAAAGTGTTACATTATCCTCTAACTAAACCCGCCGAAGTTACTATAGGGCCTCTGCATACTAAGCATTCGTTTCTCTTGGCTGCAGCGGCTCCTACTAACTTGCTAGGGAGAGACTTGTTATGTAAAATGGGATGTGTCATATACTGTACTTCAGAATTGAATCATGAATCATGAATCATGAATTGAATCATGAATCATGAATCATGAATCATGAATCATGACATGAATCATGAATCATGAATCATGACATGAATCATGAATCATGAATTGAATCAGGATTCAAATCATGAATTGAATCATGAATCATGAATTGAATCATGAATCATGAATTATGAATCATGAATTGAATCATGAATCATGAATTGAATCATGACTCATGAATCATGAATTGAATCATGAATCATGAATCATGAATTGAATCATGAATCATGAATTGAATCATGAATCATGAATTGAATCATGAATCATGAATCATGAATTGAATCATGAATCATGAATTATGAATCATGAATTGAATCATGAATCATAATTTGAATCATGAATCATGAATTGATTAATGAATCATGAATCATGAATCGAATCATGAATCATGAATTGAATCATGAATCATGAATTGAATCATGAATCATGAATCATGAATTGAATTATGAATCATGAATCATGAATCGAATCATGAATTATGGATCATGAATTGAATCATGAAACATGAATCAAGAATTGAATCATGAATCATGAATCATGAATTGAATCATGAATCATAAATCATGAATCATGACATGAATCATGAACCATGAATCATAAATCGAATCATGAATCATGAATTGAATCAGGATTCGAATCATGAATTGAATCATGAATCATGAATCTTGAATCATAAATCATGAATTGAATCAGGAATTATGAATCATGAATTGAATCATGAATCATAATTTGAATCATGAATCATGAATTGATTAATGAATCATGAATCATGAATCGAATCATGAATCATGAATTGAATCATGAATCATGAATTGAATCATGAATCATGAATCATGAATTGAATCATGAATCATGAATCATTAATCATAAATCGGAACATGAATCATGAATCATAAATCGAATTATGAATCATGAATTGAATCAGGATTCGAACCATGAATTGAATAATGTATCATTATTTGAATCATGAATCTTGAATCATGAATTGAATCATGAATCATGAATTATGAATCATAATTTGAATCATGTATCAATAATTGAATCATGAATCTTGAATCATGAATTATGAATTGAATCATGAATCATGAATTATGAATCATGAATTGAATCATGAATCATAAATTGAATCATGAATCATGAATTGAATCATGAATCATGAATCATGACATGAATCATGAATCATGAATCATGACATGAATCATGAATCATGAATTGAATCAGGATTCGAATCATGAATTAAATCATGAATCATGAATTGAATCATGAATTATGAATTGAATCATGAATCATGAATTATGAATCATGAATTGAATCATGAATCATGAATTAAATCATGAATCGTGAATCATGAATTGAATCATGAATCATAAATCATGAATTGAATCATGAATCATAAATTAAATCATAATTCATGAATCATGAATTGAATCATGAATCAAATCATGAATCATGAATCATGAATCATGAATTGAATCATGAATCATGAATTGAATCATGAATCATGAATCATGAATCATGAATCGAATCATGAATCATGAATCATGAATCATGAATTGAATCATGAATCATGAATCATCAACCAAATCATAAATCATGAATTATGAATCATGAATTGATTCATGAATCATGAATTATGAATCATGAATTGAATCATGAATCATGAATCATGAATTGAATCATGAATTGAATCATGAATCATGAATCATGAATTGAATCATGAATCATAAATTAAATCATGAATCATGAATCATGAATTGAATCATGAATCAAATCATGAATCATGAATCATGAATTGAATCATGAATCATGAATCGAATCATGAATCTTGAATCATGAATTGAATCATGAATCATGAATCATGAATCATGAATTGAATTATGAATCATGAATCATGAATCGAATCATGAATCATGTATCAAGAATCATGAATCGAATCTTGAATCATGAATTGAATCATGAATCATGAATCATGAATTAAATCATGAAACATGAATCATGAATCATGAATCTTGAATCATGAATCATGAATTGAATCATGAATCTTGAATCATAAATCGAATCATGAATCATGAAATTAATCAGGATTCGAATCATGAATTGAATCATGAATCATGAATTGAATCATGTATCATGAATTGAATCATGAATCATGATTTGAATCATGAATCATGAATTATGAAACATGAATTGAATCATGAATCATGAATCATGAATTGAATCATGAATCATGAATCATGAATTGAATCATGAATCGAATCATGAATCATGAGTTGAATCATGAATCATGAATCATGAATTGAATCATGAATTGAATTATGAATCACGAATCATAATTTGAATCATGAATCATGAATTGAATCATGAATCATAAATTGAATCATGAATCATGAATCATGAATTGAATCATGAATCGAATCATGAATCATGAATTGAATCATGAATCATGAATTGAATCATGAATCATGAATTGAATCATGAATCATGAATTGATTCATGAATCATGAATTGAATCATGAATCATGAATTGAATCATGAATCATGAATTATGAATCATGAATTGAATCATGAATCATGAATCATGAATCATGAATCATGAATCATGAATTGAATCATGAATCATGAATCATGAATTGAATCATGAATCATGAATCATGAATTGAATCATGAATTGAATCATGAATCACGAATCATGAATTGAATCATGAATCATGAATTGAATCATGAATCATGAATTGAATCATGAATCATAAATTGAATCATGAATCATGAATCATGAATTGAATCATGAATCGAATCATGAATCATGAATTGAATCATGAATCATGAATTGAATCATGAATCATGAATTGATTCATGAATCATGAATTGAATCATGAATCATGAATTGAATCATGAATCATGAATTATGAATCATGAATTGAATCATGTATCATGAATTGAATCATGAATCATGAATTGAATCATGAATCATGAATTATGAATCATGAATCGAATCATGAATCATGAATCATGAATTGAATCATGAATCATGAATTGAATCATGAATCATGAATTGAATCATGAATCATGAATTGAATCATGAATCATGAATTGATTCATGAATCATGAATTGAATCATGAATCATGAATCATGAATTGAATCATGAATCATGAATTGAATCATGAATCATGAATCATGAATTGAATCATGAATCATGAATCATGAATTGAATCTTGAATTGAATCATGAATCACGAATCATGAATTGAATCATGAATCATGAATAGAATCATGAATCATAAATTGAATCATGAATCATGAATCATGAATTGAATCATGAATCGAATCATGAATCATGAATCATGAATTGAATCATGAATCATGAGTCGAATCATGAATCTTGAATCATGAATTGAATCATGAATCATGAATCATGAATTGAATCATGAATCATGAATCATGAATTGAATCATGAATTGAATCATGAATCACGAATCATGAATTGAATCATGAATCATGAATTGAATCATGAATCATAAATTGAATCATGAATCATGAATCATGAATTGAATCATGAATCATGAATTGTATCATGAATCATGATTTGAATCATGAATCTTGAATCATGAATTGAATCATGAATCATGAATCATGAATCATGAATTGAATTATGAATCATGAATCATGAATCGAATCATGAATCATGAATCAAGAATCATGAATCGAATCTTGAATCATGAATTGAATCATGAATCATGAATCATGAATTATGAATTGAATCATGAATCATGTATCATGAATCATGAATTGAATCATGAATCATAAATCATGAATCATGAATTGAATCATGAATCATGAATCATGAATCGAATCATGAATCATGAATCGAATCATGAATCATGAATCAAGAATCATGAATCGAATCTTGAATCATGAATTAAATCATGAATAATGAATTGAATCAGGATTTGAATCATGAATTGAATCATGAATCATGAATTGAATCATGAATCATGAATTATGAATCATGAATTGAATCATGAATCATGAATTGAATCATGATTAATGAATCATGAATCGAATCATGAATCTTGAATCATGAATTGAATCATGAATCATGAATCATGAATCATGAATCGAATCATGAATCTTGAATCATGAATTGAATCATGAATCATGAATCATGAATTGAATCATGAATTGAATCATGAATCACGAATCATGAATTGAATCATGAATCATGAATTGAATCATGAATCATAAATTGAATCATGAATCATGAATTATGAATCATGAATTGAATCATGAATCATGAATTGAATCATGATTAATGAATCATGAATCGAATCATGAATCTTGAATCATGAATTGAATCATGAATCATGAATCATGAATCATGAATCGAATCATGAATCTTGAATCATGAATTGAATCATGAATCATGAATCATGAATTGAATCATGAATCGAATCATGAATCATGAATCTTGAATTGAATCATGAATCATGAATCGAATCATGAATCTTGAATCATGAATTGAATCATAAATCATGAATCATGATTAATGAATTGAATCATGAATCATGAATCATGAATTGAATCATGAATTGAATCTTGAATCATGAATCATGAATTGAATCATGAATCATGAATCATGAATTGAATCATGAATCATGAATTGAATCATGAACCATGAATCGAATCATGAATTTTGAATCATGAATTGAATCATGAATCATGAATCATGAATTGAATTATGAATCATGAATCATGAATCAACAATCACGAATCGAATCTTGAATCATGAATTGAATCATGAATCATGAATCATGAATTATGAATTGAATCATGAATCATGAATCATGAATCATGAATCATGAATTAAATCATGAATCATGAATCATGAATCGAATCATGAATCATGAATCAAGAATCATGAATCGAATCATGAATCATGAATTGAATCATGAATAATGAATTGAATCATGAATCATGAATCATGAATTGAATTATGAATCATAAATCATGAATCGAATCATGAATCATGAATTGAATCATGAATAATGAATTGAATCATGAAACATGAATCATGAATTGAATCATGAATCATAAATCATGAATCATGACATGAATCATGAATCATGAATCATAAATCGCATCATGAATCATGAATTGAATCAGGATTTGAATCATGAATTGAATCATGAATCATGAATTGAATCATGAATCATGAATCTTGAATCATGAATTGAATCAGGAATCATGAATTATGAATCATGAATTGAATCATGAATCATAATTTGAATCATGAATCATGAATTGATTAATAAATCATGAATCATGAATCGAATCATGAATCATGAATTGAATCATGAATCATGAATCATGAATTGAATCATGAATTGAATCATGTATCACGAATCATGAATTGAATCATGAATCATGAATTGAATCATGAATCATAAATTGAATCATGAATCATGAATTGAATCATGAATCGAATCATGAATCATGAATCATGAATTGAATCATGAATCATGAATTGAATCATGAATCTTGAATCATGAATTGAATCATGAATCATGAATCATGAATCATGAATTGAATTATGAATCATGAATCATGAATCGAATCATGAATCAAGAATCATGAATCGAATCTTGAATCATGAATTGAATCATGAATCATGAATCATGAATTATGAATTGAATCATGAATCATGAATCATGAATCATGAATTGAATCATGAATCATGAATCATTAATCATGAATCATGAATTGAATCATGAATCATGAATCATGAATCGAATCATGAATCATGAATCAAGAATCATGAATCGAATCATGAATCATGAATTGAATCATGAATAATGAATTGAATCATGAAACATGAATCAAGAATTGAATCATGAATCATGAATTGAATCATGAATCATAAATCATGAATCATGAATCATAAATCGAATCATGAATCATGAATTGAATCAGGAAGTGAATCATGAATCATGAATCTTGAATCATAAATCATGAATTGAATCAGGAATCATGAATTATGAATCATGAATTGAATCATGAATCATAATTTGAATCATGAATCATGAATTGATTAATGAATCATGAATCATGAATCGAATCATGAATCATGAATCATGAATTGAATCATGAATCATGAATCATGAATCATAAATCGAATCATGAATCATGAATCATAAATCGAATCATGTATCAAGAATTGAATCATGAATCATGAATCAAGAATCATGAATCGAATCTTGAATCATGAATTGAATCATGAATCATGAATTATGAATTGAATCATGAATCATGAATCATGAATCAAATCATGAATCATGAATCATGAATCGAATCATGAATCATGAATCATGAATCATGAATCATGAATTGAATCATAAATCATGAATTATGAATAATGAATTGAATCATGAATCATGAATCATGAATTGAATCATAAATCATGAATCATGAATCAAATCATGAATCATGAATCAAATCATGAATCATGAATTATGAATTAAATCATGAATCATGAATTGAATCATGAATCATGAATCATGAATCATGAATCATGAATTGAATCATGAATCATGAATCATGAATCGAATCATGAATCATGAATCATGAATTGAATCATGAATCATGAATCGTGAATTGAATCATGAATCATGAATCATGAATCATGACATGAATCATGAATTGAATCATGAATCATAAATCATGAATCGAATCATGAATCATGAATCATGAATTGAATCATGAATCATGAATCATGACATGAATCATGAATCATAAATCGAATCATGAATCATAAATTGAATCAGGATTCAAATGAATTGAATCATGTATGATGAATTGAATCATGAATCATGAATCTTGAATCATGAATCATGAATTAAATCATGAATCATGAATTATGAATCATGAATTAAATCATGAATCATGAATTGATTCATGAATCATGAATCATGAATTGAATCATGAATCATGAATCATGAATCGAATCATGAATCATGAATTGAATCATGAATCATGAATCATAAATTGAATCGTGAATTGAATCATGAATCATGAATTGAATCATGAATCATAAATTGAATCATGAATCATGAATTGAATCATGAATCATGAATCATGAATTGAATCATGAATCATGAATCATAAATTGAATCGTGAATTGAATCATGAATCATGAATCATGAATTGAATCATGAATCATGAATCATGAATCATTAATCATGAATTGAATCATGAATCATGAATTATGAATCATGAATTGATTCATGAATCATGAATCATCAATTGAATCATAAATCATGAATCATGAATCGAATCATGAATCATGAATCATGAATTGAATCATGAATCATGAATTTAATCATGAATCATGAATAATGAATCATGAATCATGAATCATGAATTGAATCATGAATCATGAATCGAATCATGAATCATGAATCATGAATTGAATCATGAATCATGCATCGAATCATGAATTATGAATAATGAATTGAATCATGAATCATGAATTGAATCATAAATCATGAATCATGAATAAAATCATGAATCATGAATCATGAATTGAATCATGAATCATGAATTAAATCATGAATCATGAATTAAATCATGAATCATGAATCATGAATCATGAATCATGAATTGAATCATGAATCATGAATCGTGAATTGAATCATGAATCATGAATCATGAACCAAATCATAAATCATGAATTATGAATCATGAATTGATTCATGAATCATGAATTATGAATCATGAATTGAATCATGAATCATGAATCATGATTTGAATCATGAATTGAATCATGAATCATGAATCATGAATTGAATCATGAATCATAAATTGAATCATGAATCATGATTAATGAATTGAATCATGAATCAAATCATGAATCATGAATCATGATTAATGAATTGAATCATGAATCAAATCATGAATCATGAATCATGAATTGAATCATGAATCATGAATCGAATCATGAATCTTGAATCATGAATTGAATCATGAATCATGAATCATGAATTGAATTATGAATCATGAATCATGAATCATGAATTGAATTATGAATATTGAATCATGAATCGAATCATGAATCATGTATCAAGAATCATGAATCGAATCTTGAATCATAAATTGAATCATGAATCATGAATCATGGATTATGAATTGAATCATGAATCATGAATCATAAATCATGAATCATGAATTGAATCATGAATTATGAATCATGAATGGAATCATGAATCATGAATCAAGAATCATGAATCGAATCATGAATCATGAATTGAATCATGAATCATGAATTGAATCATGAATCATGAATTGAATCATGAATTGAATCATGTATCACGAATCATGAATTGAATCATGAATCATGAATTGAATCATGAATCATAAATTGAATCATGAATCATGAATCATGAATTGAATCATGAATCGAATCATGAATTGAATCATGAATCATGAATTGAATCATGAATCTTGAATCATGAATTGAATCATGAATCATGAATCATGAATCATGAATTGAATTATGAATCATGAATCATGAATCGAATCATGAATCAAGAATCATGAATCGAATCTTGAATCATGAATTGAATCATGAATCATAAATCATGAATTATGAATTGAATCATGAATCATGAATCATGAATCATGAATTGAATCATGAATCATGAATCATTAATCATGAATCATGAATTGAATCATGAATCATGAATCATGATTCGAATCATGAATCATGAATCAAGAATCATGAATCGAATCATGAATCATGAATTGAATCATGAATAATGAATTGAATCATGAAACATGAATCAAGAATTGAATCATGAATCATGAATCATGAATTGAATCATGAATCATAAATCATGAATCATGACATGAATCATGAATCATGAATCATAAATCGAATCATGAATCATAAATCGAATCATAAATCATGAATTGAATCAGGAATCATGAATTATGAATCATGAATTGAATCATGAATCATATTTTGAATCATGAATCATGAATTGATTAATGAATCATGAATCATGAATCGAATCATGAATCATGAATCATGAATTGAATCATGAATCATGAATCATGAATCATAAATCGAATCATGAATCATGAATCATAAATCGAATCATGTATCAAGAATTGAATCATGAATCATGAATCAAGAATCATGAATCGAATCTTGAATCATGAATTGAATCATGAATCATGAATTATGAATTGAATCATGAATCATGAATCATGAATCAAATCATGAATCATGAATCATGAATCGAATCATGAATCATGAATCATGAATCATGAATTGAATCATAAATCATGAATTATGAATAATGAATTGAATCATGAATCATGAATCATGAATTGAATCATAAATCATGAATCATGAATCAAATCATGAATCATGAATCAAATCATGAATCATGAATTATGAATTGAATCATGAATCATGAATTGAATCATGAATCATGAATCATGAATCATGAATCATGAATTGAATCATGAATCATGAATCATGAATCGAATCATGAATCATGAATCATGAATTGAATCATGAATCATGAATCGTGAATTGAATCATGAATCATGAATCATGAATCATGACATGAATCATGAATTGAATCATGAATCATAAATCATGAATCGAATCATGAATCATGAATCATGAATTGAATCATGAATCATGAATCGTGAATTGAATCATGAATCATGAATCATGAATCATGACATGAATCATGAATCATAAATCGAATCATGAATCATAAATTGAATCAGGATTCAAATGAATTGAATCATGTATGATGAATTGAATCATGAATCATGAATCTTGAATCATGAATCATGAATTGAATCATGAATCATGAATTATGAATCATGAATTAAATCATGAATCATGAATTGATTCATGAATCATGAATCATGAATTGAATCATGAATCATGAATCGAATCATGAATCATGAATTGAATCATGAATCATGAATCATAAATTGAATCGTGAATTGAATCATGAATCATGAATTGAATCATGAATCATAAATTGAATCATGAATCATGAATTGAATCATGAATCATGAATCATGAATTGAATCATGAATCATGAATCATAAATTGAATCGTGAATTGAATCATGAATCATGAATCATGAATTGAATCATGAATCATGAATCATGAATCATGAATCATGAATTGAATCATGAATCATGAATTATGAATCATGAATTGATTCATGAATCATGAATTATCAATTGAATCATAAATCATGAATCATGAATCGAATCATGAATCATGAATCATGAATTGAATCATGAATCATGAATTTAATCATGAATCATGAATAATGAATCATGAATCATGAATTGAATCATGAATCATGAATCGAATCATGAATCATGAATCATGAATTGAATCATGAATCATGCATCGAATCATGAATTATGAATAATGAATTGAATCATGAATCATGAATCATGAATTGAATCATAAATCATGAATCATGAATAAAATCATGAATCATGAATCATGAATTGAATCATGAATCATGAATTAAATCATGAATCATGAATTAAATCATGAATCATGAATCATGAATCATGAATCATGAATCATGAATTGAATCATGAATCATGAATCGTGAATTGAATCATGAATCATGAATCATGAACCAAATCATAAATCATGAATTATGAATCATGAATTGATTCATGAATCATGAATTATGAATCATGAATTGAATCATGAATCATGAATCATGATTTGAATCATGAATTGAATCATGAATCATGAATCATGAATTGAATCATGAATCATAAATTGAATCATGAATCATGATTAATGAATTGAATCATGAATCAAATCATGAATCATGAATCATGAATTGAATCATGAATCATGAATCGAATCATGAATCTTGAATCATGAATCATGAATTGAATTATGAATCATGAATCATGAATCATGAATTGAATTATGAATATTGAATCATGAATCGAATCATGAATCATGTATCAAGAATCATGAATCGAATCTTGAATCATAAATTGAATCTTGAATCATGAATCGAATCATGAATCATGAATTGAATCATGAATAATCAATTGAATCATGAATCATGAATCATGAATGGAATCATGAATCATGAATCAAGAATCATGAATCGAATCATGAATCATGAATTGAATCATGAATAATCAATTGAATCATGAATCATGAATTGAATTATGAATCATGAATCATTAATCGAATCATGAATCATGAATTAAATCATGAAACATGAATCATGAATTGAATCATGAATCATGAATCATTAATCGAATCATGAATCTTGAATCATGAATCATGACAAGAATCATGAATCATGAATCTTAAATCGAATCATGAATCATGAAATGAATCAGGATTCAAATCATGAATTGAATCATGAATCATGAATCTTGAATCATGAATCATGAATTATGAATCATGAATTGAATCATGTATCATTAATTGAATCATGAATCATGAATTGATTAATGAATCATGAATCATGAATCATGACATGAATCATGAATCATGAATCATAAATCGAATCATGAATCATGAATTGAAGCATGAATCATGAATCATGAATGGAATCATGAATCATGAATCAAGAATCATGAATCGAATCATGAATCATGAATTGAATCATGAATCATGAATCATGAATTGAATCATGAATCATGAATCGTGAATTGAATCATGAATCATGAATCATGAATCATGAATCATGACATGAATCATGAATCATGACATGAATCATGAATCATAAATTGAATCAGGATTCAAATGAATTGAATCATGTATGATGAATTGAATCATGAATCATGAATCTCGAATCATGAATCATGAATTGAATCATGAATCATGAATTATGAATCATGAATTAAATCATGAATCATGAATTGATTCATGAATCATGAATAATGAATTGAATCATGAATCATGAATCGAATCATGAATCATGAATTGAATCATGAATCATGAATCATAAATTGAATCGTGAATTGAATCATGAATCATGAATTGAATCATGAATCATAAATTGAATCATGAATCATGAATTGAATCATGAATCATGAATCATGAATTGAATCATGAATCATGAATCATAAATTGAATCGTGAATTGAATCATGAATCATGAATCATGAATTGAATCATGAATCATGAATCATGAATCATGAATTGAATCATGAATCATGAATTATGAATCATGAATTGATTCATGAATCATGAATCATCAATTGAATCATAAATCATGAATCATGAATCGAATCATGAATCATGAATCATGAATTGAATCATGAATCATGAATTTAATCATGAATCATGAATAATGAATCATGAATCATGAATCATGAATTGAATCATGAATCATGAATCATGAATCGAATCATGAATCATGAATCATGAATTGAATCATGAATCATGAATCATGCATCGAATCATGAATTATGAATAATGAATTGAATCATGAATCATGAATCATGAATTGAATCATAAATCATGAATCATGAATAAAATCATGAATCATGAATCATGAATTGAATCATGAATCATGAATTAAATCATGAATCATGAATTAAATCATGAATCATGAATCATGAATAATGAATTGAATCATGAATCATGAATCATGAATTGAATCATGAATCATGAATCATGAACCAAATCATAAATCATGAATTATGAATCATGAATTGATTCATGAATCATGAATTATGAATCATGAATTGAATCATGAATCATGAATCATGATTTGAATCATGAATTGAATCATGAATCATGAATTGAATCATGAATCATAAATTGAATCATGAATCATGATTAATGAATTGAATCATGAATCAAATCATGAATCATGAATCATGAATTGAATCATGAATCATGAATCGAATCATGAATCTTGAATCATGAATTGAATCATGAATCATGAATCATGAATTGAATTATGAATCATGAATCATGAATCATGAATTGAATTATGAATATTGAATCATGAATCGAATCATGAATCATGTATCAAGAATCATGAATCGAATCTTGAATCATAAATTGAATCATGAATCATGAATCATGGATTATGAATTGAATCATGAATCATGAATCATAAATCATGAATCATGAATTGAATCATGAATTATGAATCATGAATGGAATCATGAATCATGAATCAAGAATCATGAATCGAATCATGAATCATGAATTGAATCATGAATCATGAATTGAATCATGAATCATGAATCATGAATTGAATCATGAATTGAATCATGTATCACGAATCATGAATTGAATCATGAATCATGAATTGAATCATGAATCATAAATTGAATCATGAATCATGAATCATGAATTGAATCATGAATCGAATCATGAATCATGAATCATGAATTGAATCATGAATCATGAATTGAATCATGAATCTTGAATCATGAATTGAATCATGAATCATGAATCATGAATCATGAATTGAATTATGAATCATGAATCATGAATCGAATCATGAATCAAGAATCATGAATCGAATCTTGAATCATGAATTGAATCATGAATCATGAATCATGAATTATGAATTGAATCATGAATCATGAATCATGAATCATGAATTGAATCATGAATCATGAATCATTAATCATGAATCATGAATTGAATCATGAATCATGAATCATGAATCGAATCATGAATCATGAATCAAGAATCATGAATCGAATCATGAATCATGAATTGAATCATGAATAATGAATTGAATCATGAAACATGAATCAAGAATTGAATCATGAATCATGAATCATGAATTGAATCATGAATCATAAATCATGAATCATGACATGAATCATGAATCATGAATCATAAATCGAATCATGAATCATGAATTGAATCAGGATTCGAATCATGAATTGAATCATGAAGTGAATCATGAATCATGAATCTTGAATCATAAATCATGAATTGAATCAGGAATCATGAATTATGAATCATGAATTGAATCATGAATCATAATTTGAATCATGAATCATGAATTGATTAATGAATCATGAATCATAAATCGAATCATGAATCATGAATCATGAATTGAATCATGAATCATGAATCATAAATCGAATCATGAATCATGAATCATAAATCGAATCATGTATCAAGAATTGAATCATGAATCATGAATCAAGAATCATAAATCGAATCTTGAATCATGAATTGAATCATGAATCATGAATTATGAATTGAATCATGAATCATGAATCATGAATCAAATCATGAATCATGAATCATGAATCGAATCATGAATCATGAATCATGAATCATGAATTGAATCATAAATCATGAATTATGAATAATGAATTGAATCATGAATCATGAATCATGAATTGAATCATAAATCATGAATCATGAATCAAATCATGAATCATGAATCAAATCATGAATCATGAATTATGAATTGAATCATGAATCATGAATTGAATCATGAATCATGAATCATGAATCATGAATCATGAATTGAATCATGAATCATGAATCATGAATCGAATCATGAATCATGAATCATGAATTGAATCATGAATCATGAATCGTGAATTGAATCATGAATCATGAATCATGAATCATGACATGAATCATGAATTGAATCATGAATCATAAATCATGAATCGAATCATGAATCATGAATCATGAATTGAATCATGAATCGTGAATTGAATCATGAATCATGAATCATGACATGAATCATGAATCATGAATCATGACATGAATCATGAATCATAAATCGAATCATGAATCATAAATTGAATCAGGATTCAAATGAATTGAATCATGTATGATGAATTGAATCATGAATCATGAATCTTGAATCATGAATTGAATCATGAATCATGAATTATGAATCATGAATTAAATCATGAATCATGAATTGATTCATGAATCATGAATCATGAATTGAATCATGAATCATGAATCATGAATCGAATCATGAATCATGAATTGAATCATGAATCATGAATCATAAATTGAATCGTGAATTGAATCATGAATCATGAATTGAATCATGAATCATAAATTGAATCATGAATCATGAATTGAATCATGAATCATGAATCATGAATTGAATCATGAATCATGAATCATAAATTGAATCGTGAATTGAATCATGAATCATGAATCATGAATTGAATCATGAATCATGAATCATGAATCATGAATCATGAATTGAATCATGAATCATGAATTATGAATCATGAATTGATTCATGAATCATGAATCATCAATTGAATCATAAATCATGAATCATGAATCGAATCATGAATCATGAATCATGAATTGAATCATGAATCATGAATTTAATCATGAATCATGAATAATGAATCATGAATCATGAATCATGAATTGAATCATGAATCATGAATCATGAATCGAATCATGAATCATGAATCATGAATTGAATCATGAATCATGAATCATGCATCGAATCATGAATTATGAATAATGAATTGAATCATGAATCATGAATCATGAATTGAATCATAAATCATGAATCATGAATAAAATCATGAATCATGAATCATGAATTGAATCATGAATCATGAATTAAATCATGAATCATGAATTAAATCATGAATCATGAATCATGAATCATGAATTGAATCATGAATCATGAATCGTGAATTGAATCATGAATCATGAATCATGAACCAAATCATAAATCATGAATTATGAATCATGAATTGATTCATGAATCATGAATTATGAATTGAATCATGAATCATAAATTGAATCATGAATCATGATTAATGAATTGAATCATGAATCAAATCATGAATCATGAATCATGAATTGAATCATGAATCATGAATCGAATCATGAATCTTGAATCATGAATTGAATCATGAATCATGAATCATGAATTGAATTATGAATCATGAATCATGAATCATGAATTGAATTATGAATATTGAATCATGAATCGAATCATGAATCATGTATCAAGAATCATGAATCGAATCTTGAATCATAAATTGAATCATGAATCATGAATCAAGAATCATGAATCGAATCATGAATCATGAATTGAATCATGAATAATCAATTGAATCATGAATAATGAATCATGAATGGAATCATGAATCATGAATCAAGAATCATGAATCGAATCATGAATCATGAATTGAATCATGAATAATCAATTGAATCATGAATCATGAATCATGAATTGAATTATGAATCATGAATCATTAATCGAATCATGAATCATGAATTAAATCATGAAACATGAATCATGAATTGAATCATGAATCATGAATCATTAATCGAATCATGAATCTTGAATCATGAATCATGACAAGAATCATGAATCATGAATCTTAAATCGAATCATGAATCATGAAATGAATCAGGATTTAAATCATGAATTGAATCATGAATCATGAATCTTGAATCATGAATCATGAATTGAATCATGAATTATGAATCATGAATTGAATCATGTATCATTAATTGAATCATGAATCATGAATTGATTAATGAATCATGAATCATGAATCATGACATGAATCATGAATCATGAATCATAAATCGAATCATGAATTATGAATTGAAGCATGAATCATGAATCATGAATGGAATCATGAATCATGAATCAAGAATCATGAATCGAATCATGAATCGTGAATTGAATCATGAATCATGAATCGTGAATTGAATCATGAATCATGAATCATGAATCATGACATGAATCATGAATCATAAATCGAATCATGAATCATAAATTGAATCAGGATTCGAATCATGAATTGAATCATGTATGATGAATTGAATCATGAATCATGAATCTTGAATCATGAATCATGAATTGAATCATGAATCATGAATTATGAATCATGAATTAAATCATGAATCATGAATTGAATCATGAATCATGAATCATGAATTGAATCATGAATCATGAATCATGAATCGAATCATGAATCATGAATCATGAATTGAATCATGAATCATGAATTTAATCATGAATCATAAATAATGAATCATGAATCATGAATCATGAATCATGAATCATGAATCGAATCATGAATCATGAATCATGAATTGAATCATGAATCATGAATCATGAATTGAATCATGAATCATGAATCATGAATTGAATCATGAATCATGAATTATGAATAATGAATTGAATCATGAATCATGAATCATGAATTGAATCATAAATCATGAATCATGAATCAAATCATGAATCATGAATCATGAATTGAATCATGAATCATGAATTGAATCATGAATCATGAATCATGGATCATGAATCATGAATCGAATCATGAATCATGAATCATGAATTGAATCATGAATCATAAATCATGAATTGAATCATGAATCATGAATCATGAATTGAATCATGAATAATGAATCATCAACCATATCATAAATCATGAATTATGAATCATGAATTGATTCATGAATCATGAATTATGAATCATGAATTGAATCATGAATCATGAATTGAATCATGAATTGAATCATGAATCATGAATCATAAATTGAATCATGAATCATAAATTAAATCATGAATCATGAATCATGAATTGAATCATGAATCAAATCATGAATCATGAATCATGAATTGAATCATGAATCATGAATCATGAATCATGAATTGAATCATGAATCATGAATCATGAATCGAATCATGAATCATGAATCATGAATCATGAATTGAATCATGAATCATGAATCATCAACCAAATCATAAATCATGAATTATGAATCATGAATTGATTCATGAATCATGAATTATAAATCATGAATTGAATCATGAATCATGAATCATGAATTGAATCATGAATTGAATCATGAATCATGAATCATGAATTGAATCATGAATCATAAATTAAATCATGAATCATGAATCATGAATTGAATCATGAATCAAATCATGAATCATGAATCATGAATTGAATCATGAATCATGAATTGAATCATGAATAATGAATTGAATCATGAATCATGAATCATGAATTGAATTATGAATCATGAATCATTAATCGAATCATGAATCATGAATTAAATCATGAAACATGAATCATGAATTGAATCATGAATCATGAATCATGAATTGAATCATGAATCTTGAATCATGAATCATGACAAGAATCATGAATCATGAATCATAAATCGAATCATGAATCATGAAATGAATCAGGATTCAAATCATGAATTGAATCATGAATCATGAATCTTGAAACATGAATCATGAATTGAATCATGAATTATGAATCATGAATTGAATCATGTATCATGAATTGAATCATGAATCATGAATTGATTAATGAATCATGAATCATGAATCATGACATGAATCATGAATCATGAATCATAAATCGAATCATGAATCATGAATTGAAGCACGAATCATGAATCATGAATGGAATCATGAATCATGAATCAAGAATCATGAATCGAATCATGAATCATGAATTGAATCATGAATCATAATTCGTGAATTGAATCATGAATCATGAATCATGAATCATGACATGAATCATGAATCATAAATCGAATCATGAATCATAAATTGAATCAGGATTCGAATCATGAATTGAATCATGTATGATGAATTGAATCATGAATCATGAATCTTGAATCATGAATCATGAATTGAATCATGAATCATGAATTATGAATCATGAATTAAATCATGAATCATGAATTGAATCATGAATCATGAATCATGAATTGAATCATGAATCATGAATTTAATCATGAATCATAAATAATGAATCATGAATCATGAATTGAATCATGAATCATGAATCATGAATTGAATCATGAATCATGAATCATGAATTGAATCATGAATCATGAATCATGAATCATGAATTGAATCATGAATCATGAATTATGAATAATGAATTGAATCATGAATCATGAATCATGAATTAAATCATAAACCATGAATCATGAATCAAATCATGAATCATGAATCATGAATTGAATCATGAATCATGAATTGAATCATGAATCATGAATCATGAATCATCAACCAAATCATAAATCATGAATTATGAATCATGAATTGATTCATGAATCATGAATTATGAATCATGAATTGAATCATGAATCATGAATCATGAATTGAATCATGAATTGAATCATGAATCATGAATCATGAATTGAATCATGAATCATAAATTAAATCATAATTCATGAATCATGAATTGAATCATGAATCAAATCATGAATCATGAATCATGAATCATGAATTGAATCATGAATCATGAATTGAATCATGAATCATGAATCGAATCATGAATCATGAATCATGAATCATGAATTTAATCATGAATCATGAATCATCAACCAAATCATAAATCATGAATTATGAATCATGAATTGATTCATGAATCATGAATCATGAATTGAATCATGAATTGAATCATGAATCATGAATCATGAATTGAATCATGAATCATAAATTAAATCATGAATCATGAATCATGAATTGAATCATGAATCAAATCATGAATCATGAATTGAATTATGAATCATGAATCATGAATCGAATCATGAATCATGTATCAAGAATCATGAATCGAATCTTGAATCATGAATTGAATCATGAATCATGAATCATGAATTAAATCATGAAACATGAATCATGAATCATGAATCTTGAATCATGAATCATGAATTGAATCATGAATCTTGAATCATAAATCGAATCATGAATCATGAAATTAATCAGGATTCGAATCATGAATTGAATCATGAATCATGAATTGAATCATGAATTATGAATCATGAATTGAATCATGTATCATGAATTGAATCATGAATCATGATTTGAATCATGAATCATGAATTATGAATCATGAATTGAATCATGAATCATGAATTGAATCATGAATCGAATCATGAATCATGAGTTGAATCATGAATCATGAATCATGAATTGAATCATGAATTGAATCATGAATCACGAATCATGAATTGAATCATGAATCATGAATTGAATCATGAATCATAAATTGAATCATGAATCATGAATCATGAATTGAATCATGAATCGAATCATGAATCATGAATTGAATCATGAATCATGAATTGAATCATGAATCATGAATTGATTCATGAATCATGAATTGAATCATGAATCATGAATTGAATCATGAATCATGAATTATGAATCATGAATTGAATCATGAATCATGAATCATGAATTGATTCATGAATCATGAATCATGAATCATGAATTGAATCATGAATCATGAATCATGAATTGAATCATGAATCAAGAATCATGAATTGAATCATGAATTGAATCATGAATCACGAATCATGAATTGAATCATGAATCATGAATTGAATCATGAATCATAAATTGAATCATGAATCATGAATCATGAATTGAATCATGAATCGAATCATGAATCATGAATCATGAATTGAATCATGAATCATGAATTGAATCATGAATCATGAATTGATTCATGAATCATGAATTGAATCATGAATCATGAATTGATTCATGAATCATGAATTGAATCATGAATCATGAATTGAATCATGAATCATGAATTATGAATCATGAATTGAATCATGTATCATGAATTGAATCATGAATCATGAATTGAATCATGAATCATGAATTATGAATCATGAATCGAATCATGAATCATGAATCATGAATTGAATCATGAATCATGAATTGAATCATGAATCATGAATTGATTAATGAATCATGAATTGAATCATGAATCATGAATTGAATCATGAATCATGAATTATGAATCATGAATTGAATCATGAATCATGAATCATGAATTGAATCATGAATCATGAATTGAATCATGAATCATGAATCATGAATTGAATCATGAATTGAATCATGAATCACGAATCATGAATTGAATCATGAATCATGAATTGAATCATGAATCATAAATTGAATCATGAATCATGAATCATGAATTGAATCATGAATCGAATCATGAATCATGAATCATGAATTGAATCATGAATCATGAATTGAATCATGAATCATGAATTGAATCATGAATCATGAATTGATTCATGAATCATGAATTGAATCATGAATCATGAATTGATTCATGAATCATGAATTGAATCATGAATCATGAATTGAATCATGAATCATGAATTATGAATCATGAATTGAATCATGTATCATGAATTGAATCATGAATCATGAATTGAATCATGAATCATGAATTATGAATCATGAATCGAATCATGAATCATGAATCATGAATTGAATCATGAATCATGAATTGAATCATGAATCATGAATTGATTAATGAATCATGAATTGAATCATGAATCATGAATTGAATCATGAATCATGAATTATGAATCATGAATTGAATCATGAATCATGAATCATGAATTGAATCATGAATCATGAATTGAATCATGAATCATGAATCATGAATTGAATCATGAATTGAATCATGAATCACGAATCATGAATTGAATCATGAATCATGAATTGAATCATGAATCATAAATTGAATCATGAATCATGAATCATGAATTGAATCATGAATCGAATCATGAATCATGAATCATGAATTGAATCATGAATCATGAGTCGAATCATGAATCTTGAATCATGAATTGAATCATGATTAATGAATCATGAATCATGAATTGAATCATGAATCATGAATCATGAATTGAATCATGAATTGAATCATGAATCACGAATCATGAATTGAATCATGAATCATGAATTGAATCATGAATCATGAATCGAATCATGAATCATGAATCAAGAATCATGAATCGAATCATGAATCATGAATTAAATCATGAATAATGAATTGAATCAGGATTCGAATCATGAATTGAATCATGAATCATGAATTGAATCATGAATCATGAATTATGAATCATGAATTGAATCATGAATCATGAATTAAATCATGATTAATGAATCATGAATCGAATCATGAATCTTGAATCATGAATTGAATCATGAATCATGAATCATGAATCGAATCATGAATCTTGAATCATGAATTGAATCATGAATCATGAATCATGAATTGAATCATGAATTGAATCATGAATCACGAATCATGAATTGAATCATGAATCATGAATTGAATCATGAATCATAAATTGAATCATGAATCATGAATTATGAATCATGAATTGAATCATGAATCATGAATTGAATCATGATTAATGAATCATGAATCGAATCATGAATCTTGAATCATGAATTGAATCATGAATCATGAATCATGAATCATGAATCGAATCATGAATCTTGAATCATGAATTGAATCATGAATCATGAATCATAAATCATGAATTGAATCATGAATCATGAATCGAATCATGAATCTTGAATCATGAATTGAATCATAAATCATGAATCATGATTAATGAATTGAATCATGAATCATGAATTGAATCACGAATTGAATCTTGAATCACGAATCATGAATTGAATCATGAATCATGAATTGAATCATGAATCATAAATTGAATCATGAATCATGAATCATGAATTGAATCATGAATCATGAATTGAATCATGAACCATGAATCGAATCATGAATCTTGAATCATGAATTGAATCATGAATCATGAATCATGAATCATGAATTGAATTATGAATCATGAATCATGAATCAACAATCATGAATCGAATCTTGAATCATGAATTGAATCATGAATCATGAATCATGAATTATGAATTGAATCATGAATCATGAATCATGAATTGAATCATGAATCATGAATCGAATCATGAATCATGAATCAAGAATCATGAATCGAATCATGAATCATGAATTGAATCATGAATAATGAATTGAATCATGAATCATGAATCATGAATTGAATTATGAATCATAAATCATGAATCGAATCATGAATCATGAATCATGAATTGAATCATGAAACATGAATCATGAATTGAATCATGAAACATGAATCATGAATTGAATCATGAATCATAAATCATGAATCATGACATGAATCATGAATCATGAATCATAAATCGCATCATGAATCATGAATTGAATCAGGATTTGAATCATGAATTGAATCATGAATCATGAATTGAATCATGAATCATGAATCTTGAATCATGAATCATAATTTGAATCATAAATCATGAATTGATTAATAAATCATGAATCATGAATCGAATCATGAATCATGAATTGAATCATGAATCATGAATTGAATCATGAATCATGAATCATGAATTGAATCATGAATTGAATCATGTATCACGAATCATGAATTGAATCATGAATCATGAATTGAATCATGAATCATAAATTGAATCATGAATCATGAATCATGAATTGAATCATGAATCGAATCATGAATCATGAATCAAGAATTGAATCATGAATCATGAATTGAATCATGAATCTTGAATCATGAATTGAATCATGAATCATGAATCATGAATTGAATTATGAATCATGAATCATGAATCGAATCATGAATCAAGAATCATGAATCGAATCTTGAATCATGAATTGAATCATGAATCATGAATCATGAATCATGAATTATGAATTGAATCATGAATCATGAATCATGAATCATGAATTGAATCATGAATCAGGAATCATTAATCATGAATCATGAATTGAATCATGAATCATGAATCATGAATCGAATCATGAATCATGAATCAAGAATCATGAATCGAATCATGAATCATGAATTGAATCATGAATAATGAATTGAATCATGAAACATGAATCAAGAATTGAATCATGAATCATGAATCATGAATTGAATCATGAATCATAAATCATGAATCATGACATGAATCATGAATCATGAATCATAAATCGAATCATGAATCATGAATTGAATCAGGATTCGAATCATGAATTGAATCATGAAGTGAATCATGAATCATGAATCTTGAATCATAAATCATGAATTGAATCAGGAATCATGAATTATGAATCATGAATTGAATCATGAATCATAATTTGAATCATGAATCATGAATTGATTAATGAATCATGAATCATGAATCGAATCATGAATCATGAATCATGAATTGAATCATGAATCATGAATCATGAATCATGAATCATAAATCGAATCATGAATTATGAATCATAAATCGAATCATGTATCAAGAATTGAATCATGAATCATGAATCAAGAATCATGAATCGAATCTTGAATCATGAATTGAATCATGAATCATGAATTATGAATTGAATCATGAATCATGAATCATGAATTGAATCATGAATCATAAATCATGAATCATGAATTGAATCATGAATCATGAATCATGAATCGAATCATGAATCATGAATCGAATCATGAATCATGAATCAAGAATCATGAATCGAATCATGAATCATGAATTAAATCATGAATAATGAATTGAATCAGGATTCGAATCATGAATTGAATCATGAATCATGAATTGAATCATGAATCATGAATTATGAATCATGAATTGAATCATGAATCATGAATTGAATCATGATTAATGAATCATGAATCGAATCATGAATCTTGAATCATGAATTGAATCATGAATCATGAATCGAATCATGAATCTTGAATCATGAATTGAATCATGAATCATGAATCATGAATCATGAATTGAATCATGAATTGAATCATGAATCACGATTCATGAATTGAATCATGAATCATGAATTGAATCATGAATCATAAATTGAATCATGAATCATGAATTATGAATCATGAATTGAATCATGAATCATGAATTGAATCATGATTAATGAATCATGAATCGAATCATGAATCTTGAATCATGAATTGAATCATGAATCATGAATCATGAATTGAATCATGAATTGAATCATGAATCACGAATCATGAATTGAATCATGAATCATGAATTGAATCATGAATCATAAATTGAATCATGAATCATGAATCATGAATTGAATCATGAATCATGAATTGAATCATGAACCATGAATCGAATCATGAATCTTGAATCATGAATTGAATCATGAATCATGAATCATGAATCATGAATTGAATTATGAATCATGAATCATGAATCAACAATCATGAATCGAATCTTGAATCATGAATTGAATCATGAATCATGAATCATGAATTATGAATTGAATCATGAATCATGAATCATGAATTGAATCATGAATCATGAATCGAATCATGAATCATGAATCAAGAATCATGAATCGAATCATGAATCATGAATTGAATCATGAATAATGAATTGAATCATGAATCATGAATCATGAATTGAATTATGAATCATAAATCATGAATCGAATCATGAATCATGAATCATGAATTGAATCATGAAACATGAATCATGAATTGAATCATGAAACATGAATCATGAATTGAATCATGAATCATAAATCATGAATCATGACATGAATCATGAATCATGAATCATAAATCGCATCATGAATCATGAATTGAATCAGGATTTGAATCATGAATTGAATCATGAATCATGAATTGAATCATGAATCATGAATCTTGAATCATGAATCATAATTTGAATCATAAATCATGAATTGATTAATAAATCATGAATCATGAATCGAATCATGAATCATGAATTGAATCATGAATCATGAATTGAATCATGAATCATGAATCATGAATTGAATCATGAATTGAATCATGTATCACGAATCATGAATTGAATCATGAATCATGAATTGAATCATGAATCATAAATTGAATCATGAATCATGAATCATGAATTGAATCATGAATCAAATCATGAATCATGAATCATGAATTGAATCATGAATCATGAATTGAATCATGAATCTTGAATCATGAATTGAATCATGAATCATGAATCATGAATTGAATTATGAATCATGAATCATGAATCGAATCATGAATCAAGAATCATGAATCGAATCTTGAATCATGAATTGAATCATGAATCATGAATCATGAATCATGAATTATGAATTGAATCATGAATCATGAATCATGAATCATGAATTGAATCATGAATCAGGAATCATTAATCATGAATCATGAATTGAATCATGAATCATGAATCATGAATCGAATCATGAATCATGAATCAAGAATCATGAATCGAATCATGAATCATGAATTGAATCATGAATAATGAATTGAATCATGAAACATGAATCAAGAATTGAATCATGAATCATGAATCATGAATTGAATCATGAATCATAAATCATGAATCATGACATGAATCATGAATCATGAATCATAAATCGAATCATGAATCATGAATTGAATCAGGATTCGAATCATGAATTGAATCATGAAGTGAATCATGAATCATGAATCTTGAATCATAAATCATGAATTGAATCAGGAATCATGAATTATGAATCATGAATTGAATCATGAATCATAATTTGAATCATGAATCATGAATTGATTAATGAATCATGAATCATGAATCGAATCATGAATCATGAATCATGAATTGAATCATGAATCATGAATCATGAATCATGAATCATAAATCGAATCATGAATTATGAATCATAAATCGAATCATGTATCAAGAATTGAATCATGAATCATGAATCAAGAATCATGAATCGAATCTTGAATCATGAATTGAATCATGAATCATGAATTATGAATTGAATCATGAATCATG
The DNA here is from genome assembly GCF_038048845.1 of Mixophyes fleayi. Taxonomy (NCBI): domain Eukaryota; kingdom Metazoa; phylum Chordata; class Amphibia; order Anura; family Limnodynastidae; genus Mixophyes; species Mixophyes fleayi. The sequence goes on from NW_027448267.1 coordinate 343,105, forward strand.
AATCATGAATTGAATCATGAATCATAAATCATGAATCATGAATTGAATCATGAATCATGAATCATGAATCGAATCATGAATCATGAATCGAATCATGAATCATGAATCAAGAATCATGAATCGAATCATGAATCATGAATTAAATCATGAATAATGAATTGAATCAGGATTCGAATCATGAATTGAATCATGAATCATGAATTGAATCATGAATCATGAATTATGAATCATGAATTGAATCATGAATCATGAATTGAATCATGATTAATGAATCATGAATCGAATCATGAATCTTGAATCATGAATTGAATCATGAATCATGAATCGAATCATGAATCTTGAATCATGAATTGAATCATGAATCATGAATCATGAATCATGAATTGAATCATGAATTGAATCATGAATCACGATTCATGAATTGAATCATGAATCATAAATTGAATCATGAATCATGAATTATGAATCATGAATTGAATCATGAATCATGAATTGAATCATGATTAATGAATCATGAATCGAATCATGAATCTTGAATCATGAATTGAATCATGAATCATGAATCATGAATCGAATCATGAATCTTGAATCATGAATTGAATCATGAATCATGAATCATGAATTGAATCATGAATCGAATCATGAATCATGAATCATGAATTGAATCATGAATCATGAATCGATTAATGAATCTTAAATCATGAATTGAATCATAAATCATGAATCATGATTAATGAATTGAATCATGAATCATGAATCATGAATTGAATCATGAATTGAATCTTGAATCACGAATCATGAATTGAATCATGAATCATGAATTGAATCATGAATCATAAATTGAATCATGAATCATGAATTGAATCATGAATCATGAATTGAATCATGAACCATGAATCGAATCATGAATCTTGAATCATGAATTGAATCATGGATCATGAATCATGAATTGAATTATGAATCATGAATCATGAATCAACAATCATGAATCGAATCTTGAATCATGAATTGAATCATGAATCATGAATTATGAATTGAATCATGAATCATGAATCATGAATCATGAATTGAATCATGAATCATGAATTATGAATCATGAATCAAGAATTGAATCATGAATCATGAATCATGAATCGAATCATGAATCATGAATCAAGAATCATGAATCGAATCATGAATCATGAATTGAATCATGAATAATGAATTGAATCATGAATCATGAATCATGAATTGAATTATGAATCATAAATCATGAATCGAATCATGAATCATGAATCATGAATCATGAATTGAATCATGAAACATGAATCATGAATTGAATCATGAATCATGAATCATGAATTGAATCATGAATCATAAATCATGAATCATGACATGAATCATGAATCATGAATCATAAATCACATCATGAATCATGAATTGAATCAGGATTTGAATCATGAATTGAATCATGAATCATGAATTGAATCATGAATCATGAATCTTGAATCATGAATCATGAATTGAATCAGGAATCATGAATTATGAATCATGAATTGAATCATGAATCATAATTTGAATCATGAATCATGAATTGATTAATAAATCATGAATCATGAATCGAATCATGAATCATGAATTGAATCATGAATCATGAATCATGAATTGAATCATGTATCACGAATCATGAATTGAATCATGAATCATGAATTGAATCATGAATCATAAATTGAATCATGAATCATGAATTGAATCATGAATCGAATCATGAATCATGAATCATGAATTGAATCATGTATCATGAATTGAATCATGAATCTTGAATCATGAATTGAATCATGAATCATGAATCATGAATCATGAATTGAATTATGAATCATGAATCATGAATCGAATCATGAATCAAGAATCATGAATCGAATCTTGAATCATGAATTAAATCATGAATCATGAATCATGAATTATGAATTGAATCATGAATCATGAATCATGAATCATGAATTGAATCATGAATCATGAATCATTAATCATGAATCATGAATTGAATCATGAATCATGAATTATGAATCGAATCATGAATCATGAATCAAGAATCATGAATCGAATCATGAATCATGAATTGAATCAGGATTCGAATCATGAATTGAATCATGAAGTGAATCATGAATCATGAATCTTGAATCATAAATCATGAATTGAATCAGGAATCATGAATTATGAATCATGAATTGAATCATGAATCATAATTTGAATCATGAATCATGAATTGATTAATGAATCATGAATCATGAATCGAATCATGAATCATGAATCATAAATTGAATCATGAATCATGAATCATGAATCATAAATCGAATCATGAATTATGAATCATAAATCGAATCATGTATCAAGAATTGAATCATGAATCATGAATCAAGAATCATGAATCGAATCTTGAATCATGAATTGAATCATGAATCATGAATTATGAATTGAATCATGAATCATGAATCATGAATCATGAATTGAATCATGAATCATAAATCATGAATCATGAATTGAATCATGAATCATGAATCATGAATCGAATCATGAATCATGAATCGAATCATGAATCATGAATCAAGAATCATGAATCGAATCATGAATCATGAATTAAATCATGAATAATGAATTGAATCAGGATTCGAATCATGAATTGAATCATGAATCATGAATTGAATCATGAATCATGAATTATGAATCATGAATTGAATCATGAATCTTGAATCATGAATTGAATCATGAATCATGAATCGAATCATGAATCTTGAATCATGAATTGAATCATGAATCATGAATCATGAATCATGAATTGAATCATGAATTGAATCATGAATCACGAATCATGAATTGAATCATGAATCATGAATTGAATCATGAATCATAAATTGAATCATGAATCATGAATTATGAATCATGAATTGAATCATGAATCATGAATTGAATCATGATTAATGAATCATGAATCGAATCATGAATCTTGAATCATGAATTGAATCATGAATCATGAATCATGAATCGAATCATGAATCTTGAATCATGAATTGAATCATGAATCATGAATCATGAATCATGAATTGAATCATGAATCGAATCATGAATCATGAATCATGAATTGAATCATGAATCATGAATCGATTAATGAATCTTAAATCATGAATTGAATCATAAATCATGAATCATGATTAATGAATTGAATCATGAATCATGAATCATGAATTGAATCATGAATTGAATCTTGAATCACGAATCATGAATTGAATCATGAATCATGAATTGAATCATGAATCATAAATTGAATCATGAATCATGAATTGAATCATGAATCATGAATTGAATCATGAACCATGAATCGAATCATGAATCTTGAATCATGAATTGAATCATGAATCATGAATCATGAATTGAATTATGAATCATGAATTATGAATCAACAATCATGAATCGAATCTTGAATCATGAATTGAATCATGAATCATGAATTATGAATTGAATCATGAATCATGAATCATGAATCATGAATTGAATCATGAATCATGAATTATGAATCATGAATCAAGAATTGAATCATGAATCATGAATCATGAATCGAATCATGAATCATGAATCAAGAATCATGAATCGAATCATGAATCATGAATTGAATCATGAATAATGAATTGAATCATGAATCATGAATCATGAATTGAATTATGAATCATAAATCATGAATCGAATCATGAATCATGAATCATGAATCATGAATTGAATCATGAAACATGAATCATGAATTGAATCATGAATCATGAATCATGAATTGAATCATGAATCATAAATCATGAATCATGACATGAATCATGAATCATGAATCATAAATCGCATCATGAATCATGAATTGAATCAGGATTTGAATCATGAATTGAATCATGAATCATGAATTGAATCATGAATCATGAATCTTGAATCATGAATCATGAATTGAATCAGGAATCATGAATTATGAATCATGAATTGAATCATGAATCATAATTTGAATCATGAATCATGAATTGATTAATAAATCATGAATCATGAATCGAATCATGAATCATGAATTGAATCATGAATCATGAATCATGAATCATGAATTGAATCATGAATTGAATCATGTATCACGAATCATGAATTGAATCATGAATCATGAATTGAATCATGAATCATAAATTGAATCATGAATCATGAATCATGAATTGAATCATGAATCGAATCATGAATCATGAATCATGAATTGAATCATGTATCATGAATTGAATCATGAATCTTGAATCATGAATTGAATCATGAATCATGAATCATGAATCATGAATTGAATTATGAATCATGAATCATGAATCGAATCATGAATCAAGAATCATGAATCGAATCTTGAATCATGAATTGAATCATGAATCATGAATCATGAATTATGAATTGAATCATGAATCATGAATCATGAATCATGAATTGAATCATGAATCATGAATCATTAATCATGAATCATGAATTGAATCATGAATCATGAATTATGAATCGAATCATGAATCATGAATCAAGAATCATGAATCGAATCATGAATCATGAATTGAATCATGAACAATGAATTGAATCATGAAACATGAATCAAGAATTGAATCATGAATCATGAATCATGACATGAATCATGAATCATGAATCATAAATCGAATCATGAATCATGAATTGAATCAGGATTCGAATCATGAATTGAATCATGAAGTGAATCATGAATCATGAATCTTGAATCATAAATCATGAATTGAATCAGGAATCATGAATTATGAATCATGAATTGAATCATGAATCATAATTTGAATCATGAATCATGAATTGATTAATGAATCATGAATCATGAATCGAATCATGAATCATGAATCATAAATCGAATCATGAATCATGAATCATAAATCGAATCATGTATCAAGAATTGAATCATGAATCTTGAATCATGAATTATGAAATGAATCATGAATCATGAATTATGAATCATGAATTGAATCATGAATCATAAATTGAATCATGAATCATGAATCATGAATTGAATCATGAATCATGAATCATGAATCATGACATGAATCATGAATCATGACATGAATCATGAATCATGAATTGAATCAGGATTCGAATCATGAATTGAATCATGAATCATGAATTGAATCATGAATCATGAATTGAATCATGAATCATGAATTATGAATCATGAATTGAATCATGAATCATGAATTGAATCATGAATCATGAATCATGAATTGAATCATGAATCATGAATCATGAATTGAATCATGAATCATGAATTGAATCATCAATCATGAATTGAATCATGAATCATGAATTGAATCATGAATCATGAATTATGAATCATGAATTGAATCATGAATCATAATTTGAATCATGAATCATGAATTGATTAATGAATCATGAATTGATTAATGAACCATGAATCATGAATCGAATCATGAATCATGAATTGCATCATGAATCATGAATTGAATCATGAATCATGAATCATGAATTGAATCATGAATTGAATCATGTATCATGAATCATGAATTGAATCATGAATCATAAATTGAATCATGAATCATAAATTGAATCATGAATCATGAATCATGAATTGAATCATGAATCGAATCATGAATCATGAATTGAATCATGAATCATGAATTGAAACATGAATCTTGAATCATGAATTGAATCATGAATAATGAATCATGAATCATGAATTGAATTATGAATCATGAATCATGAATCGAATCATGAATCAAGAATCATGAATCGAATCTTGAATCATGAATTGAATCATGAATCATGAATCATGAATTATGAATTGAGTCATGAATCATGAATCATGAATCATGAATTGAATCATGAATCATGAATCATGAATCATGAATTGAATCATGAATCATGAATCATGAATCGAATCATGAATCATGAATCAAGAATCATGAATCGAATCATGAATCATGAATTGAATCATGAATAATGAATTGAATCATGAATCATGAATCATGAATTGAATTATGAATCATGAATCATGAATCGAATCATGAATCATGAATCATGAATCATGAATTGAATCATGAAACATGAATCAAGAATTGAATCATGAATCATGAATTGAATCATGAATCATAAATCATGAATCATGACATGAATCATGAATCATGAATCATAAATCGAATCATGAATCATGAATTGAATCAGGATTCGAATCATGAATTGAATCATGAATTGAATCATGAATCTTGAATCATAAATCATGAATTGAATCATGAATCATGAATTGAATCATGAACCATGAATCGAATCATGAATCTTGAATCATGAATTGAATCATGAATCATGAATCATGAATTGAATTATGAATCATGAATTATGAATCAACAATCATGAATCGAATCTTGAATCATGAATTGAATCATGAATCATGAATTATGAATTGAATCATGAATCATGAATCATGAATCATGAATTGAATCATGAATCATGAATTATGAATCATGAATCAAGAATTGAATCATGAATCATGAATCATGAATCGAATCATGAATCATGAATCAAGAATCATGAATCGAATCATGAATCATGAATTGAATCATGAATAATGAATTGAATCATGAATCATGAATCATGAATTGAATTATGAATCATAAATCATGAATCGAATCATGAATCATGAATCATGAATCATGAATTGAATCATGAAACATGAATCATGAATTGAATCATGAATCATGAATCATGAATTGAATCATGAATCATAAATCATGAATCATGACATGAATCATGAATCATGAATCATAAATCGCATCATGAATCATGAATTGAATCAGGATTTGAATCATGAATTGAATCATGAATCATGAATTGAATCATGAATCATGAATCTTGAATCATGAATCATGAATTGAATCAGGAATCATGAATTATGAATCATGAATTGAATCATGAATCATAATTTGAATCATGAATCATGAATTGATTAATAAATCATGAATCATGAATCGAATCATGAATCATGAATTGAATCATGAATCATGAATCATGAATCATGAATTGAATCATGAATTGAATCATGTATCACGAATCATGAATTGAATCATGAATCATGAATTGAATCATGAATCATAAATTGAATCATGAATCATGAATCATGAATTGAATCATGAATCGAATCATGAATCATGAATCATGAATTGAATCATGTATCATGAATTGAATCATGAATCTTGAATCATGAATTGAATCATGAATCATGAATCATGAATCATGAATTGAATTATGAATCATGAATCATGAATCGAATCATGAATCAAGAATCATGAATCGAATCTTGAATCATGAATTGAATCATGAATCATGAATCATGAATTATGAATTGAATCATGAATCATGAATCATGAATCATGAATTGAATCATGAATCATGAATCATTAATCATGAATCATGAATTGAATCATGAATCATGAATTATGAATCGAATCATGAATCATGAATCAAGAATCATGAATCGAATCATGAATCATGAATTGAATCATGAACAATGAATTGAATCATGAAACATGAATCAAGAATTGAATCATGAATCATGAATCATGACATGAATCATGAATCATGAATCATAAATCGAATCATGAATCATGAATTGAATCAGGATTCGAATCATGAATTGAATCATGAAGTGAATCATGAATCATGAATCTTGAATCATAAATCATGAATTGAATCAGGAATCATGAATTATGAATCATGAATTGAATCATGAATCATAATTTGAATCATGAATCATGAATTGATTAATGAATCATGAATCATGAATCGAATCATGAATCATGAATCATAAATCGAATCATGAATCATGAATCATAAATCGAATCATGTATCAAGAATTGAATCATGAATCTTGAATCATGAATTATGAAATGAATCATGAATCATGAATTATGAATCATGAATTGAATCATGAATCATAAATTGAATCATGAATCATGAATCATGAATTGAATCATGAATCATGAATCATGAATCATGACATGAATCATGAATCATGACATGAATCATGAATCATGAATTGAATCAGGATTCGAATCATGAATTGAATCATGAATCATGAATTGAATCATGAATCATGAATTGAATCATGAATCATGAATTATGAATCATGAATTGAATCATGAATCATGAATTGAATCATGAATCATGAATCATGAATTGAATCATGAATCATGAATCATGAATTGAATCATGAATCATGAATTGAATCATCAATCATGAATTGAATCATGAATCATGAATTGAATCATGAATCATGAATTATGAATCATGAATTGAATCATGAATCATAATTTGAATCATGAATCATGAATTGATTAATGAATCATGAATTGATTAATGAACCATGAATCATGAATCGAATCATGAATCATGAATTGCATCATGAATCATGAATTGAATCATGAATCATGAATCATGAATTGAATCATGAATTGAATCATGTATCATGAATCATGAATTGAATCATGAATCATAAATTGAATCATGAATCATAAATTGAATCATGAATCATGAATCATGAATTGAATCATGAATCGAATCATGAATCATGAATTGAATCATGAATCATGAATTGAAACATGAATCTTGAATCATGAATTGAATCATGAATAATGAATCATGAATCATGAATTGAATTATGAATCATGAATCATGAATCGAATCATGAATCAAGAATCATGAATCGAATCTTGAATCATGAATTGAATCATGAATCATGAATCATGAATTATGAATTGAGTCATGAATCATGAATCATGAATCATGAATTGAATCATGAATCATGAATCATGAATCATGAATTGAATCATGAATCATGAATCATGAATCGAATCATGAATCATGAATCAAGAATCATGAATCGAATCATGAATCATGAATTGAATCATGAATAATGAATTGAATCATGAATCATGAATCATGAATTGAATTATGAATCATGAATCATGAATCGAATCATGAATCATGAATCATGAATCATGAATTGAATCATGAAACATGAATCAAGAATTGAATCATGAATCATGAATTGAATCATGAATCATAAATCATGAATCATGACATGAATCATGAATCATGAATCATAAATCGAATCATGAATCATGAATTGAATCAGGATTCGAATCATGAATTGAATCATGAATTGAATCATGAATCTTGAATCATAAATCATGAATTGAATCAGGAATCATGAATTATGAATCATGAATTGAATCATGAATCATAATTTGAATCATGAATCATGAATTGATTAATGAATCATGAATCATTAATCGAATCATGAATCATGAATTGAATCATGAATCATGAATTGAATCATGAATCATGAATCATGAATTGAATCATGAATCATGAATCATAATTCGAATCATGAATCATGAATCATAAATCGAATCATGAATCATGAATTGAATCAGGATTCGAACCATGAATTGAATCATGTATCATGAATTGAATCATGAATCTTGAATCATGAATCATGAATTGAATCATGAATCATGAATTATGAATCATGAATTGAATCATGAATCATGAATCATGAATCATGAATCATGAATTATGACATGAATCATGAATCATGAATCATGAATTGAATCAGGATTCGAATCATGAATTGAATCATGAATCATGAATTGAATCATGAATCATGAATTATGAATCATGAATTGAATCATGAATCATGAATTGAATCATGAATCATGAATCATGAATTGAATCATGAATCATGAATCATAAATCGAATCATGAATCATAAATTGAATCATGAATCATGAATTGAATCATGAATCATGAATCATGAATTGAATCATGAATCATGAATCATGAATTGAATCATAATTCATGAATCATGAATTGAATCATGAATCATAAATCATGAATTGAATCATGAATCATGAATCATGAATCATGACATGAATCATGAATCATAAATCGAATCATGAATCATAAATTAAATCAGGATTCGAATCATGAATTGAATCATGTATGATGAATTGAATCATGAATCATGAATCTTGAATAATGAATCATGAATTGAATCATGAATCATGAATTATGAATCATGAATTGAATCATGAATCATGAATTGATTCATGAATCATGAATCATGAATTATGAATCATGAATCGAATCATGAATCATGAATTGAATCATGAATCATGAATTGAATCATGAATCATGAATTGAATCATGAATTGATTCATGAATCATGAATCATGAATTGAATCATAAATCATGAATCATGAATCATGAATTGAATCATGAATCATGAATTAAATCATGAATCATGAATAATGAATCATGAATCATGAATTGAATCATGAATCATGAATCATGAATCGAATCATGAATCATGAATCATGAATTGAATCATGAATCATGAATCGAATCATGATTAATGAATCATGAATTGAATCATGAATCATGAATCATGAATCATGAATCATGAATTGAATCATGAAACATGAATCATGAATTGAATCATGAATCATGAATCATGAATTGAATCATGAATCATAAATCATGAATCATGACATGAATCATGAATCATGAATCATAAATCGCATCATGAATCATGAATTGAATCAGGATTTGAATCATGAATTGAATCATGAATCATGAATTGAATCATGAATCATGAATCTTGAATCATGAATCATGAATTGAATCAGGAATCATGAATTATGAATCATGAATTGAATCATGAATCATAATTTGAATCATGAATCATGAATTGATTAATAAATCATGAATCATGAATCGAATCATGAATCATGAATTGAATCATGAATCATGAATCATGAATCATGAATTGAATCATGAATTGAATCATGTATCACGAATCATGAATTGAATCATGAATCATGAATTGAATCATGAATCATAAATTGAATCATGAATCATGAATCATGAATTGAATCATGAATTGAATCATGAATCTTGAATCATGAATTGAATCATGAATCATGAATCATGAATCATGAATTGAATTATGAATCATGAATCATGAATCGAATCATGAATCAAGAATCATGAATCGAATCTTGAATCATGAATTGAATCATGAATCATGAATCATGAATTATGAATTGAATCATGAATCATGAATCATGAATCATGAATTGAATCATGAATCATGAATCATTAATCATGAATCATGAATTGAATCATGAATCATGAATTATGAATCGAATCATGAATCATGAATCAAGAATCATGAATCGAATCATGAATCATGAATTGAATCATGAACAATGAATTGAATCATGAAACATGAATCAAGAATTGAATCATGAATCATGAATCATGAATCATGACATGAATCATGAATCATGAATCATAAATCGAATCATGAATCATGAATTGAATCAGGATTCGAATCATGAATTGAATCATGAAGTGAATCATGAATCATGAATCTTGAATTATAAATCATGAATTGAATCAGGAATCATGAATTATGAATTATGAATCATGAATTGAATCATGAATCATAATTTGAATCATGAATCATGAATTGATTAATGAATCATGAATCATGAATCGAATCATGAATCATGAATCATAAATCGAATCATGAATCATGAATCATAAATCGAATCATGTATCAAGAATTGAATCATGAATCTTGAATCATGAATTATGAAATGAATCATGAATCATGAATTATGAATCATGAATTGAATCATGAATCATAAATTGAATCATGAATCATGAATTGAATCATGAATCATGAATCATGAATCATGACATGAATCATGAATCATGACATGAATCATGAATCATGAATTGAATCAGGATTCGAATCATGAATTGAATCATGAATCATGAATTGAATCATGAATCATGATTGAATCATGAATCATGAATTATGAATCATGAATTGAATCATGAATCATGAATTGAATCATGAATCATGAATCATGAATTGAATCATGAATCATGAATCATGAATTGAATCATGAATCATGAATTGAATCATCAATCATGAATTGAATCATGAATCATGAATTGAATCATGAATCATGAATTATGAATCATGAATTGAATCATGAATCATAATTTGAATCATGAATCATGAATTGATTAATGAATCATGAATTGATTAATGAACCATGAATCATGAATCGAATCATGAATCATGAATTGCATCATGAATCATGAATTGAATCATGAATCATGAATCATGAATGAATCATGAATCATAAATTGAATCATGAATCATAAATTGAATCATGAATCATGAATTGAATCATGAATCGAATCATGAATCATGAATCATGAATTGAATCATGAATCATGAATTGAATCATGAATCTTGAATCATGAATTGAATCATGAATAATGAATCATGAATCATGAATTGAATTATGAATCATGAATCATGAATCGAATCATGAATCAAGAATCATGAATCGAATCTTGAATCATGAATTGAATCATGAATCATGAATCATGAATTATGAATTGAGTCATGAATCATGAATCATGAATCATGAATTGAATCATGAATCATGAATCATGAATCATGAATTGAATCATGAATCATGAATCATGAATCGAATCATGAATCATGAATCAAGAATCATGAATCGAATCATGAATCATGAATTGAATCATGAATAATGAATTGAATCATGAATCATGAATCATGAATTGAATTATGAATCATGAATCATGAATCGAATCATGAATCATGAATCATGAATCATGAATTGAATCATGAAACATGAATCAAGAATTGAATCATGAATCATGAATCATGAATCATAAATCATGAATCATGACATGAATCATGAATCATGAATCATAAATCGAATCATGAATCATGAATTGAATCAGGATTCGAATCATGAATTGAATCATGAATTGAATCATGAATCTTGAATCATAAATCATGAATTGAATCAGGAATCATGAATTATGAATCATGAATTGAATCATGAATCATAATTTGAATCATGAATCATGAATTGATTAATGAATCATGAATCATTAATCGAATCATGAATCATGAATTGAATCATGAATCATGAATTGAATCATGAATCATGAATCATGAATTGAATCATGAATCATGAATCATAAATCGAATCATGAATCATGAATCATAAATCGAATCATGAATCATGAATTGAATCAGGATTCGAACCATGAATTGAATCATGTATCATGAATTGAATCATGAATCTTGAATCATGAATCATGAATTGAATCATGAATCATGAATTATGAATCATGAATTGAATCATGAATCATAAATTGAATCATGAATCATGAATCATGAATTGAATCATGAATCATGAATCATGAATCATGAATCATAACATGAATCATGAATCATGAATTATGACATGAATCATGAATCATGAATCATGAATAATGAATCATGAATCATGAATTGAATCATGAATCATGAATCATGAATCGAATCATGAATCATGAATCATGAATTGAATCATGAATCATGAATCGAATCATGATTAATGAATCATGAATTGAATCATGAATCATGAATCATGAATCATGAATCATGAATTGAATCATGAAACATGAATCATGAATTGAATCATGAATCATGAATCATGAATTGAATCATGAATCATAAATCATGAATCATGACATGAATCATGAATCATGAATCATAAATCGAATCATGAATCATGAATTGAATCAGGATTTGAATCATGAATTGAATCATGAATCATGAATTGAATCATGAATCATGAATCTTGAATCATGAATCATGAATTGAATCAGGAATCATGAATTATGAATCATGAATTGAATCATGAATCATAATTTGAATCATGAATCATGAATTGATTAATAAATCATGAATCATGAATCGAATCATGAATCATGAATTGAATCATGAATCATGAATCATGAATCATGAATTGAATCATGAATTGAATCATGTATCACGAATCATGAATTGAATCATGAATCATGAATTGAATCATGAATCATAAATTGAATCATGAATCATGAATCATGAATTGAATCATGAATTGAATCATGAATCTTGAATCATGAATTGAATCATGAATCATGAATCATGAATCATGAATTGAATTATGAATCATGAATCATGAATCGAATCATGAATCAAGAATCA